>NC_069715.1:14303302-14903302 GCF_027358585.1 Pangasianodon hypophthalmus | reverse complement strand
TTTCTGCTTGAAGTTTCTGCACTTGTGACTCACTTTCTGCTGTTGTGGCTATTGTTAAATGCACTATACAAATAAAATTTAATTAAATTGAATTTGGCAGGAAATAGGTCAACCTCTTGATCAGTGGCTCAGTGGCAGAGCTGAACAGTCCAAGGTCAGATTGCACTGGCCCATGTCTGGCCATGCTGTCTACTCTATGCATTTCAACCTCTACTGCTAATTCTGCCCACATCACAGAGAATTCACAAGAGGGGTACAACTGGGACCGGTGCCCCATAGGAGACAGAGACCATGGATGCTTCCCTCACTGACTGGGGGGGCAGTGTGATGCCACAAAGCCGCAGGAGGTGTATGGAGCCCTAGTGTTAGAGTAGAACACAACAAAAACAGCTGGAACTGAGGGTGGTCTATATAGACCTCAAATTCTTTGTACTTGTGGTGTTAACCAGGAGGTTTTCTACCACTGATATACTGATGTGAAATCTATAAGTAAATTCCAGCTGTATGCCATGAAAATGCTCCTGTGCTGCACTGTGCACAGTGGACTGGATAGGGCAAACACAAGTAATTGTTTTAAGAATGTATTAATTTAAACACTACCCTTTTTGTATTGTGCTGCTCTGTACAAGGCTACCATGTGTGCTAATATTTTAGAACATGCACTATGTTCACAAAAACAGGGGCTATAGTGTACTGTAACTGTGACTGGGAAAGGAACAGTGCTACACTCTTTTGTGAGGAAGCAACAGGGGGCAGTGTTGTATATGGAATCAAGTTCGTAGACTCTCTTCCCCTCATGCCAAGTGGAAATTGTTTAAAAGAAATAATAAATGTTTTCCTTAGGACTCTTTTTAGAAGCAAGCATCCATGAGACACTTTCTTCTTGCATTTCAACAAATCTAATTTTTAATGATCACCACTCTCTTTTCCCACTGCACTTGTTTATGTGCTTTTATTGGTGTCAATGTATTTTAATCCCCAGGAACTTCTGTGTCCACAGCAAATATTTCAATTAAGCAGAGCACTTCGCATGTTGCATGGTGGCCTAACATATCTTCCTCATAGCTCCAGGGTATTCTCTTTGTTCCTGAGCTTGTGTTACTGTCCATGCAAAGTTTTTGTTCTGTATTTGTGTGCTGCAACCCTGACCAGGACAAAAAGTGGTTACTGAAATGAATGAATGAATGAAAGCTCCTGGCAAAGAATTAATTTTAGAAACATATTTATTATGATGTCTAATGCAGCCTGGGAAGCCTGGAATAGAGGTGTGCGCAAGCCTTTTTTTTTCCAATTCTGATCAATCCTGCCCACTACCTCAGACACTCTTGACCAGTCACGCCCACTATCTCAGAAAGTTTGACCAATCCTGCCCACCCCCGCACATATTGTATCACAGTAAATGTATCACACTGCACCCAATACACTCACATATTAATAAATGTGGCCTTTCTTTCTCACAAAGAAGTTTCATATCTGACTGCCTGCTCCTGCCTGCAAAAAACTAAAAAATGCCCATGACTTTTTTGTTGGGTCCTGTGAGATCCCAGACCCGATGCACACCTTATCTAGTCTAGGATAAGGACCCCCATTTAATTAAAGTCTCATATGAGACAAAAAAAAAAGTTTTTCTGAAAAGTGGGTCCCACTGGTTGTTTACTGTCTCCTGCTGTGCCTTATCTCATTTCTCCTCTGTGAGTACCACCATCACATTCCTCTCCCTCCCTTACTTCCAGGACAGTGGAAGTAAAGGAGTTAAAGTTTGCATCAGCCATAGATAATGTACGTAAGTTAGCTAACTGAGACAAAATCCACATTTATCAGCAAGGGGTCCCTCACATGGCAGGCTGAGACACACCTCAGTGGAATGCTGCAATGATGGTACCTTTACAGCTGCTTTAATTACCAGTAGGCTTTTAATTAGCAGGTAGGACAATGCATGCTGAACGCTTGCCAGTATTGATAGGAAAGGTCAGGCCATTATTAGATGGCTTTGCTGATGGGTGGCTGAGGAGAGGTGGGAGAGTGATTAATTTTCACTAGCCAGCAATCTAGTCCCATGGAGCATGCTATTGATTTGCTTGAGATGGGACATGGCAGCTGCTGAAGTACAATTTAAAAACTATAAAAACTGTAGTCCATGCAGCCTGGAGCTGGCCCCCTATTGACAGCTCAGATTTAACACAGCACTTTGTGCTTTGCATGCTGTTGTGGGCAGCCACTGTGTATGAGTGTGTGTAGGAGTAATGACACTGCAGAGCTCTGTAGGTCATTTACACATTTTCATCAGTTGCTCTGCAAGTAAAATCTAAAGTCATGTTTTCTGTCCAACACTGATAAACTGTTTGAATGGTGATTACAGAGTGTTCTGCCAGAGGAAAATCGTGGTAATCAATGAATGAAAGTACAGCTGAACATCAGCATAGGGAAAGCTGCTGATGGCTTCATTCTCAGATAAGTCATCAAAAGCTTATTTATCCATGGCAGTTTATTCAATCTTTACTAAAGACCTGTGAGGCTTGACTGAATCCGATTCTGGCTCTTATCAAAAGTGATGAACATTTCCTCATAGGGATGCAAACCCAGTCAAAGAATTGCTCAGCACTGCACAGAGATTCTGTTCTGGCTACGCCAAGAGTCATCAAGAAGGTAGTCTGGGTGTAATAAGAAATGTGTGCATGCTGCACAGCCAGTAGTCAGACTTCATGTGCTATGGTGAAAGGGTGAGATGTGCTACACTGAGAACTGTCAGTGACTAGGCTGTAAGAAATATTTTGAAGAAAATAAAAATACAGTAATAATACAAGTATTAATACAAGTATATTGCACTATTGGACGGTATCAGAGAAACAAGGACCAGAGAAGTGGCTGTGTCCACTTTTAACATTTGACTAAAGCCAAAAGACGTGGCCTTGGTTAAGAGACAGAAAGAAATAAGTATGCCTAAATTTCTAAATATCCAGTGACCTAGCTGCTTGGTTTTCATTGTGTGTCCCTGCAAGTTTTTGCACTGAGTATAATGTACGTATATACTGATCTACCTCATAGCGCTGTACACACTGCAAAATAGTGCTGTATTCATCCCTTAAAGATCCATATATAAGGGACAAATCTATTGGTATACTGATATTCACGAGAAAGTAGATAAAAACTCATAAAGCAAAAAGCTCATAAAGCTATAAAATAATGAATCATCTAATAAAACTGTGCATTTTATGGATGAAGCAGCAGCTAGCTTCTTTTCTGATGACTGTGTTTCTTGGAAGGACGGACGATGCCAGATCTGGCACAAATGGTTAGGTATAATCTTAAGGACACATATAAGCATAAGGTCAAACAAATGCTAATGTGGCTAACACTGATTGAAAACTTTCATAGACCAGTGAACACAATCTGATTTGCATAACGCTGTCTTGCATAATGTAAGCTCTATTAGATTTCAATCTTTATAAGCAATAATAGACTTCTTGGGCTAGCTCATCCAGGAAAATTCAATAATATTAAAAGGATTTTGGCTTGGTGCTAATTGGAGGGTTTTTCCTGACCTTGAGTAACATTAGCAATTTTACTGCACCATTCTTTTATAACCATGAAAGATGTCTCTACCAGATGTGGTAATGCTGTTGGTCCAGCAGAAAAGCCCAGTGGTAGATGACGGGGAGTGGGCTGGAATTTGTCATGGTAAGCTGCTGCTGGACCTCTGTGCAGTTGAGGATGCAGCCAAAGTCCAACACATGGCTGGAGAAGTGCAGGTTGGGAAAGTGCACCTCTCCTCGCAGAGCCACAGTGTCCCGCTGAGGATGCCCACTGTAGCTCACTTCCAGTACTTCCTCAGCCACACGGCTCACTAAATCCTGCTGGTACAAAGGGTCAAAGCGCACCCACAGCTCTGCTTCAGCACCAATACCCATCACGAGACTCTACATACACCAACACAGGAGAAATAAGAGTGACAGTGAGATTCACGCTTCAGGTAATTTCAAGTAAATCAGTCTTCACCAAGTTCAGAAAAGCTGTGAAATACTAAATTCTAAACTATGGAATATTTATTAATCATATACTTATTACATGTACTTGCACATATTTGTTGAATTTGCCTTTGAATATAATCAACAGGTTATGTTTATGCACAATGCTAAATAAAAACAGTGATGATTTGGTTTACCAAAAATCAGGGCTTGCCAACATGCCCTTAGAATAGTTCACTTAAAATGGCAGAAATCTTACTGCCCAATTAAAAACTTGCACACATTTGGCATGAGACTCACACTTCTGGGTCCTGTCTCACACTTTCACAGCACCCAAAAATATCTCACCAAAAAAATCATAACAAGAAGTGCAAGGAAGGAACACTTACAAACAAGAGAGGTACACTAGTTGTAAAATAACTTATTCGTTTACTGTTTCATGTACTGGTAAGAATATGGTCACGAAACCTTCGTCCGTTCAACAGATTTCAAAACCCCCCTTTATTCAAATTCATGACAATCAATGAACAAAATATAGAAATAATGAGTGCAAATGTTAATATATCAACAATTTTTAAAAGTTTGCAGGTTCCTCAGTCTAAGAGCTTGTGGAGCTTGGAGCTTGTGTGTTTGAATTCCAATGATGCTGCTGTACCCTTCCCATCGATCAGGTTAGTGCATGTCTGTAGACTAGCACAAGCAACAGTTTGAAAAGGTGCACATATAACATTTCTCGAACTGCACCATCAAGTATAGTAACTAATACATACACAATATGGCCGAAAGTATGTGGACACCTTGACCTTCACACCCACATGCGGGCCTTTCCCACACAGTTGCCACAAAGTTGAAAGCACAGAATTGTCTAGATTGTCTTTGTATGCTGTAAAATTAAGATTTCCCCTTAATGAACATCTAAACTAATGGGCCCAAACCTGTTCCAGCATGACAATGCTCCTGTGCACAAAGCAAGGTTTATAAAGACATGGTTTGCCAAGGTTGGTGTGGAAGAAGTTGAGTGGCCTGCACAGAGCCCTGGCCTCAATGCCACTGATCACTTTTTGATGAATTGGAATGCTGACTGCCTGCCAGGCCTCCTCTCCTAACATCAGTGCCTGACCTCACACACTCTTGCTGCAGAATAGGCACAAATCCCCACAGCCACACTACAAAATCTAGTGGAAAGCCTTACCAGAAAAGTGAAGGTTAATGTAACAGCAAAGATTGTACTAAATCTGGCATGGGATGCTTGACAAGCACATATGGGTGTGATGGTCAGGTGTCCATGTCCATATAGTGTATGTAGATAGTGTACTAATACTATAGCATCTTCAAAACATTATTCAGAGTAAACTAAAACATGCAGTTTACCTACAAGGATACTTTTGTGCCAATTTAGTACTATTACATATATTAAACATGTATTAAATATGTACTGTACACTGGAATGAATATATGGATATATGTATAATGTACATATACTGTATATACTTAGTACTTACTAATACACTTAGTATATAGTACAAATGTAACAATGTATACAATATTTCTGTAAGGGAAAATCCAGATTAGAGTTTACAAGATGACGCACCATACACATAATAGCCAAGGACTGTAGAGCACCAGCCTTATCACTGTCATATAACGCAAGACAACATTCGTCAGAGGAAAGTGCAACCTCTACTAAAATTACTTGCATGCTAATTGCATGTTATCATTGCATATTAGTAAAATTTTAAATAATGACACTGAGTGTTTGGTGGTGAACATAATCATGTTCACAGAATGATAGTGACTAGCGAACCATAATGGTCATGTGCCTCATTTACTTTCTGGGTGCTCAATTCAAGTAGATACAATAATATCCTTCTCTAATAATATCCCACCCCATCCACTCACTAATCTTCTGCCAAACCCTTCCTGAAAGTTGGCATCCCTGCCAAAGAACTCTTTTTGAAGAAGTGTACCTTTGAGGAGGTGAATGAGTCATCACTGGTACAGTCACAAAGCCCAAAAGGCTCAGCCAGGGTGAGCTCCAGAGAGAGCGCCAATGTGGAGACATTCTTCAGATAAAGCCTCTCATACAGAGGCACAAGGGGCGTGCCTTGAACCTGGAGGATATAGAACAAACCCATCAAACTCGAAAAACATACAAAACAGTGTGAACCACAACTACCCAGTGGACTGTGTGATGGCAAAATATTGAGAAGAGCCATTAATATTTTCAACATTTTCAAGATTGGAGAACAAACTGTTGTAGTCATATACAAATTAAATATGAAACAAATAAGACATATACGTAGGAACCATGGGCACTTCCTCTCCATCAGTGTTCACTGGGAATATATCAATTAGGTAGGCCTGTTTTTTCCATTAATCTTGTCCAGTACTTTAAGTAATATGGTTTCAATATATGATACATGAGATAAATTGTATATTGTTCTAAAAATGTCTCAAATCAAACATAAACTCTCAAAAGAAAGCATAAACATCATATTTAACAATAGCATATTATATTGATATGCAGTTATCTAATCAGCCTATCATGTGGCAGCAGCACAATGCAAAAAAATCATGTAGATACAAGTCAAAAGCTTCAGTTAATGTTCACATCAAACATCAGATTGAAGAAGAAATATAATCTCTGTGACTTTGATCATGGCATGGATGTTGGTGACAGAGGGGCTCGTTTGAGAATTTCATAAACTGCTGATCTCCTGAGACTTTCACACACAACAGTCTCTAGAGTTTACATAGAATTGTGCAAAAAACAAAACACATTGAGTTAGAGACGGTTCTGTGGGTGAAAACACCTTGTTGATATGAGAGGTCAGAGGAAAATGGCCAGATTGGTTCAAGCTGCCAGAAAGGATATAGTAACTCAAATAATGACTATTTACAACCGTGGTGAGCAGAAAAGCATCTCACCTTGACATGGATGGGCTACAACAAAAGAAGACCACATTGGGTTCTACTCCTGTCAGCTAAGAACAGGAATCTGAGGCTAGCATGGGCACAGACTCACCCAAACTGGACAGCTGAAGATTAGAAAAAAATCACCTGGTCTTTTTCCAGTTTTCCACTGTCCAGTTTTCCACTGTCCAGTTTCGGTGAGTAAACAGTTGTAAAGAATGATTATTTGTGTTACTATATCCTTTTCGCAGCTCAAACCAATCTGGCCATTTTCCTTTGATCTCTCTTATCAATAAGATGTGTCATCTTGCAGACCCTCAGCACATAGGATGTTTTTTTTTTGTTTTTTGCACCATTCTGCGTAAATTCTAGAGACTGTTATGTGTAAAAATCCCAGGAGATCAGCAGTTTCAGAAATACTCAAACCAGCCCATCTGATACCAACATCCATGCCATGGTTAAAGACACAGAGATCACATTTTTTCCACATTCTGATGTTTGATGTGAACATTAACTGACGCTCTTTAAGAAATCCAGCTTTAAGAAATAGTTAAAGATCCAAAATCACATGATTACAATTAATGACAACTGCAGCTAGCAAAAGTAATCTAACAAGCAAATATGTTTTAAGAACAGCTTGTTTAACTCTGTTTCATTTTATTACTTTTTATCACTTTATTTCTGTAATTCTTTAATTACAGAAAATATCTGTAATTGCTTATTTTAACATTTGGGTCCTGTTGTGGATTGCCGGCGCTTTTGTGGTCAGGTGTATGAGCAGAGAGTAGTATAAGGCTGGGAATATCTGTTGTATAACATTATTTCATACTGGCACTCACAACTATAAATATCATACTCTGATTCTTTTCAAGGCTTTCCTCTGTGATTCTCCCCTAAGTACTGAGAATCTAATAATTTGTTACCCATGGATGGCTGCCTACAGTAATAATATCTTCTAGACGGCTATTATTTCTGTAAGATCGGTGCCAATTTGTAGAAACTAAAATTTCATCCTCACTCCTGTCTCTTTTCTCATCCGATTCAATCACTGAGCTCCTCTGCCTTCTCTTCCCTCTCTCCTTCTCCTTAATTGCTTTAGTCTTGCAGGCCCTTGTGCAGAAACTGTCTGTAAATCTAGCATGAGCTGTCAACACATAGACATATGGGACTGTACCAGATAAAAGAATGCTCTCAAACCAAATTAGCATTTTAAGTTCTGAAAAAGCTTCCTGGCAATGGAACTTGAAAGCGGTTGTCAGAATATCATAAAGATCTATGAAAACCACTAAAGCTGAAGCTCACAGTGGTGGAAAGGGTGGGAGGATGTGCACATGTGGCTGTGTGTTTGCGTGAGTGAGAGAAAGTGCGGGGTGTGTGTGTGCAATAAAAGCAATATTTGGTAGACAGAAAATCAGTTTCATTATAATGATGGGTCCTCCTGAGCTTAAAGTGAGTATTGTTTAGCTCTTCTTCACTACAGGAAGAGTAGATATACTGTATGCTGTGTGATCTGTCTGTACTTTACACTATAGCTTACCAAAATCACCTAACAATTTACAGTGAGTTACAAAAAAAAAATGTTATACTTTGTTTGTGTGCACAGAATTACCACAGTCCACAGTTTTAATTTATTAAATTGTATTTCTGCTCTAAAGATATTTTTCCCCAGTGAATTGACCTTAATATTGATTTATTGATCACTAAAAAAAATGGACTGCTGCACTTTCATGTCCATTATCTGCTCTACAGACTAAGCAAAACAAAAAACAATCCAGTGCAGAGGAATAAGTAATTGCCACATTGCAATCATGTGGAAGAGTCCGATGCTCTGCCAGTATAATAAGAATAAAGTACAAATGATGTCCAAAATTTCAGGTTTAAACCATGAAGCTGCTGTGCAATTCACTTGGATAACAAAAATGGCATGCAATGTAGATGCTCTTACACAATATTGGGTTCTGCCTAGTGCCAAGTATGCCCTTATTTTGATGCTATAATGCCAGTATAATGAAGAAGATTCACATTATAAAATGTTAAAAGAGAGTGTTTTGGGAGCACACAGGTCTCAGTCAGTAACACACAAGCTTGAGCACACAAACCTTTTCTACACGGAAGTTGAGCTTCTGAGGGGAGATATTCAAGACTGGGGCAATGAATTGACATGTGATATCCACTGTCATGATACGCTCCTTCCCATTCTGATTCCCCACGATGGCATGGCATACCAGCCTTTCTCTTACCACCTACACACACACACACACACACATTCCTTTAAACTTTTCATATTCAAAGCCTAAGCTGTGAGATGTGCCCCTTATTCATATTCACCTTATTCATATTCTTAGACAAGCCTGGCAGTACTGATCTGAAATACAGCCATGCTCTGTCAGGACTGAGCTCCAGCATACTGATATATGCCGTAAGCGGACTGGGTTTATCTCTGCTCTTCACCTTCCCTCCTTTGTTGCTACCTATTCATTCAATAGAGGCTAAGGGCAAAAGTGCCTGAGAAGGAAGGCGATACATTGCTTGGTGCAGCTCTGTGCATTTCTGACATTATTTGGTACGTATTATATGTATCAGGAAATGCAATAAATGTGGTATGCTTTGGTGTATCTTGGTGCATCTTTCAAACACAGAGCAGAGAGCTTTGCATAAACAAGTACACAAAAAATACACAATATATAAATGACCAATAAATGCAGACAATTCCTGTACCTAAAAATAAATATATGTTTACATATGAAAAATGTATATTACAACTGAGAGCAGCATTGGACAATTAGCTGGGACAATTAGCATTGATTAACTAAGAACAACATATACACTATGTACTTAGTTGTTAGAGTTTCTTTTGAAAAGTCTATGTTGTTTCAGTAGGAAACAACAGAGTAAATCCTGTTTGGGGCTTTAAGAGCAATTCAGCCTTTGAGAATGTGTTATACAGTAAGACAAAATGTTTGCTTTACTTTGGGCATATCACAGGAGCCTTCCAGCAGCATGTCGGCTGAGTGACCTGGACCAAGCTCCAACCGTATGGGTGTCAGGGAGAAGACAGGAGCATCCAAAGTCGAAGGTGCCAGTGGACTCCTGGCTTTGCCTTCTCTGGAGATAGTGAGTGGTTGGTGTTTTGTAGTTGGTGGACCTCTGCGGCGGAAGTGGGGAAAACCTTCAGTGGTCCAGTAAAGCTTGTGAAATCGCTGACCTCTGTTGGTGATCCTAAAGTGATACTGGCATGGACCTGAGCTACAGAGTAGAAACAGAAAGGTGGTAATTCCAAATGTGTATTAGTTGAGCAGGAGTCTTTTTATGAAACATTGATGTAAAAAGATAATTAACTTATCTTATGTACTGATTGCTGATTCCGCATTATTGATCTCCCTACCTCACAGCCTTGGGTACTAGTTGGCCAAAATTTAAGTGAAGTCTGATATACATAAATCCATTTTAATTTTATTTGAAGGGCACCATATATGTAGGCAAACATGCTGAAGAAAACTATGTACTATGGCATGCACAAAATATATAATGCTAACTCATACAGGACATTTGTACATACATACATACAAGAACAGAATTTAAAGACACTACTGTGAAAATAAAATATGCTCATTGATCATGTCACTTTGTTTTTGTTTTTGCAACATCTAAAAAGATATATGAATTAAATTAGAAAATATTATAGAATTCTAGCTAGTGGCATAGGCATGGGGCTGAGCAAATAGAATAAACACACAAAAACTACAATTCACCCAAGTGGTTTTTATTAAAAATCTGAAACAAATATAGTTTGTATTTTACACTGTACCTAAAGTGGGTTCCAAGGTCCAGATTGGGAGCAAAGGGCCGGTCAGTGACTATGGTGGTGCCCTTCCCCATGGCCCACAAGGGTACTATGTGGGTTTGGCTGCCATGGATGGCCAGCTGCAATTTGTCCTGGAAGGGTAGAGCATCATCTAGATGGGCCACCAGTGTCAGTTCTAGCTGCCCCTCTGGGGGGATCTCTCCTTCTGCTGGCTCCACCCGCCACTGAGTGTTACTCTTAGCCTGCCAGCAAACGGCTGTGTGTTAATATAAAATAACATACAATCTTTATCTTATATTATTTAAACCCTTCAAAGAGGGACTGTCTCTTGTAGCCATTTGTAGAGTTGTTCCAAGCTTAAGTGATGAAATGCATTTGATAATCTTCAAAGGGAACAACTGATAGACACTTTGCCCCTAAGATTCTTTGCACTGTTTTACAACTTTAACTAAAAAGAATTAAACGGCTTCTGCAACAAATTTATTTGATTTAATACTTCCATCTCCACCTCAGGTAACAGCTCATTTGTACTTGTTTGCATCTAAAAAAATTACAACAACTGACTGGCAGCATGGGGAAGTTTCCTCTGCTTTGTCCATCTGTTCATTATTATATTGCAATTTTTTTTTTTTTTTTTTTACACAAGTGTCAGTGATTGTGCAACAGTGAAGTCTAGTTCTGGCTTTGAAAAATAACAGTGAAATAAGTTTGAAATGGCTGTTCAGAGTTATACCCTTCATAGTTCTTATTCTCAAGGGTGTAACCTTTGGACAGAGTAGGGCATAGTCATAGTCACTTCGGAATGCTCCAGAGAGCGAATATGTGTATGTGTATGACTCCTGCCAGAGTCAATTAATCTAAGAATGCTCTCAGGAGAATGGCTGCAACGAGTAGAAGAGGACAGCAAGAGAGGGAAGAGGAAAACTGTAGACAGAGAGTTAATCTATCAAACTGTAGGCAGAGAGGACTAATCTATCAGATTGAGGAAGAGTGCAGGCAGGCTAACGCAAGCAATAAGTGTTCTGCTTATGTTTTATCAGCTGTGGGACCCTAGCACCTACAGTGAGGGATTTTTGACAGAGCATAACTTCATAAGCCAGGTGCCTCATGTTCACTTTTGATTTTGATCCCTTCGGATTTTTTTTTTTTTTTTTACTAAGCATCAACACACAGCACCCCCTCCATCTTCATTTGCTGTTTCCTCTTGAAAGCAGTGTTAACTAGCTGAAAGGCAGATTGAAATCAATTCCCATAATGTGCAGTGCTGAGTGACATCTCCTGGATAAGGTTTTAATTGGGATTTTCAAAGTAAGGGAGGAGTGCTGTGTGGGGGTTTTTCTGATTAATGGCATATTATTTATCTTTTTCTGCATGGCTCATGCAGCTATTTGCATTCATCACATCCCACCTACATCTCTTGTTCCATTCAACCATGGTGAAACAGAAAGCTAACTAGACCAAATACAGGGATAAAGCTTCTACTCATCTCAAGTGCATGCTGCGATGTAGAAGTACACCTTGTTAATTAAATATTAAAGTACAAACTTTTTTTTGGTCACAAACTCCTCCAAAGTGAAATACATATGCCTGCAGGATGTTAAGACAGAGGCCAATATTTTCAGAATCATAGAGGCAAGAAAATATCATAAGATTGCAGCATTATATATTCTCAGGATTTTCATGACCATAGGCGCAGACAGAAACCTTTCAAAAAAAGGAAGCAAGAATGAACTTAGTATCAAGAGATGTGGCTGGATTGCTCCTTAAATATCCAATCAAATTAAATCTTCAGCGCAGTGGTAGAAGAAACTTGTTTTTATTTAGTTATCATGTTTGTATTTAGTTTATCATGTTCTGTGCATAATCACATCAACTAATTTTCATTTCACGACTGAGTTGTTCTTTTTTTTTTCACAGATAAAACAGTTGAGTCTGTTGAATGTAGTTGGTAGTTGGGTGATACAGCTTATTTCTTTGAAATGGGGTAACATTAATTATAGTGTGCATCCCCAAAAATGTGTTATAAAGGGACATACTGCTTAAGCAGTAATGCAAGGCCAGTTTTTCAAAATGAAAAATATCACAGCAATGGTCGACTTAGGAAGTAATACTTCCAGTTGTGCTTCTCCAGGCACATTCATTTTTGTACACAATTATAACAAAGTGGTGTAAAGTTGAAGATATTGGGTTACTACATGGCAAAACTGTAAGTAAAGCCCAAATTACAAAATAACAATTTTAGCCTATACTGAGGTAAAATCTTAAATCTTAGAGATAGTATCTGTAAAAAAAAAAAAAAAAAAAAAACTGCTTTGCATGAATTAATATAAAGTGATTTCATTGTATTCTGAAATGGATTTCGCATCCATAAAAATATATGCTCATGGATCATGCCACTTAACATGGTTAATCATCATGTAAAAATGGGTTATGAAATGAATTAAGACTTTATTATAGAATACTAGGAAAGATCAGTTAAAAATACTGCATGTATAGCTGTATTTAAATGTTAACATTATTCTCAAAAATATGTACGCGTGCAATTACATTTCTAGTCCACCAGCAACTCTCTCAAGCTTCTTAAAGTTGCTGTGCTTATGCCAGAATTCTACAAACTGCCCTCAAGACACCCATTTACAGCCTATCTACTCTCCAGAAGCATACTGGCACTCAGCTCTGCCAACGTGAAGAACGAATGGAGGATGTTCAAACTAAGAACCAGAGCCCACACCATGGGCTACAGTTTGAATCAAACTCTGGACAAAGTAATAAATGTTCTTGCAAGTAGTTTTACAGTCTCAAGTCTGTTGTCAACTGTTTAGTCCCCAGAACAAAAAGGGATGGAACCTGTAGTACAATACAATCATTGGTACAAACAGCAGCAGAGATTGCCCTTGGAGCAGTGGAAAATGGCAAGTACACCATTCTCTGCAATGAAGATGGCACTCAGGAAAGGAGACAAATCATTTCAGCCATATGAGAATACAGAGGAGTCATCAGGGAGTCATAGATCACTCTCTCAGCTTTTATTACAGAGAGAGAGAGAGAGAGAGACAGAGACAGAGACAGATGGTCAATAGGGGACTGGATCAAAAACAGGATGGCTTCCCCTTGAGAGAAGAATCCAAGTGAACAGCAAGAGGGCTGAAATTTCAATAATCAGATCAGGCTTGCATTAGCAAGGTTTAACACCATTGATTGCTTTGAACCTCATCACATTAGAGAGGTTTAAGATGGAATAAATTTCTAGGTGTTCCAAATGCCTAACACTGCTACCTTATGAAGGATCACTACAGACACATACACAAACATATAAAAAACAAATTAATCAGATATTATAAAAAAAATTGCACACTCTTCTGGCACACTACAGTATCTCTTCCTGGGTGGAAGCCCCCACTTTTTAGAGCCTGTAATGTAACCCAAGAAAATGTGTGATTCTTTGAAACTGAAAAATGCTTTATTAAAACTCTTGTTTAAGCACTGTGCAGGTAATTAGCCTTATAGGGGGAGATAGGGTCAGAGAATTTATTTAATGCTGCAACTTTAAGCATAGGAAAAAGTTCACAACTGAGGACCTGTAATGTCTGCACATCTGTGTGCAGTTGCCTGTATGCATTCAAAATCAGTTACACTGCAAGAGCTTAGTTAATGTTCATATCAAACATCAGAATGGGGAAAAATGTGTTCTCAGCGACTCTGTAGAGTTTCTCCATTCTCCTTTGACCTCTCTCATCAATAAGGCATTTCTGCCCACAGAACTGCCTCTCACTGGTTGTTTTTTGTTTCACACTAAACTCTAGAGACTGTTGTGTGTGAAAATCCCAGATCAGCAGGTTCTGAAATACTCAAACAAGCCCATCTGCCACCAATAACCATGCCTCTGTCAATGTCACTGAGCACAATTTTTCCCCATTTTGATGTTTGATGTGAACATTATCTGAAGCTCTTGACCTGTATCTGCATGATTTTATGCACTGCACTGCTGCCACATGATTGGCTGATTGGGTAATAGCATGAATGAGCAGGGGTGTATAGGGACTCCCCCCTAATAAAAGAGAAACAGATGAAGAAAAATTAGAACAGTTAAATAAGCTACTGTATGTGACTTCCAGGGACTGAGTAGGTTTGGATTTTATCCTTAGGCATATGTCTACTGGTTGGTGGGAGATTGGACTAAGCCCCCAGAAGAACGGACAATAAAGAAGACTATTAAGCGATTGTTGCCTGATACAACTGTTCAGTCCAGTAGAAAAGGAATGACAGGGCAATGTTCAATGTGCAGTCATTGGTAGCCAATTAACTACAAAGTTAACAAACCACTCTGCCAATCACCTCATTTATTATACACTCAATTAAGCTAAGAATTAATTAAGAAAAAATTTAATGAGCGTGTGGGCTGTGGAAAAAAAGCATAGCCTGCTATAAAGAGAAAGTATACCTGTCACTTCTTGTCACATTTTGGCTATGATTAAAATAGGGCTAGACCTACCATTTGTGCCAAGAATCGGGCTGGGATGGGGGACTGGTTGAACAACTGCAGCGTCCTTGGGATGTCAATGAGCACTGGAATGGTGCCAAAGTGTAGCTCAGTGGCAGAGAGGGAGACAGCTGGACCCTGGCCAATGCAGGACAGGAGCAATTCCTATGGGAGACAGAGAGGAACTGGAGGAGCAAGGGGTCATTGAATTAAATTGAAAATTACAGCTGATTCAATTTGTTCTATTGAAATAATAAAATACACTGTGAGCACGAAAATAGGCACTGGTCAAGTCTCTTTGCCATTATCTCTGTCTCCTACATGTGTGCACACATGTACACCAATGCTCACCAGCGGAGGATCTCGTTGACCTAAAATTGCAACGAGAGCAGTGAGTTGCACTTGGCCCACTGTTTTAGCCTGTAGAACCAGAGGAATCTGCTCAGTACTGTATGGCTGGATTACTCCTCGTGGATGAGCAGTAGAGTACAGTAGAGATGGGTTCTCCTCATACTCCTGCATATACACAGACAAAGTGTTGCTCACATGCTGGTCAGAGAGACATGCAGAATATACAATACAACCTATTTAATTGTGTAGTACTGTGTGCTAAAAAGAGCCTCAATCCTCCTCTCAGTTATGTTTATCTTAAGATTTCCTATCCTTAACCACAAGACAATGGACTTCTAGTCATTTTACCTGGGCTAGAAGGCCATAGCATGCAGGGAGGTTTGTGTCATTAATCAGCCCGATGGTCTGCTCATAAGGGTAACCCAGGAAGCAGTGCTGGAACTGAAGCACAGAACTCTCCAGGTGCACTTCAGGAACAACACAGCTGTAGAGAGAGTCAACAGCAAAGAAATAACCTTTATACACTGCACATCTTGAGGGTATAGGCAGACTTGAGTGTGTCACCATAAATGTCCTACCTAGCCTTAATTGGGAGAGCTAACACCTCCTCCCCAACTCCATGCACATCCACCACCAGTGCCAGACTGTACTGCTGCACTGTATTGGAGCACAAGGTCACCTGCAGCACACACAGTCGTAGTTATATATACAGTACATATTATATTACTGTTTATGACACTGCTCACCTCCAGATGTACCCAATGGGAAAAAAATCAGTAAACAATATCAAAACTACTGGATTTCTTTAAATAATATGAATCATGTATATAATTATTGGAATTATCCCAGAATCCAGAATTATCCCAAAATACAGGATTTATTTTTTATTTGTGCAGTTCAAACAGCTGCTCTGCCCTGCAGTCATTCTAGTACTGACCACAGTACAAGTAAACCACAGATATACACTAAGTCATGGCAGTCAGATGCTGACCAATAATACTGCAGCAGAGATATTTAGATACCACTTCCTAGTCCAGGGCAGCTGTCATTAAGAGGTCCTGAGGGCCAGACATACATACGTGAGCAGGTGCAGTGAAAAACATGACTTCTTGTGGCCCCAGTATGCTCTTACCATGAGTCTGACAATAATATTTAATTTACTTAAGCTATATCTCATCACATAAACTGTGGCTTGGAAGCCTACTAAATGCAGTTATTCTTGTGTCAGGGCAAGTAAACAGTGTGAATGCTGATGAGACCCTAATGAAAAAAACTACTGTGTACAACAAAAGCTAGTTTGCATGAAAGGGGGTAATTACTGCATTCCATTTGTGTTGTTGTCACTTGCATATTCTACAACATTTGGAAAATGTAACAAAAATGTGACAAAAGTTCAGTGTTTAATGTGTTAACTTTCTTAGATGTGAGAAAATTGATGCATGTTTGGGATGTAGGTTCTATGATCATGGTTGCCAGATCTGTGTGACAAAAGCAGCCCAATGGACAAGCAGTATTAAAGCACTTTCCCTTACTAGCAGTTTCCTTTCTTTTACCAACGCTCTAAAATCTTGTATTAAAGTATTGTATTATGACACAAAATATCTATGAGAATGAGTGAATGAGTGTCAGCCATGGCTATCCTGCTCTGAGCAACATGTCTGCTGCTAATTTACACCTGGTTTTTGGACAAAACCACATGCAAAACCATCCATCGCTAATTGCTCAAAATTAATAAATCAAGAAGAATATGAATAAGAATATGCCATTTCTGCACAATGTTTTCCTGACTTCGTTGCCTTGTACATGTTGTGCTTAGACCCATATGCCAATTTTGTACTTAATATGCCAGATCTTGATATGCTGATCACTCGGGCAGACCTTTCTGTATTACCAGGCCTCATTTAAGTTCCCACAGTTGACAGAGCTATTAAAGAATGAGACCAGGACATCTTGCATACTGACAGGAGACACCCCAACCTCAGAGAAGCCCACAGACACCCAGACAAAGCCAGCAGATTAGTCCTTTCAAAGCATATGACAGCTACTGCTGATGGAAAGGACTACTGGCTGACAGGTACACACAGTGCTGGACATCTGGTAAGAGAAGCAAGGTGATGGGGCTAACAGAGTTATTTGAGCTTCTGTTTTTTTTGTCTGCTCATTCATTTTTAGTTTTAACAACAGCAAGCTTTTTTTAAAAAAAAAAAAAACTTTGGCACTGTCTTAAGCTGATTAGGGATTAGAGGTCTGTTCTGTATTCGATGGATTTCAAATTTTGAGAACTGCTCAGTCAATTTTGAAGGCAAAAGATTAAAAAAATAGATTAAAGAGTTTTTTTTCACTTGGGAGACTGTATTGTTAAAAAGGGCAGACAAGACAGTAGCTGAAGTGATTCAGGCTAACCTTTGCATAGTGAAATCAATTCTAATTTGTGTCAAATTTGCTGTGAGAGTTTGCACGGAAGGGTCAAAAGAGGAAACAAAGAGTCAATAAAACAAAGAGTCCTACCTTGATGTCCATTTGGCTCTGAGCCCGGATGGTTCCTGAACTGGGTGTCACTCTGAATTCTCGAGGCCTCTCAGATGCCCTGTCTCCTGGCTTCCAGTCATTCCTGTCCAGCTCTGTTACCTGCTCTGTACTGGTCACACTGTCCCTCCCCATCCCATCTCCAGGGATCCGCAGGCCAAAATTCATAGATACCAATGAGGTATTGCTAAGTGAGCAGGTCAGTGTGTGAGGAAAGCCTTTTGGGATGCAGAGAGTAGAAGCAAATAAACAGAGAAAATAATCAGGAAAATGGGAAGTGGTACTGGAGTTATTGGTAAGCAGTTGATCATGGCTATTGTCAATACAAAGTTTATTTACCAAAGGACACCTCTCCAAAGTCGAGCTCAGGAATGTTAAAATGAAACGTCGGGCCCATTACACACCCCCTGCCACAAACAACAGGACACAGAGCTTTTCATTTAAATTTATGCCACACTGCCTATTGAAAAGTGAAAGTCATTGGTCTAGTCATCAAGGCTAGTAAAAACTCAGAGAAAAAGAGAGATTGTGAAGATAGAACAAAATAAACCGATCTATTTGGAAGATGACAGTGAAGAGTGGTGCTCCTTTAATCTCTACTTTCAGCATTTTAAACAGTAATCCATCTTACTCTGAAAGAAGTGGCAAGAATGACAAGTGAATTATAGAACTTCCACCAAACTGTGACTCAATACTTATATAGGTGAAAACATTACGCATTTATTTCACCTGCATAACAAAAGGCTAGGACCTACATGGAAAAAAAGGTGAGTTTTTAAAATAAGAATATGGTGTGTCCTTGAAAAATCGATGGGCTGCAGGAGCAGCAGCACATCAGCAAAATCAGTCAACAATAAGACAGTTACCTGAATGTGAGGATGAGAGGCTGGGGATTCCCCAAAACAGTAAAATAAAACTCCTCGGAGAAGGTGCCCAATTTGTCAGAGGAGAAGCGGACCTCCATAACATGGCAGGCTCCAGGCGGCACCATGCCCTCAGGAGGGCTGAAGGAAAAGCACAGGCCCATAGCTGTAGTGGGAGGCATAAGCCTATAGGGGGCATCTATAAGTCCCTTATTGCTCAGAAGCACCTTGGGTAAAGTTAAGAGCAAATACAGCACAGAATCACAATCTGTTGCTAATAGCTGTGAAAAGGCACAATAAGCCAAATAGAATGCATGAAATAAATTAATTTGAGATGAACTGAAGCTGGATTTTGATATCGATCACTATGATTGCTAACCACTAGGATGTTTCTTGGATTTAGTTACATAAGACCTTTTATTGTTACAGCTTAGTGTTATGGTTTAGTTTAATTAAAATCAGAAAAACCTGCATCGACACATTAATTATTTTTTAAAAATGTATTTGTGCCATTTTCAAATACAAATAAGCTTCCAAAATACACTTTAAACATAGCTTCCTATAGGTCTTTAATAATTTCTCTCCTTTCAAAGATAATATAATTACAAACTTATTTTAAATGTGCAGAAATCATATAACCAAATAGGACACTAGCACATGAAACTGCAGAAACATCTAGAAGAAAAAGCTTTTTTTGTGTTATACTATACATACTATTCTACACTATGTTTTAGAAGTTTAGTATGATTAAATGACTTCCAGTGATCTATCTGTAAATAACATCTTAAGGGTTCCAAAGACATGGTTTCACTTTGAATACAGAGTCAAATCAGCTGGGGTTTTTAGGGGTATATTATCTATTGCTTGGGATGACTTCTGCATGGACAGTAGCGTGCTTACTCATACCTCATAGCTGTGCTTGGAGCCAACAAAAATGTTGCCAATGTCCAGCAGATGAAAGTTAAACAGCAGTTTGGGCCCCATTCCTTCTCCCTTTATACGCAGTGGCAAACGAGACTCTCTGCCTGCATGAGGACATTTGTAATACATCACTGGCTTCATATGCTGAAGCAATACACTGGATTAGTAAAATAAAAAATAATAATAATAATAAGTTGCAATATATATTTGTTCAACCATCTCTGACTCTTGCCGGTTTGACTGACAAGCTACACAGTATCCCTTTATTAAAAGCTTAACTAAGATTAAAAAGTACCTAATTAAAACCACCCACATTTAGTATATATAATAAATGCATGAATGTCAATCAAATGTAAAACAAGGCAGGATATCATAAAATACCCCAAGGAAATCAATATAGAACTAAGCAGCTGTGGAGTGTACACCAACACATTCTTTGCTGCAAAATACAGACAGATCCATCTCTGTTAGACAAGAAAAAAAGCCCTTAATAAGATGAAGAATGGGAGGATGGGTCCAAAACATTTTTTTTTTAAGTTACCATGAATTTTGTTTGTGGACCAAAAATCCTAAAAGACTCACATTTCCATAGGTCATCACCCTTACTAGGAACTAACCTCTGGCAAACTAATGCAAATATGAGGTTTTCTATGACAGATAGGCTTAAATACACACATGCAAATCACTCTACGATTGGCTTTAAAAGGAGTAGACAACTTAATGATATTTGTTACACATTCAAAAAGATATTCATTTTAACTACAGCAATATTAGGCTAACCAGTACCTGTGACATCACAGTATACGGTGTGCTGGTAAAGTTTGGCTTCTTGGGGTTTAAAGATGATGCTGATTTCAGCTGTGCGGTTTGGCCAGATGTCCCCCTCCTGTAAGCAGTACAGAGAGACATTAACTCAACCATAATATTCTTTCCACTCCACTTCACTAAAACCTGCACCCCCAGGCACTTCAGTTGCTTTCAGATGTGTTTGAAGGCAGAGCTGTCTTGAATAGATCATGTAAAGAGTAATGAATGTGAACTGAATAAAAAATTATTGTAAAAAAGTAAGCTCATTAGTTTCCACAGCAGAGACTACAAAGCTACAATTAAAAACCATTGTCTGTCTCCAGTTACGGTAATGGTGTACAGTAAGCTTTATGCTACAACAGTAATTCACTGGAGAATTTACTGGGGAATAACATCACAGATATTTATAACTATAACACAAAGACGTTTGCTGACAAGGCTGCCCTTGGGTAGTTAAATGTGTGTTATTTTTCAACTGAGAAAAACATTCGTCTTTTTCAAACAAAAAAAGTAAAACCTAAAGTGGTGCCAATTAATAATGTATAAAACCTAACAAAAAAAAACATTCCTGGAGAAGGATACATTAGCATAATAACTATAGAATTTATAATTAGTCTAAATTCATGACTTCACACATTATAAAAGAATTCGCAGTGCTACGCGGCACAGATTTCCTTTGCTTTTTAGAGATCACACAGATAGGCAGCAGGGTTTAATGTGGACTTTAGGTGCATTCTAGTCTGCAGGCAGTAGCCTTCTGCCTGGCACGGTCATTCTCAGGAACGTGAAAATGTTGCCCAAAAAATGTAAGACTACAGTGTTTCACTGGTATAAGCCCACTGCCTTTACTTCCAAACACAGTGAATGTCCTAATATTAGTATTAAGGGAGGAGTGAATGGGGAGCATGTTTCATCAAAGCGTTGAGCTGGTATCTTGTGGAGCAGAGTAAACCACTGAAACAGATCTGTCTCTGTCATCCAGGACAGGTGCTCTGGATGGATGAGAAAATGAAAAGACAATCACGGGTCCAAAACCACAGCACACAAAACCATTTACTCCTCCATCCATAACAGACCCACAAAAAAACAATCTGGATGCTGCTTTAAAGTGTGATCTCAGTAACTTTAACCATGGCATGGTTGTTGCTGCCAGATGGGCTGGTTTGAGTATTTCAGAGGCTATCATGGGCATAGGCTCACTCAAACTGGACAGCTGAAGATTAGAAAAAAAAAAAAAAAAAATCACCTGGTCTTTTTCTAGTCTTGAACTGTCCACTTTCGGTGAGTCTGTGCCCATGATAGCCTCAGATTCTTGTTCTTGGTTGACATGAATCAAACTCAAGGTTTGTGTGTTCTGAGATGCTTTTCTGCTCACCATGGCTGTAAAGTGTGCGTATTTGAGTTACTATAGATTCCTTTCAGCCCCAACCAGTCTGGTCATTCTCCTCTGATCTCTCTCATCACCAAGGCATTTCAGCCTGCAGACCCTCTCCTCACTGGATATTTTATTTGCCCCAGTTTTTTTTGGTTTTTTTTGCACTATTCTGTGTAAACTCTAGAGACTGTTGTGTGTGAAAAGCCCAGGCGATCATCAGTTTCAGAAATCCTCAAACCAGTCCATCTAATACCAACATCCATGCAACAATCAAAGTCACAGAGATCACACTTTTTCTTCATTCTGATGTGAACATTAACTGAAGCTCTTGACCTGTATCTGCATGATTTTTTGCATTGCGCTGCTGCCACATGATTGGCTGATTAGATAACTGCATGAATGTGCAGGTGTACAGGTGTTCCTAATGAAATGGACGGTGAGTGTATATGGTTACAGTACATAGACACCCCAGGCTGGTCTATACAGCACTATATGGCTGAAGGTTTGTGGGTCAGGTTTGCTGTTATAATAACCCCCACTCTTCTGGGAAGCCTTTCCACTAGATTTTGGAATGTGGCTGTGGGGATTAGTGATCATTCAGACACAAGAGCTTTAGTGAGGCCAGGCACTGATGTAAGGTGAGAAGGCCTGGGGCATAATCGGCATTCCAATTCATCACAAAGGTGTTCAGTGGTGTTAAGGTCAGGGCTCTGTGCATGGAGTTCCTACATTTTGACCTTGGAAAACCATGTCTTCATGGAGCTCGCTTTGCGCACAGTGGCATTGTCATGCTGAAACAGGTTTGGCAAGTGCTTGTGTTTAAACATTGGGGTTTGGACGCTAGATCGAAACTCTGTCCCGGACACCTCTACTCAAGAAAAATCTGGCAACCTCAGAAGCGTGAACTACACACAGGTGAATGGGCCACCCAGAAAATCATCTGTGTAAGCATAGTCAAACATTTTCTTGGTGTATTGGTGTATCTTAGGAACTTAAGTCATCAACCCTAATATGTGTGTGTTTTGTACCACAGATTTGCATATGGAATATAATTGAAAAGAGGAAATGGTTGGAAGATAAATTAAAAATATCACATCATTTTTTGTGTATGTATAAATATGTAAAAGATGTTTCCTCAGTTGGTGTGTCTAATGTGATCTATATCATTTTCATACTCATCAAACCATTTAGTGAGCCCTCATGCCCTGTGAATGGGGCTGTACTCCCATCAGGATAGAAATGTTTCATCATTGGATAAAGGTGATCAGTCACAATAACTTTGTATTGATTTGCACTGACTCTTTCCCCTAAGGGGACAAGTGAATCCAGACCATGCCAGCAAAATGCTTCTAACAAATAAAGAACATTTTACACAAACAAGGAAAAAGTCTATTTAAACCAATAATATTGCTTTTAAATAATATTTCAAAAATTTCTGAGCATCTTGACTGTAAATTGAATAAAAAGTATTGTAAAAAGTAAGCTCAACAGTCTCCACAACGGAGACTACAAAGCTACAATTAAAAACCATTGTCTGTCTCCAGTTACGGGTAATGGTGTACAGTAAGCTTTATGCTACAGTAATTCACTGGAGAATTTACTGGGGAATAACATCACAGATATTTATAACTATAACACAAAGACATTTGCTGACAAGGCTGCCCTTGCCAAGATTCTTTTTCAAAAGAGACAAAAGATAAACACATCCCTCTGCACTTATAATAAAATGTAGATGAAGCTGCATTTAGTCCAAGAAAAAAATTAAGTAAAAAATAAAAATAAAAATAACTACCTTGCACATCAGCATTTCTCTCTCATTTAAAAAAATACGTTGAATTACAAAGTAATTATTAGCCTAAATTGAGAATTTAGAGTTGAGTTAAACCAGAGTTCTGTTGGGTTCTATCAGCGCTCTAAATGTATAATGATGTAAGTGCATGTTCACTTTTGTTCAGTAAAAACTATCTTATTGTGTATGTGTGTGTGCGTGTGCCTGTGTGTGTATGTATTTGAGCGATGTCACAGATTTGTGGTATTTCACTAGTATGTAATATAGCTCAAAAGAGGACAAGCATGATCATTCCTGATGGGCAGTAGATATCAAGAATGCAAAAATGGATATCCTGTAGACCACTCTGTTGATGATTAATAGCGGTTCTTGCTATTCTGATCAAACAAGGGAACTTCTATAAACATTATGCCATTGAAAAAAAGCTTTATACTAGCTAGTGCGCTTAAGCTCATTGCAAATCGAGGTGATAGTGTTGCATGGTAAACATAACTATTTTAACAGTTAACTAGTTTTAATGGGGTGATGTGTAAAGTTTGTATGAAACCAAATGAAACTAAATGTGGCAACATGACAGATTTACTCCAGCAGAAACACTCAGTAGAATAGGAGCAATGCGGAACCACGGGACAATAAAAAAAAAAAAAAGCTGCTGTCTTAAAACTCTTGTTAAAAGGTAGGTAATATTAACTGCAGTGTTTTTTTACTGCAACATTTTCTTTATGAGGAGGAATTTAAAAAATATAATGCAATATGTACACCGGATTGCATAACAATAATTAGTTTTGCTAAAAAGGCAGGCATGCTTGTGTTCTCTCCACACACCAGAGTACAACACTCTTTGGAGATATGCAATGAGGTACTTAACATTTAGAGCCTCTCACATTCTGGCAGCTGTCATTAAAAAAAATAAAAGAAGAAAGAAACTGTATTTTGTGGAATCTCAGGCTCTGTAAACAATAGGTAAAATGTTGTTGATCCAACCAATCAGTATAAGGAGAAGTCTCTATTTGCCTGTCAGTTCATTAAGCTCCCCCTCAGGCATTAGCATTCAGGTGTACAAGCCTAGGCAGCACATGTGCATTTGTTTTGGGGGCATGGCTTTGGAAGGAATACTGACAGGAGGAGCTTGCTGTATTTGTTTGAATTTTGAATTTCAAAATAGATTCTTCAGCTAACCTCTGCCAAAATCCCTGCCTGCAACTTGATTGAATGATGCAGTTAATTTCACTTGAATGATTGTATTTAAATGCAGCATAGATCATACGTACTCTTATACATTTGATTGGTATCTCACTAACTCTATGGGTTTGCTGTATAGCACTCGAAGCCTTTATTACGGTATTACTGTATTAATGGTAGTCACTCTCCCTTTGCATTTAATACTCAGATGTATACAGTGTTTCTGTGGTTAATACAATTTTTATGTTCAAGAAAATATTTTCTCTGTAGTATATTTTTTAATTATATTGCACATCGTCCAAAAGCTTAAATTTTGTCATACCCCTTAGCTCTAAATCCTGACTTTCCTCACGTTTTTAAATAGCATCAAAGGACTTCTTGTTATATCTAAATAAGTCACAAAGTATTCATGCAATTGTTCATACATTTATAGAAAACCTGTGCAAATTGAAAAAGGTTGTTATGTGGGTTGGGTCTGTGAAATGGTACAGGGTTAATTAAACACTACTGATAGTATAGAATGGTTTTAAATTGCTAAGTTGAATTATTGAACTGTTTTGTTTAATATATAAATTTTATATTTGTGTTTAAGAAAACATTTTTTGCAGTGTTTATGTTTGTGATGTCTACATATAGTTATTTTATATTTTAATTCAATTCTATTTTTATATTTACTCAGGTGAAGGATTTGTGAATTTCTTCAACCACTGGTTGTGTGTGTGTGTGTGTGTGTGTCCATTAGACACCTGCGGCTCCATGATGATGTGTTGGTCACTGAAAGCCAGGCTGTCCTGATGAAGCTGCTTGCGTCTATGCTGGAAGGTGCGTGAGAGCACTGAGAGGCGGTCTCGGAGAGTGGGGTCAGCGCCACACTCTGTTAAAAACTGTTCCATCTCATCATCCTGCTCCTGCTGCAGCTCAGAAAAGAACCTAGATAGAAAAGGAGAGAGATAGAGAACGAAGGAAAGAGGGAGAGGGTCAGATTTAAATACAAAATCCTTGATATTCGTGACTGCTTCTGTAAGGGAGAGTATCTCAGCTCCTTTAAGTGGGGCAGCATTCTGATAGATGTGATTAAAATTTAACAAGACAATGGAACATGTTTTAACATAAGCCAATCCACAAACCCCGGTTGAATCCTTAAGTCCCAGGATCTATTGGTGGGTCCAGACTTCCATCGCTCACACTTGTATCTACTTGCCTTTCATATTTTGCACTGTAGTTATTGAATAATCTGGAGATTTCCTGCACTTATAACCCACACCCTGCTGCTGTGGACTGTTAGCTCACCTGGATACCCTAAATACTTATACTTCCTGTCTGTTCCTGTCTTGTCTGTTTATGCCTGATCCTGCTTCAGAGGCTAATCTTATCTGGATAACATAGACTTCATAAGAACTGCTGCTGTAATCATAAAGACTGGCCTATGTTAATCTAACAATATGATCATACCAAACATTATGTATTCTTTCTAAACATGTAATACATTTTGCCTTTTCTCTATATGACTGCATAGTGTAATGAACATAATCAACATAAACTGCTTTGTTGATTTGAACTATAATCTGGGAATTTAAGGAGTTAACTTAAATGGACAGGAAGAAAACTCTGGCATTTCTCTGGACAATCTATTAACACCGCTATAGCCAAGCTAATTAGACCTTAGTCTATGCTGTTCCTCCTCCATCTCAGTGGCAAAGCTCTTCCACTGGAAATGCACTATGGAGTCACTTCTGTTCAGGATAGCCACTGTGCGCTGGTTGGCCATGGTGATATAGGTCTTCTCCACCCATAGTGAGTTCTTATCCAGCCTCACATTGATATCTGTGGCGGCTCCATACAAACTGATGTAAATGTCTTCTCCTATAAAAGAACAAAAATAGATCACTTTGCTTTATTATTCACCTCTTGAATTATCCACACTGAACTGAGCAAATATACACTGGAGTCACTGGAGTCTTACATATGTTGATTAGCATTAAGGTACTGACTGAGTTTGAGAAATAATATTTTTACTCAGCAGATTTATTTATGTAAAAATTACAATCAAATGCTTTGAAAGGACAAAAGATTAAGCTGAGGACAAGTACAGTTTATAATCACTTCTGAATAGACACCAAGGTGGCACTGTTGGACTGCTGAGTTGGCACTTAATTATCTATTTAAACAAGTGGTCTCCAGGGTCATGCAGTCACATGACTCCACAGCAACCAACAACATAAAAAAGTGCGATTCAAAACAAGGACCCAAGTCAGGAGCAGAGTATGTAAATTATTCCAGTATTTTGACTGATTTTTGTTCATTTGGCTACATTCAAAGCAGCAGCTTCATGCTCGACCAGATATCCTGACCTAACAAAACAATGACTGAAAACACACTCACAGCCGAGCACACAAACTGGAGAGTATTCAAATAAAAAAACACAGGGTATGGTTTCAGTTTGTACTGACATAACAGATCAAAGGTTTCGTCAGAAATGGGCACTAAAAATGTCTCCTTGAAGACCCTCAAAGAGCTAATGTAGTGTACATAGTGTAATTGGTTACGTTTTTTTTATTATTATTATCTTTTCATTTTTCCTCAGTTAGGTAAACTGTATCCTTCAGCAGAAGTCAAGCATTCTAGCACTTAATAGACTGACACTCAGAAGCACAAAAAACTGCAAGTGCACTTTTCTGATTTACTGTAAACTGAGAACCCCACAGTGATTCTAAACAGTATTTGTACACTGTCCAAATTCTTTTCCAACATACAGACAAATGATGAGCTCTGCAGAAAAAATACAGCACACCTTTTTCTGCTGTTCCACAAATGATTGCATTTATATGATTGTTGCATGCATTCTACAGGGAACACATCTATTTTTCTCATTATGAAATCAATAAGAAATCACCATGGTTCTTTCTCATGGCTCTATTCTACAGGGGCCTAGACGCAAACAGGGAGGTCACCAGAGGCCTGGAAGATGATCACTTGACACCCACTGGGGATGGTTTGGTATCAATTGCAATGTAACCTCACCCTCATGTGCTTGTTTTTCCCGCTCTTTGATAATAACTGTCCAAACAACACTAGAAAGTTGTTTTGAATGCAGGATACCGAGCACCTAATTATCACATTTACACAGCTGTTATTGTAATTTCTTTCAGAGACAAAATTTGTTTCAGTGATCAACTAATCACAGCAAATAGCAACCACATTATTTGTCTGCTAAAAAATCACAGATCCTCAAAGAGGAAGAAACTTAACATTTTTGTTCTAATCTCTTTTGCCACTAATTCTTGGGTTCTTTCTCTGCCACTGCTTTACTTTTGTGAGTGAGTGCAGCTTAGTGAGGATCACGGTAGTATGATATGTTCTGTATTGCTCTTATTGCAGCATGTCTGCCAACATCTAGATGGACCACATTTTAACAGAGCAGGAACAAAAGGAGCTGGCACATCTGTTTTGCTCCAAGCAAATTTATTTGTAGTGATGTTCAAGTGCTAAGATAGAGGATGACGCTTTGGGAAAAAAGACATAGAAAAACGTGTCGTCGTGACAAATGAGACTTAACACTAGTGACCCTGTCAGCACAGAGCTGACATAGGCAAATAGCAGACAGCACACACACATAAAAACATTTGTCATACTAACTTTGTGAGGACCTTCCACTGACATAATTATTAATGTAGCTAATTAATTCAATGACAACACCTAAACCTAACACTAACCTTAACCTCAGTAAGCAGAAGGAAACCTCTGGCTCTTTAATTTATCTTTAAGAAAAGACAAAGTTTTGCTCATGGGGACCAGCTAAATTTACCAGCAAGGTCAAAACTGTCAGACATTCCTATCCTTGTGCGGACATGGTGCATGATGCCCTGCAATGGACAGGCATACCGTCCAGGGTGTGTTCCTGCCTCATCACCAGTGTTCCTGGAATAGGCTTGGGATCCACCGTAGCCTTAACCAGTAAAGCGCTCACGTTTTGATGATGAATGAATGAAACAGTTTTGCTGACCTACACTGCTTGTCTTTTGCATGGATTTAATCATAACTGAAAAATGTATCCAAATATGTGTTATCTACTATTTACTTTTATTGTTCTTATATGTTTGAATGGAATGAGACAAGTTGTACAAAAGTGACTATCAAGCAGTGTGAGGTTGTTTTAAAAAAAAAAAATCAGTGAGAAGCAAAGCAGTGATTGCACAGTAACTTCTAACAAATACAAGGCAATCCAGCACCATCTCCAAATACACTATATGGCCAAAGGTTTGTGAACACCTGACCATCAAACCCATAGTTGCTTTTTGAACATTCCATTTCAGATTTATTCCCTCTTTGCTGTTATAATTAACCTCATTTTGTGCACAGGAGTATTGTCATGCTGGAACATATTTGGGCCCCTTAGTTCCACTGAGGAGAACTTATAATGCAACAGCACTCAGACATCCTATATAACTGTGTGCTTCCAACTTTGTGGCAACTATTCGGGAAGGCCCATATATGGGTGTGATGGTCAGGTACCCACAAACTTTTGACCATGTAGTAAATAAATGTGAAAACAGTTCCACTTTTGGAGATGGGTAAGGGAAAAAATGGAGTTGGTATTTGTAAAAGTTGATATTAAAACATTCTCTACACAGAAAGGTATATTTAATTATTTATTTGTGCACCAATGTTCTACCAGTAACACTACATATTCTATAGTGATCTACTATTCTGACTAAGAAACTAGCCTAGTTACTATTTTCAACTGTGAATCTGTTTAAATGGCCCATGCAGAATTTAACCACAAAAATATAGCTAGCTAGCAAAAATTTAGCGCCAATCATCCCAAAGACTGTGTAAGATATCCGAGTAGGCAGAGCTGAGTAAGAGAAAGGAAATACAATTATATATTGCTTACCTCACTATTATAACACATTCAGTATGTACCAACAAACATTTGGTGCAGTTTGGTTGATTTTGAACAGTGCACCACCTCAAGAATAATATGAAGACCTTTAATAAGTATGTGGTAGTGATCATCCTGCTTGCTAAGCAATAGAGAGGACGGCATTATGGTGGCAGCCCTGTGATCCATGTATTTGTTTGTTTCTTTTTGGTTTAATATGTGAACACTCACAAAAGGTTTTTTTATTTGTGAGTATGCAGCTGTTTTCCTTCATTAGTTATCCCTGTCTAAGTCTTGACATTTATCCACTATTGAGGCGCCTGTAGCTCCCTTGGCCATCTCGTCCCCAAACACTGTAATGAGATTTCACTACCTTGTGTACAGCGTTAATGGCAAAGGAGCTGTCAGTTATGCCCCAGACCTAATTCATAATCGAAAAAATTCACAGAATGAGATATGCATGTTACTTTGGATACAAGAAACTATTTGTCATAGCAAACTTGGAAATATGCATTCCTTTATTTATAGCATCAATTTGGAAAAACATATTATACATTTGGGGAGGTGGTAAGAGGATGAGGGAGGGGTGCTGAAGTTTCCCTTAAGAAGTCAATGTGAAAGAGCTCTCACTGTAAGAAAAGACACAGTCCAGACTCACTGGTGCTGGTAAGAAGAGCAATGGTGCATCAAGAGACATGGTGCATCTCTGTTTCTCATACGTATTTCACTGCACCAAGCAAGCATATGAACAATAAAGCAGTATCTAGAAATATACGATGGATCAATTGTCTCATCCCTGGCCATGCTAGTCAGAGCACAGACAGTCTCTATAACAACTATAAAATAACAATTTAGAAGACATAGCTTCCAGAAAGACTGCAAAGTCATACTCTTTAAGCTCATTGCACAGTTGTTAAGATGTGGAATCCAAATATGGCATTAGATGATTATGGAGTTTAGTAATTTATACTAGCTAGTTTGTCCTTGATACTATGGTGTGCTCTTATGCAATACTGTTTACAAGCAATGCAATTACTAAACCAATCAAGCAGACCCTTAAAAATTGACTTTTTTTAATCTTTATTTATTGCTCTTGTGTAGACTATAAAAGAGCAAACAAAAGTGATTAAAGTAGACACAACTACTCCAACCTGTTTACCTGTCCTTCTGGCAGTGGGTCAAAAGGACAGGTAAACCAGGTAAACTGGCATCTCAGAATTTTTAACATTACTGTGATAGATCACAACTGTGCTATAAAGCAGATCACAACTGTGTTACATCTAAATTCAGTGGACAGATAAAATCAGGAGATCTCGTAAGGTGCTAAATTAAAAATGATACTCCCTTAATGGACTCAATGTGGTGGTTTTAGAAATGTGTGTATTATAAAATGTTAATAGCTTTAGCCTTCAGAAGACCTGTGCTCTAATGCACTGAGACAGCTCAGCCACATTCAGCAGAGAATGTTCATACACAAATACTCACACACACACACACACACACACCCATCCATGTTTTGCAAATACATGCACAAACACACACACACACACAGATAAAATTCCTTATTCTTATTAAAGAAGAATCATCATTTGGATCATAAGCAGTGCATTGTGCCTCGAGCTCTTGCACCATCAGCTAAATCTTATCAACATTTAAACCCCAAAGTGCCATTTATAAAGGTCATATTTTAATGCATACAACCAGCATCTCAGAATTGCTAACATTACTGTGAAAGAAAACATCAGAAAGAAACACAACAAGGAAATGTTCTCTTTGAATAGCTTTTCTTTTCATTAAGCAGTCCATCAAAAACAACGTGTACCAAGCATTATCACAATAACAAATCAAATAACAGGAAAAAGCCTTATAGCGCCAATGCTGTGTTTTTCTCCACCTGGCTACAGAAGTGATTCAATGTGTTTTACCACATTAGCCACAGGGGTAGGGTGGAGAGAACTACCTCTGTAATTCCATGGTGCCAATCAAAAACAGATAAATTAGTTCAGTCCTACTTCATTTGATAAGGTTACATTGTTCCACAATAGAACTTTAATAATGGAGGTGCATATTTCTAAATTACTTTGTAAAAATCAATTCATGTTATTTGAATTTTTTGTTTAATAATTCATATAATCAATTGTTTAACTGATTATGTGTTTGTCAAGAATATAATTCTTAGCCATATCTGTTGATATATTAAACTACCCATAAGCCATACCTGTGTGACTGTGGAGTTATATGCACTATAATGGCACACAGTACAGGTGTAAATACTGAACCTGTGTGGTAGTGGAGAAGTAGTTGTTGGCTGTGGTCTCCTGTAGTTCTGGGTAGAAAATCAACAGTCACCTGCATGCTCTCTCCAACACTAAGGGTCCCTACTGAAGGTTCTACAGAAAATGGGCTATGGGAAGAAGAAAATATATCCTCAGTAAATAAACACATTCATATATGCAAATAAAATGCATTGAGCAACACTTGTTTCACTTAACTATAGTGTGTGCTTACTTCTGTGTGCTGAGCTGAAATTTGGCCTCGCCTTTTCCAATATTTCGTACCAGGAGGGTTTTCTGAGATAAACACTTGACAGGACACAGAGAAAAGTGCAGCTCATCTGGAAAGTCCAGGATGGCGCGTGGCCCTATTGCCCGGATGGGCACCTCAAACTTCTCCCTCTCAGTCATACAGATTATCCGGTGGACATAGTCCTATCAAAAAGACCATATGTGGAAGTGGAAAGCTAAGCTACATGAGTTTGTTATATAAGATGACAGCAAAATACCTGTAAATTACATAAGCTTGATTTACAGCAATGTGTTAATAAGATGAGCAGGATAAAAACACAGTGCAGCTATATACAATTTTCTCTAACATCATTTATACCACAAAGTTTAGTCTTTCTATTGAGGCTACAAAATTGCACATGTATTGCATATACTGCACAACTTTGTTCAAGACAAGGCTCTGTGAAGACTACTGTAATCTGTAGATCTATATGCCATAATGGGATGGACTGGCGTCCCATTCAAGGCGTCCAGTCCAAGGTGTCCAATGTTCCCGGGATAGGCTCAGGACCAACCACGACCCTGACCAGGATAAAGTGGTTACTGAAGAAGAATGAATGAATAAAAGAACAATAGACTCTACTGTGGGACATTGCCTTAGTGTCATCCGTGGGCATGGCCTCAGAAAAAATTAATCATTTTCATTCCAACCAAGTCACATGCCAACTCAGTCACATTCCAACCAAGTCATATTCCACCCAAGTCACGTGCCACCTGAGTCATATTCCAAGTAAGTCAAAACTAAATCCTATTAGTTTCCATGTGTTCTTGCACTGTATGAAATAAAATAACATTATAGACACTGGCTCTTTCTGATAACATTGAGCGCCACAAACCATAAGTCATCAATATGACCCCAGGATGTTTCCTGTTAGAAAGTGAGCAGTGATTGGATTGCAGTGTCTCACTCCAGGACGACTCACTCTGGAGTGGGACCATGCTACAATCATTATTAATGTGCCGCCATGGAAAAGCAGATTAGTCACCTATATATCAGACTGCAGAAAGGCAGCTAATGGGAAGAGAGTGGGTGTTAGAAGAAACAATGTCTCATAGGCCCCATCCTTTTATTGCATTGCAATGCATGAACCCCTTAAACAAACTTGGACTTTAAGCCATAATAAAAAATGTTGAGCCATCAAGCAACAATTGGTATTGATCATTCTCTGCAAACAGGCAGAATCACCAAGACACCAAGAAGTTCCTTCTGTATCAGGTCTCATGACAATTACCCGCTTTAACTGGACATGTATACTGAAATACAATCAAATTCAGTTTCTTTAATTTTACTATGGTCTTGAGTTCCACTGTGATATCTGGATACACAAAATTGAGCAGTGAATTTATTTAGCAAGCAACAAAAGCAGTAGCGTATTATTAGCACATATTTGTGCCGCCTTCCTACAAGGATTTTTTAAAACCAGGCTTCCTCTTTCCTTAATTTCAATGTGGTGTTATTACATGTTCACACAGTCACCTGGAAATGTAAGCTCGAGTAAAGTGTACCTTGTTCTCCTGTGGGGTGAACAGAACTGTAAAAGTGGATGCCATGCCCGGGGCCACTTTGTTGCATACATCTACTGGGCTCACCACTTTGAAATAAAGGGAGTCATCTTCAACCACCTTCACCAGGCGAGGGATCTGCAAGAAATAGGAGAACCCACATCAAGCCATGAGCCTTAGATATGACCAAATGTGTACTTGTGCTATGCAAATGCCATTTGAGAATGTTGCTAAAATTATATCATTCATGTGGCTTTTTCAGGGCCAGTCCTTAAGACCTGTACAGTTTACATTGTTTCTTGTTCTAACAAGCCAGACTCATGAGTTGAACCAGATTATCTGGAAGGGCAGAGGTTCTGATGTAGTGATCAGAAGGTTATCAGTTGAAACCACATGACTGCTAACACTACCAGTGAGCCATTGTTAGACCTTAAGCTTGGACTGTCCAGGTATATTTTTTAAATTGTATTGGATGTATTTGCTGTCTGTTAAATGTATAAATAGAATGGAAAATGTAATGACTTGCTTGGCTGTCTTATTATCACAAGTTTGCTGTCCTGTGTGGTTCAGGTGTGAAAATATTCAATACACGTTTATTGTAAAAAGAAAAAATTTCAGTATTCACAACTGTTCTGGGACGATGCCACACTGTTAAAATGATGAACAGCCCACTGGCACTACACATATACTATTAAGCCTTATTTGCAGTTAAATGTGCAAAAATTCCAATAAAGGCATAAGTACAGCCACTGCAGCTTGAGCTGTAATTGGTTTAGTTACATGATGAGAAGAGAGCCCACTGCACTGCACTACTTAATGTCCCTGACTGATCATTCAGCATATACTGTATGTTCTTGTTTTCTCTAAACTATAGGTGCACTGTGGAGTAATTCTGTTTCATATCTTTCTATGTGAGGCTTTTTATTTTTTAGTTTGAAAGGTAAAAAGAGTCCAGAGTTCTTCCAGGTTTATTACATTAATGCTTCAAATAATCTCTTTCTTTTGTAACTGAGTGAAGTCGGTTTGGGGTAAATCAGAGTGTACCGACATGTACATATACGAGTGCAGATCAACATACAGTCAGGTCCATAAGTATTTGGATACAATTTTTGTAATTTTGCCTCTGTACACCACCACACCGCATCGCCAGAGTTCCCATGAACAGCTACCAAATGCAAATTCAACACTTGGAATTCAAAGGAACTCCAGACCTTTTGTCATGAAATAACGAGGAAAAAGGCCACACCTTGCCATGAAACTGCTTATCAGTCAATTGTCTAATTACTTTTGAGCCTGTGAAAATGGAGGGACTCTGTAAAAAATGGCTGTAATTCCTAAACAGTTAATGCAATATTTTTAAACCCCTTGAATTAAAGCTGAAAGTCTACGCTTCAGTCACATCTTGATTGCTTCATTGCAAATCCGCTGTGGTGGTGTACAAAGGCAAAATTACAAAAATTGAGTCACTGTGCAAATACTTATGGATCTGACTACACTGGGTTTTTCTGGTGCTGACGTTCAGGTGGGATAGTGGCTTTCAGTAGAACAATAAATCTCACCTGCTAATAACTTTTCCCAAGGTTTTAGAAGAAATTATGAATTATAAAGTCCTGGTATTTTAAATGCATTTTATGTTATACCTGTTAAACTCTTTTAAACAGATATCCTAACAATGTTTATTGGTTTATTGGAGTGGACCCACTGGGCATACACACAATAGTGTACAGTGCATTTATATGCAGACACATAGAGAGCTGAGCCCTTGCTGAAGTCACCTTGTCATTATTGCGTAACACCAGCGGCACTTCATACATCTCAGAGGGCAGGTAGTTCTGAAACACAATCTCAGACGGGTAAGGCTGGAAAAAAGGCTGGTCCACATCTACAGCAGAAAACTGGAAACAAAACAGAAAGCCTCTCAGCATTGAAATATGAACATCAGAAGGTCATTTTATCTAAGACCTCCATTTCCCCACAGCATTCTCCTTAATATGACTTATTTGACATCATTTTACATACTAAGTGAGGGAAAAAAAAAGACTAGAAAAAGAGAGTTGTACTCAGTGGTACGATGTATGCATGCAACCTGCATACATTTGTCCTGAATAAATACCCCGACCAGTCAATATCTCATTCAAAACATCCAGTACAGCAAAAAGCTTTCTGTCCATTTGTAAGAATAATGGTACAATTAGAACCAAGTCTCACAACAGGAAGACATTAGACTAGTTAATGCGGTTTGTTTACTAGTCTGGTTTTACTAGTGCGTTACCTTGTGGTGTGTGGTCTCAGTCATGTCCAAAAGCTCCAGGATGCGAGGCGGGTACATCTTATACGTGTTAGTTAATCTCTCCTCTGTAGTCTGAGACATTTCACGTGCATATACAGATGGAGACAGCTATAATGACATAAGCCACAATGAGTTCCTTCATGAACACTGAATACACTCATTCATGGTGGTATCATTTCGAACAGTACCTACTGTAAGCGCATCAGGGAAAACATTAGCTGCGCAGTAACATCAGTCAATAATACTACATAATGTTAATATTATCCAGGTCTTCAAAGCATACACATACACATGCAGGGTACATTGTTGGATTACTGCAGAGTGTACATATTAGTCTGCAACGCTAAAAGTGGAATATTTGCTGCAACAATTAAACATTGTTCATTTCAGACATGAATGAATAATAAAACGGAAATATGGTTTACTTTTTTTTTTAAAGAAACAGTTAGTTATACAGTATGTGTGTTCCAAATATTGGGCCTCGTTTATCAATCTTTTAGTAAAGTTGTGTGTAAAGGTTTGTGTATGCCAAGCCAAACCAAAATATTTTTCCACCAGATTTACAGAAGTTTCAGAAAGACTGATTTTCTTCGTTCTCGGGTGCGTATATTAATCACCCATAACGTGCAAAGCAGCTCATTTGCATGTAATGATTCCCACAAAACTCCATAAAGGCTCAAGTGCACAGACAGCTGGGAGCACAAAATGAACGATGAGGGTAAAGGCTATACAAGAATTGGGAATTATTTTGACTCGCTATGCCAATAAAAATATTTAATATTATATTATATTGATAATAATAAGTGAGCACTAAATCTTCTGTCAGCTGAGCCATTTGTTTATGGTTTATGGCTATGCGCAGACTGACGGCCCGTCCTCCGTTTACACAGTGACATTTCTTTGTCATAATTGAATGATTAGTATTATTTGTCTTAAATTTATTTTTATGGGTCTGTGTTGGCTCAATTTCTTTATTGTTTTATATTATTCCTTAATTAATGCCAATAACATAAAGCGACTGGTTTTCTCAAAATGTTCTCAATGTTACTCAGTCCCTGTCCTAGTGATCTAGAAGGCAGATGTGTTTTTGATAAAGACTCCAAAGCACTTCTGTAAGTCACTCTGGATAAGGGCATCTGCTAAATGCTGTAAACATAATAAAAATTAAGCAGTTTAAACTCAATAGTATATTCCATATATAAAAGTGCAGTAATCCATGCAAATTATATTGACTTGAAATCAATCAAGTCAAAGTTTACATTAGTTAGTCTTCTTATTTATACACAGCCAGGAGCAGGAGTAGGATACAAATGTTTTTTCCAAATTTATAGGTTTTTCATGAATACCAAATTTCTTGTAAATGCTTGTACAAACGATTTACCAAAAAAAAAAAAAAAATCTGTTCGTATTGATAAATGAGGCCCATTGTGTTCCAACTTTCAATATTTCAAAGGCAAGAGAAAATAATAAAAGCTATACATTCATCTTAAACGCAAGAGAAAATAAAGTACGATCAACTGCAATGTGTGTACATGGGCACATATTTATCTCTTTTTATCTCTTTATTAAACCTGTCTGCTCCTTTTTTAATTAAAAAAAAACTGTAGCTTTTGTTAAAAAAAAAAAAAACCTGAAAGAGTCAACTGATTTCATGGTTACTAAGGTTAAGATTAGATGTATGGGTGGCATAATTTAGCTCTGTTAATACTCATGTCACTGGAGAATCCCACATAGTTGCTCACCTTTCTGACTTTGTCCTCCCGTTTAACCAGCTTGGGATTTCTTGGTGCTACTACTTTAGTCTTGACTCTTTCTGGCATGTTCAGAGGCAAGCTTTGCAAAGCTGAGTGGGAAGCTTGAATTTTAGAGGTCAGCATCATGAAATCACCTGTTCTGGACCTGTTGTTGGAGATGCAGACAGACAGGCCATGGTTAATGATATATTCCTGTATTTATCGAGCAACTAATAAAGACAGCTCTAGGAGTTCTAGATAGTTATCCATTGTAAATAAATAAATAAATAATAGATAGATAGATAGATAGATAGATAGATAGATAAGAAAACTAGAAACACTAAGAAAACAAATAGAGACATTGTTGAGTAAAGTGTAACAAGCTTGCTAGCTAAGATCAATTTAGCCGCTTACTCTTTACCCAAGACATTTCTATCAGCACCTCGAGCTTGTTAATAATGTTAATATTTCTCAAACAAAAAGTTTTATTTTGTATCACGTTTTTTTTTTTTAAAAAAAAAAAAAAAAAAAAGATACCAGAAAACAGAATATACGTGTTTTAAAATGTTAGTTAGCTACTTACGAGCAACCCGTATTCAACTTGTACACATTTCTCACAACACGCTCGGCTTGATGGTTGCCATGACAGCAAGCCCGTCCGCATTCCAACAACGGGCCATCTGATTCGCTCAAGTTTACAGCGGCCTGCGGCGATTGGACAATAGGTTTAACGTGTGACAAAGGGCGAGGCGCGTGCAGCACCGCGTCCCTGCCTTAGCAACACAGAGCACAACACACTTAGCGGGATGGAGGGGGGAGAGGGGCGCGTACATTGCGCAGACGTACATTGCGCTGTAGTTACGCAGTAAATTCTCAAACAGTTCCTCAAAATGTCCCGTTTTAATTGTCAAAATATGTTATGTTCGTGTTTTTAAAGCACGCAGATATCGTAGGGTCACTTCCAAAGAGGGACAGACACATAATAATTTTGTATATGCGATTTCATAATAGTTCTAGTCCAGGGGTTCTCACAGTTTTTTACCCCCAGAGGTCCTTTAGCTGTAAAAGAAAATGCCATGGACCCCCTCAGCATACACTTTTATTAACATATTCTATTCAAAACAGATTGTTTAAACCGATAACCTTTTAAAATAAAATGAGCCTTTCTATTTAAATGTGTACAATATGCGTAAATACTGTATGTATATATGTACAATAATATATTGGGCACTTATCATTGACACATTTTATTAAAATTGTCATTAGACTTCAGTTGATATTATAGGCCTTTTGAGATGCTGAGATTTGGTGTAATCCCACTTAAATTCATGTGTCCAGTCAAAGAATTTAATAATAAATATAACTTTGATAATAGTGAGGAGTGATTTCCACTACTGTAATAAAATTTAAAGTCGCATGGACTCTTCATCCTCTTGCCATCTAGCACAAGGTGCAGGAGCATCTGTGCCACCACCAGCAGCCTCCACAGCAGTTTCTTCCCTGAGGCAGTCAGATAACTCAACACCCTGCTGCCTCCCAATGCTCACCTGGGCTAGTCTAACACCTAACCCAGCAGGACACAACACCACTGTACACTGCACTTTACAAAGCTGCATCAGACACTTCATGGAATGCTACACTTATTGCTGATACACTAACAAATAGTTTACCGTTTACAGCCCATGTTCTGTGTATTTAATCTCCTGTATATTTATTGTCCTGTTCTGTGTATGCTTTGTCTTGCATTCATCTCACACTGTTGTGTATTTGCACTTTATGTAGTCTGGCATACTGTTATGTGTTGCACCATGGTCCTGATGAAACAACAATTTTGAAGAAACAACTGATGAAATGACATTTTGTTCCAATGTATACAAGCTATATAGAGGAATGATAATAAAAACCCACTTGACTTGACTAGACTGTAGCTGCTAATTTACTCAAGACTGTCATTTGTTCATATGTACTTTTATGTATATTATGCACACACTGCTACATTTATGTATATACGGCTACTTATGATATTCTATATAAGCTGTGATTGAAACTCACCAGCCACATTAGTATGTGTTAGGAACAACACACTAATACTAATACTGTAATACTGTAGAACCCCCCTGTTGCTCTCAAAACAGCCTCAGTCCTTCGTGGCATGGATTCCACAAGGTGTTGGAAATATTCATTGGAGATTCTGATCCATGTTGATACCATTGCATCACATAATTGCTGCAGATTTGTCAGCTGCACATTCATGCTGTGAATCTGCTGTTCTAGCACGTCCCAAAGGTGCACTTTTGCATTCAGATCTAGCGACTAGGGAGGCCACTGACATACACTGAACTCATTGTCATATTCATGGAACCAGTTTGTTAAACAATGTTTTGCTCCAGGCATGGCATTAATGCAAATTACTCTAAACTATATAATTGTTAATTGCCATTGGGAGTTTGAACCAAAACAATTAGTAAGTGGCCTATAATTTAAAGGAAGTGTAACAATATGCAGCAAGTAGGCTGTTTTTGGAAAATTTCTGTAGTTTTTTTGTGCTATTTATGGTATATGGTAAAAAGCACTTGTCTCCTGTATTTTTTGTTGTTGTTTTTTGTTGTTGTTTTCTTTCAGATTATAGTACTATTATATGGTACTATAATCTGATAGAATTGTATGTATGCTATTCTTTCAGATTATATGGTATGTATGGTCTGCTATTCAAGGGTAGTGAGGAGATCTGTTCGGTCTTTAACTGTAGAAAGCAAACAATATAATGCACAAAGCAGAAATGACTTTTTATCCAAAAAAAAATTGGCTAAAGAAGTGGGGAATGAATGATACATCAGCGAAGCAAGGCCAGTAGTGAATGCAAAAGTATTCCATATTCAGGACTGTTATAATTCATTATTCAGATATGACATTTTCCATGAAAATCTTAAGCTTTTTTTAATATTCATAGAGCAAACTGAGGGCAAACTGAAAAGTTTGTTGGAATATTATTCCTTTATTGGTTAATCAAGAAAATACAATGTTCTATCATTTTGAGAAATTCCTCTGTAATATTGTTCTTATTCGGTTTATGAATGAACATGAGTTGAAATTTCATGAATGCAGGTATCTAGTAACTGAAACTTTTGGTTTTAAATATAGCAGAATGATTTTGAGAAAATCGTTTTTTTATTTTTTTTTTTTAAATAGGGCGGTACAGTGGCACAATGGGGAGGATTGCCGCCTCACGGCTTCAGGGTTCCGGGTTCAATCCTGATCTCAGATTATTGTCTGTGTAGCACTTCACATGTTCTCCCTGTGCTCTTGTAGGTTTCTTCCAGGTTCTCCAGGTTTTCTCCCAAAGGCCAAAAACATGCAGGTAGGTGGATTGGCCATGCTAAATTGCTCCAAAGTGTGACTGAATCCTGTGCATCCATGGTGTCCTGAGATGGGCTGGTGTCCCATCTGGGGTGAAATCTCCCACCTCATGTCCACTGGTCCCGGCACAGATCCCAGATCCCCTGTGATCCTGACCTGGATAAAGTGGTTCTGAAGATGAGTGATGAATGATGGTAAAAATATAATATGATTTAATGTGTTTCCACTCTAGTTAATGGTACGGAATTTAGCATGTATATCATAATGATACATAAAGTCACATATTTCAGGAAACAAGCTTTTCAGAGATGTAAGATCTGGCATTCTTGTGCCAAGTGGGCGGAGCTTACAGCCTTCATTTAAAGTAGTTAAGTTAGAGATAATGCAGTGATGCCGAGTGGACAAAAATAGCCAAATAAAGTTTCTGTTGCGTTTTGTTATTTTTATGAGGCTTCTGTAGTGTAGAAGGAGACATGTTATGGATGAAATGTATCCAAAAATGCTTGACATGACCAAAATTGTCATATCTAGCTGCAGTGTAACACAATAATCATGCAACTGTTTAGCATAAACAACAGCGCGCGACAGCAGCCAGGAGCATTATAAAGCACTACAGTAACCTGTTAGCAGTTTATTCACTTGCGAGCCTGGATAACCTCTCTTTCTCTCTCTCTATCTCTCTCTCTCTCTCTCTCTCTCCGTCCGTTTCCCAGTTCTCATTGCGCTCTGCCTCTGGGTCACTGAGCGGCTCAGCCTGTTAGAAAACTGGATTATCAGTGCGGTTTTTAAAGGAGCTCTGCGACTCCACCTCCATCACGCCATCCCTCGAGAGTATCACGTATTTATGACCCGTCGCCTGGTTACAATTAATCTTCCTGTAACCGAAATTAAACAGTAAAGTTGCTCTGGTTCCGCACCGCAGCCGCTCCGGACATGTCCTCATCCAGCCAGTGCAGGTAAGATTATCTGGAGAATGGAGCCTCTGCGATAGGTACCAGTCATAATTCATAATTCATAATTCACCTGCTGATGCCAGGAGAAGGGTCACATTACTGCTAGCCTGTTAATCCAGACCACTGTGTAACGGTCGACGCGCAGACACAATGTTTTCGTTAAAATGATTCCATATTCTGTCTTTATTATGTCTTTATGCGCTGTTTCTATAATCAATACCTCCTCTAGGCTAGTCATGAAGCATATTTAAGCAAACGGTTTAAATTTCCAGGTCCTACTAGCTAACTAATATAAGAAAAAAACGTCAATTTCAGTGTATTGTTATAGCTGGGGATCACGCAGAGCTCTCACAGGCGTTACTGTATTTATGTCCTTAACATACTGTATGCCTTTCTGTTACAGTAGCTGTGTGAGAGATGAATGCTGTCCTCTTCTCCTGTTTGGGGAATACCAACATGTCAGTGGGGCCGCTCTTAAAGGGCCAGACTATGCACTGGTTAAATTCACCACATTCAGTGTAGACTGTTTGCCAAAGCTTTTCAAAAGTAGCACATTAGGCCTTTTGAAAGCTGCACTGGGCACTAACGAGGCTCTCCATTGTGCATTCACTGGGAGCTTTCCAGACTCCCATAGAGACAAGCCCAGAATTATGCAGCCTCATGCAAAGTGCTAATCCCGCAGTGCGTGTGTGTGTGTGTGTGTGTGTGTGTGTGTGTGCTTTATACTGCAGCACCACGGACAGCGCCCCTTCCCCCCAGTAAGCGACCTCCATGTCACGTGACGCTCATAGACAACCACATGCTACACAAAAGTCAATCTATCTGCACGAATAAACCTGAGCGAGGTTAAAGTTGTACTTGCAGCCCTGTCAGTTCTAGTTTAGATTGAAATTTGGCCTATAAAACTTCAGCCAAAGATAAACATTTATGATCATTGACATTTTATGGTTACTAAATAGCATGGGGACTTGGGCATTTTTGAGAGCGAAACAAAAAGTATTGCCTTTAGAGCACTTTCTTATCAGAAGTAAATTCATTACACTCATACTAGTGATACACTTAACTTACTACTTATCACTTGCCAACTTATTACAATTTAATTGTATAACATATTACTATTCAATAATAGGAATCAAGATTATTATAGCTAGATTTTATAATTGTTATTTTAATTCACAAACATAAAATATAAATTTGGTCTAATTTAATGTATTTATACTTCCTTAGCAGGCAATGGATTATTACTGGAAAATCACGAAACAGTTGTATGTGTGCTTTTTTTCCTAGTTTGGGCATGTGTGTCTGTTAGCTGTGATCACTTATAAACAGAATGGCTTCAATCTGTTACTTGGAAAGAACACCACTTAACTACAATAATATAGTTATTGTTTAAATGAGACCAATGTTATACATTATGAGGCATGAAGAAATGACTTATCTAGTGTTTCTAACTGTGTCTACATAGAATAGAACAGAATTGAACAAGGTTAAATATTTCTAGATGTGTAGAACATCCATAAATTGTGTTAATCTATTGTGCACTGGTCCCTTTATCTGTAAGCGCTGTGGTTTTCTACCTTATATCTCAGACTATTGTTCGTCTCTATGAAATTGCCAAGAGAACTTGATGGGGGTTACTGCAGATGACAGTTCATTTCATTGTAGTGTTCATGTCGGTGTGTGTAAACGGAGGTAGGAAAGGTGGTGCAAAGCAGATGTTACCGACAGCTATGTTTTGTGCTTCTTATCTACCAGTCAGTCAACAAAAGAAGAAACCTTACATGTTTTACACTTGCATTTAAATTCCTGCAGGAAATATTTGACCTTAATAGTCACTATATAGTAATAGTGTGCACTAGACAGCCTCAGTCTTCATGATGTGTGGAATGACCATGATCAGCACAGTATTACACCAAATTAGACCAAGGCCTAAACTCACGAGTGCTCAAGACTGAGAATAAATCTCAAGACTGAGATTAATAACAGAAGCAATGATTTTCTCTGGCTTTAGGTCCAAATATGATGAATGCAAAGAGACAGTAGACTGGCTGCTGGCTCACACAAACATCCAGCCAAAAGTTGCCATTATCTGTGGATCAGGTCTTGGTGGCCTGTCAGACCTGCTGAGCAACAGGACTGTTTTTCTTTATAAGGACATCCCACATTTCCCTCACAGTACAGGTATGCATACTTCATGGGCTCATGTGATTTCCAACCACAATGTGCCTAAATTAGGTTACTATTTTATATTGACTTTAATGCTTATTAATTTGACAGGTGATTTTTATTTAAAACAGCTTTTTAGTTGGCTGACACAAATGCCTCAAGACAAATGTTCCATCAATTGACCAGAAACAAGTCTAAGCTATTTGTAAGAAGAAAAGAGAACCAGGGCTCTCCCACAACTAAGCATGGGAAAGTGTTTGTACACGGAAGTGCCACAACACTGGCAACAAGTCAGTCATGGCACATTCTTGGCACTTGAAAAAGACTAACCTACATTTAAATACCAACTTAAATGTATGACTACCGGCAAGCTATATCATTATAGTTGCTCTATCTGCTGCGTTAAAGGACCAGAGTTGTGACAAATCAAGAGCAACTGCAATTACGCTTTCACTTTATTGTCTGTCTTTATTAACTGCTTACATTTGCATAGAAAAATAATCTCTCTCTCTCCCTCTCTCTCTCTCTTACTCACTCTGCAGTAGCAGGACATGCAGGTCAGCTGGTGTTCGGGGAGCTGAAAGGAAAGCAGTGTGTTTGCATGCAAGGCCGCTTTCACTTCTACGAGGGCTATGACACTGCTGTGGTGAGAATCATCCTTATTTACAAAAAGGCTGTGCCCTATGCTCTGTCGTTCCATATATTTTTCTGCTTATGAAAAGCAAAGGAATGGTAAAACAGAAAACTCACTTTAAAAACCAAGACTTGATATCAAACCAAATAGAAAGTGACAATTATTCATAGGAAATAAACCTATTTATCACTTGATCAGTATTTGAACATTTCTCATACAGCATAGATTAGAGAAAAGAATTGAGAACAAATTAAATCCATTCAGTGTGAAAGAGCTCAAGATTTCTTTCTATATAGAACTTGACAAATATGGGAATAATATTGATTAGAGCAGCACAAAATGAGTACTTAACAATAGAGATTTGTAAAGCAAACATACCTCACACCTACAAATATACACTCACCATCCACTTTAGTAGGAACACCTGTATACCTACTAATGTATGCAGTTATCCAATCAACCAATCAAATGACAGTGGCACAATGCAAAAAATCATGCAGATACAGGTCAAGAGCTTCAGTTTATGTTCACATCAAACATCAGAATGGGGAAAAATGATCTCAGTGATCTCCATGACTTTAACCATGGCATGACTGTTGGTGCCAGGTGGGCTGGTTTGAGTATTTCAGAAGCTGCTGATCTTCTGGGATTTTCAAACACAACAGTCTCTAGGTCACAGAGATCACATTTTTCCCTCTTGACCTGTATCTGCATTATTTTATGCATTGTGCTGCTTCCACATGACTGGCTAATTGGATAACTGCATAAATGAGCAGGTGTACAGGTGTTCCTATAAAGTGGACAGTGAGTATAAATGCAGTTAGTTATTTTATTTGGATATGTCACTTCTGTCCAATTTTAAATATGTTTTGTAACCAGTATTTGCCAAAAAGACAAGGAGTCTTTGCTCAGTTTAACAATTAAGACCTGGATCTGGTCACCACAGACTCTCTCTGCCCAGCCTCTCTTCTCATTGCGAGACACGTAGTATATTAAAAAAGCACTGTTAATCTCACGCACAGTAATTCAAATGGCTTGCAGGACCTATCGTACTGCAAATGACGGGGTTTTGAGCCACTTAACTCAATTCCAAGTGTCATCCTGCACAAATCATATAATTACGAATCTTATTTTTACACATTTGATTAAACTGCTTGACGAGTCCATCTGTTTGGAGTTAATACTGGTATGAATCAACTTAATCCCTAATAATTCATGTGTGTGCGTGACATAAACATAGTGCCCTGGTCAGTCAGAATCTCTATCGGGATCCCGATGCAGGAGGTCTGCAATGATGATGGGTATTCCGTGTATTGCATTGTATAATCCAAAGTGATGCCCTTGTGTGGTCCGTTCTAATGGCTTGACAAGGACCACACAAATTCTTTCAAAGGGGTCATTTTCAATGAATTTTCAGGGAAGATTGGACCCACTCTGATAAACCCACCAATAATCCTGCGACAAACTGCTCCAGCAACACAGCGACAGGCACCCCGAAGCTATTGGGCAAACACAAATGGTTCAGCTGACCCGCTGGATGATTGCCATCCTCAAATCCTGGTACTCCAGCTAATTTTAGCCAGCTGGGTTTCACCCGAAAGCAAAGAGAGAAGTAGATTGGTCTACTGAGACTTGGGCCATGCTCACATTAACACGACACTCACGAAGAGCTCAGTGAATTCTTCCAGTTCATCCTGGGCCATCAGCTTGGTGAGTGTGATGGAGTGGCATGGTAGTGATGGCTGGAGTACCGGTGGGCTGCACCAGAGTGCCTGTCAGTCTTACTCCTGGGTTTTTGCACCATTGTGACACCCTGATTGATGTGAGGACCACTCATGTGATCCTTTCTTCTCAATGCGAGACACATAGCATATAAAAAGAGCATCATTAATCACACATAGGTGTAGGCTCATTCATGAAATTACAAGATGAAAGCTGCAGCAATACTCTAGCATGTGTTAAACAGTAACTTGTAACTGCAAACAATTTATATGATATAATGGGAGTGGTGTCATCAAATGTGGAAAGCAGCTAAAACAAGCTTCCTAAGGGTCACAAATTAAAGCCTCTCAAGCGAGCTTCTAGCTTAGACTCTAACAGCTAGTAATACACATTGATGCATGAGCTAAAGATGGACAATACTTTTTCAATTGACACTTTCTTTTAATAAATCATACACCTCTAATCAGACACAAAAATTTTATTTTATTTAACCATTGACCATTTAGGTTAACCTACAGCAAGCTTCCACTACAGACACCTCTCTTCAGTAATGTTGCTCTTTTTGAGACCAGGTGCCCCTTTTCATGCTCTTGAAATACGAGCTGGAGCTACAGTCTATGATTAAACCTGAAAGACTTGCAATGTGGTTTTAGAAAACTGGCAAAGAAACAAAGAGTGCAAGGGTTTACTCTTCATTTCAGACTCTCCGTGAAGTGAAACTACAGTTCAATGACCTTAAATGTAATTCAGAATATGCTTGTTTATGACTGGATCTTTGAACAAGATAATGGAATGGGAGGAAGTTTATATTTTATATACCCTTTATCTGTTCCCCTCGAGCAGAAGGATGAAACATTTAGTTAATTTGTACCATTTGTTAGTTTATACAACACAAGCTACAGTTTACATAGAATATGTTATTTTGGAATAAAACAGAATAGCTACATTTTTGGTGATAGAATTGTGTAGAGAATTTTAACATGTAAAAGCAGATATTGTACAATTAGTAAGTATTCATGAATGCCTATATCAATTACTGTGTGCAAGTACAAACTATACATGCAGTACCAGACAAGGGAACTACTCATTTTTATTTTATATGTACTTGACAGGACATGTAGTATATTAAAAAAGCACTGTTAATCTCACACACAGTAATTCAAATGGCTTGCAGGACCTATCGTACTGCAAATGATGGGGTTTTGAGCCATTCCGAGTGTCATCGTGCACAAATCATATAATTACGAATCTTATTTTTACGCGTTTGATTAAACTGCTTGACGAGTCCATCTATTTGGGGTTAATGCTGGTATGAATCAACTTAATCCCTAGTAATTCATACAGATTGCAAAGTGTGTGCGTGACATAAACATAGTTCCCTGGTCAGTCAGAATCTCTATCGGGATCCCGATGCAGGAGGTCTGCAATGATGATGGGTATTCCGTGTATTGCATTGTATAATCCAAAGTGATGCCCTTGTGTGGTCCGTTCTAATGGCTTGACAAGGACTACACAAATTCTTTCAAAGGGGTCATTTTCAATGAATTTTCAGGGAAGATTGGACCCACTCTGATAAACCCACCAATAATCCTGCGACAAACTGCTCCAGCAACACAGCGACAGGCACCCCGAAGCTATTGGGCAAACACAAATGGTTCAGCTGACCCGCTGGATGATTGCCATCCTCAAATCCTGGTACTCCAGCTAATTTTAGCCAGCTGGGTTTCACCCGAAAGCAAAGAGAGAAGTAGATTGGTCTACTGAGACTTGGGCCATGCTCACATTAACACGACACTCACGAAGAGCTCAGTGAATTCTTCCAGTTCATCTTGGGCCATCAGCTTGGTGAGTGTGATGGAGTGGCATGGTAGTGATGGCTGGAGTACCGGTGGGCTGCACCAGAGTGCCTGTCAGTCTTACTCCTGGGTTTTTGTACCATTGTGACACCCTGATTGATGTGAGGACCACTCATGTGGTCCTCTCTTCTCAATGCGAGACACATAGCATATAAAAAGAGCATCATTAATCACACATAGGTGTAGGCTCATTCATGAAATTACAAGGTGAAAGCAGTAATATATATTGCTAATATATCCCACCCCTTGACAGGTGCCATTATAACGAGATAATCAATGTTATTCACTTCACCTGTCAGTGGTTTTAATGTTATGGCTTATCGCTGTACATATGTACCTTTTTCAAGACTGTTGGAAAATTAACTTGTTTTTTTTCTGTTTCATAAGGGACATGTAAAAAATATGCATACATAGGCATGTATCACCATCACTATTTATGTTTTTTATGATCTAAAATAATTTTTGAGAATTCTTGGGATTTGAAGCATTTAGATCAAAATGTCTGTAAGATCAAACAATAAACATTCAGTCAGGTGTGCTGAAGCTGTGTATATGTTCAGCCTGTTTTACAATTTAATAAATAAATAAATAAATAGGAATCATAGATGTGATCATTTCTTTAGGGGTCAAAGACAGAACATGTTATCTGGATCTACACTTTTGCTTTGTTGAGTCAGCAAAAAATACACCTCTTCTTTCCCACACAGGTCACATTCCCAGTACGCGTCTTTTTCCTTCTTGGAGTTGAGACTTTGATTGTTACAAATGCTGCAGGAGGGTTAAACTCCAATTTTAAGGTGGGAGACATTATGATGATCAAGGACCACATCAATATTCCTGGTTTTGCAGGTCAGAATCCTCTGTGTGGCCCAAATGATGAGAGGTGAGTTACTGGTTTCTATCTGTAATAAGGGTTCTATCATGCTTTCATATAATTACAAATATGAAGCATCTAAGGCACTTAATCATTTTTAGATTTCTAATTTTCAGATGCTTCATGTAAGTTTCGGAAGAATGCTGTTATTTGCATGATCCTGCTCTTTGTTTGCTTATTAACTGACAGTGTGAAGCCCCATTTTAATTATGGTTCAACATGAGAAATAACTGATGAATCAGACATACAGCACATTGAGAAACTTGACATTTGGTTTTCTTATGCCGTATTGGATATTATCTCAAGAATGCATGTGAATAGCACATACATTTGTGTTGCATCAGTGATGATCCAAAGACTTTTACTTTAATGGCACAAGCCATTAAAACATGTTCTGAACCTCATTATGTGGGTGTTTCAACAGCAGTGGGGAAAACTGCACATTATGTTCAATGAACTAAAATAAATCATTCAGAATTTGTCTTATTGTGAATCTGTGAGTTCTGCTATTGCTCTGCAAATATTCAATTCTGTTCTTATGTCCTGAAAGCATCATAATGCTAATGGTTCTGCATGTGAATAACTACACTTTATTCAGTTGCCAGAATTTTTTTTTTTCTGTGCAACTTAAAATAGAGGCAGACTACAATCTGAGCATAAAGATGAACCATTGAAAACCTTGGCTGTATGTTTGTCCTTGGATTTTAATTCTTTTGAACTTGCTAGCATAGAATCTGAACAACAGAGCTCCCTCTCCTATTGCCTGAACTTCTGTTGTTATGTGTCATGTGTAAGTGCAGGTTTGGCGTACGCTTTCCCTGCATGTCAGATGCATATGATAAAGACTTGGCACAGCTGGCCAGGCAGATAGCCGAGGAGCAGGGCTGTGCTAATTTCATCAAACAGGGAGTATACTGTATGTTGGCTGGACCTACCTACGAGACCATAGCTGAGTGTAAAATGCTTCAGTTACTGGGGGCAGATGCTGTAGGTGAGTGGAAAACTCACAAACTCACCATGGGAATGTGGTATAAACTAACCTGTTTAATTATAGTTTTATTTCTAAGCACTATAAAAACAAGTAAACTGGCATTGCTGCTGCATGTAACTTATCCACCTTAAAATAGTGGCAACACTACTGGCTACAAGAAAAGATAACAGAACAGTTCAGCCACAGATCTAAAGTTAGGACAATTTAATCCAATATAGTAAAGTTAAAGGAGAAAAACACAGTGTTCTATTCACTACTTAGCGAAGGATAACCCACTGCCCAGGTCTTTCCCTCTACTGTAACATAAGTATAAAGTTATTTTGAAACATCTAATATATGTGGAAAAGCAACAAATCGAATGATTTCATTTGAGCAATTGTCCAATGTCCCCTCAGTTTTCTTCTCTTACAACTTCATTTGGTTTGGTTCTGATGTATTAATTCCTGAGTTTTATGAATGAAAAAATAAATTTAAAAAAATTATACAGTGACATGTATAAATACAGTGCACTGCATGCATTTTGCCAAAAATGTTTGGTAATTTTAAATGTGTAAAAGCTGGACAGTCACTATATGCTCACAATATACAAACCTGGAGTGACATTAGGAACTTCTGTGAACGCAGGGTGAGATGTAGCCTTTCTCCTTCTTTAACTCTTTTGCAGGAATGAGCACGGTACCTGAGGTGGTGGTGGCACGTCACTGTGGCCTGCGTGTCTTTGGCCTCTCCCTCATTACCAACAAGGTGGTGTCCGACTACAGCAGTGAGGAGCGCACCAACCATGAGGAGGTTCTTGAGACCACACGCATGCGTACTCAAGATCTTCAGCGCCTGGTCAGTCATCTCGTGGAAAAGATTTAATGTCATGCTTCCTGGTGCTCAGGCAACCTAACACTAAAGCTGACATAACCAAAACAGCATGTCTAAAATGCTACAATGAAATTAATGCAGTAATAACAGATTTAGGGATTATATTATTAGCAGTAAAGAGTAATTTATAACAGGGTTTTATTTATATGAATGCACTAGCAATCTGACACTTTACGATTTAATCCCAGCAATATTAAGATTAGGTAGACTGCTATATTTGAAAAATGATTTATCTACAGCTAACTCATATTTATTACTGTACATGATTGACACTCTTTTAATGACTCTTCCCTGTGAAACCTGCACTCGCTTAAATTACCATCTGCAGTCTACACTAAAGAGCAGTATCACAAGCCAGGGTACTCTGGAGACCAGAGACTGTGGGTGTTAATTTAACAGTGGCGGTTCTGCTGTGTGAACAGCGTGTGTATGTACATGTGTTTGAGTATTACAAGTGGTTTATTCTGCTTTATTTGATAGTATACTCACCTCCCCATGCAAATCAAGTCAGCCTTAAGTAGACATTTATAAAGATGCCATTAGAACTGCAGTAAGCTGACTGATACTGTGTCTATTCTAAACCCATAGCCAATAGCCATGTATTTGATTCAAACTCTCTACCTCAATATTCTGAAGCCTTAGAACAAATATACAAACTTGAAGTGCTAGATTTTTTTTTAGTATTCACACAACACATAGAAAAATATACATTTTATCCAAACAAACTCATTAAGGTAGTTGTCAAACTCCTAAAGGAGACATCATGCAAATGCCTGTGCAAAAAGTACTGGAAACAAAAGGGTCCATAAATAATATTTTACAATATGCTATCAAGCAAAAAAAAATTCTCATCGTCAGATTATTGTACTACACTGTGACCAGCACGATAGCCTTTATTTGAATTATTTTCATGCCAGACATGCCTCTCTTACTCAAAGAAAGAGTTGTAGAACAAACTAATGCACACATGCATCCACAGAGAGCAGCACACTAATGCCAGCAAATTATTGTAATGATTTATAATCCCGCTATGCGGTGTCACATGGAAGAGGATGAATTCCTATTTGAGTCTGTGTCCTGGTTTCTTACTAATGTTGTTTCTGGGAGTTTTCCTTGCTACTGCCACTACATATCTATTGTTAAAAGCACCATACAAATAAAGTTGAACTGAACTGAATCATGGTAAGGCAGATTCGAGCATACAGAGATTAGACCAGACTTTTTTTTTTTCTTTTTTTTTTTAATTACCCAAAATACACTTTCATGTGACTGTTACCAACCAGAGAGGGTGAAGCACATGCTAGTGCTTCTGCTGAGACATGATGCTAATTTCTTTTTTGACACTAAATGATCTGCTGTAGTATTTGGAAAATTGTGTCTAATTTTGGTTAACTGTCAAAATGTTTCAGAAATGCTAAACAAATAGAAAGGTGCTATATTTTCTCTAATTTCCTCTATTAAAATACATATTCTATTAAACATGAGCACATTAGTATATATATAACATTTAAATAAATATATGGAAAGATAAAATGTCTGTATTTTATTCTTGTACACATGCACACATGATATGTTTATATTGATTCCACCGAATTATTATTATTATTATTATTATTATTATTATTATTATTATTCATTACTTTATGTGCCATTACTTTATGCATGCATTGGGACCATATAGCCCTACTGTGTAACCAACACAACAAGCAACACACAGACAAACACACGCACATACATATACATGTACATACACACATATACATGTGTATATGTACATGTACATGTATTGTATATATGTAACCATCTGTGCATATGCAATAAGAATTTTCAACACTTAATGCTAACCCTAACCTTAAACTAATTAACCACAAAGAAATGGTTTTACTTTTCCACTTTTGAAAAAAGAAGCCCATAGCTTTTATATACCGCAGATTTTGGTCCTGACAATTCAACACAATACACAAACAATACACTTGGGACCCCGGACTAGTGGTTAAGCCACGGTACTCCCACTGCTGCAGCCCGGGTCCAATTCCAGGGAACCAGCCCTAGCCACGGGGATCGCACATGACAGTGCACTCCCAGTGTCGGTCCCAAGCCCGGATCAAATTGGGGAGGGTTGCATCAGGAAGAGTACCCAGCGTAAAAACTGTGCCAAATCAAATATGTGGACCAATGATCCGCTGTGGCAACCCCTAATGGGGGCAGCCAAAAGAACAACAACACAAACAATACACTTACACACATACACACACCAACATTAATTCTTCCATATCCCAAAGGTAGAACCAATATGAATGATTCCTTTTGTTAAAAAAAAAAAAATTACAGTGGCCCCTTAATTGTCCTATTTATGTAAACAAAAATACATATACACAGTATTTACAGATGAGAACCCAATTAATCATAACATAAAGGCATCTGTGGACATTTGAAGATAAAACTGCCAGGTAAGGAAAAAGCAAAGAAAATAGTTTCTCATATATGTCACTTGGTTTTGTTGCTGTGGGTTGTTCTCTTAAATACATTACTGGCAATGGGAATTAATGTCTCTAAATTTCCCAGAGTTAAACAGAAATGCCAAAGCATCATATTTCTGTTTCTAAAAATAAAGTGTTTGATCAGTGCTTTGAAAATCAGTGTGTATAAAGCACCTTCAGTAACACTGAAAACATATAGTATGTCTATATGGCACGGAGTGTCTTTGTTTTATCACCGGTATAAGCTGACTTATTATATGCAAGGGTATGATTTATATAATTGACTTTCACAAGGTTGCCTTTCCACTGACACTCACTAAACCTAAATTATAACAGATGAGATGTTAAGATGAGATGGTCGGTAGTAAAAAGCGCCAGACAGTCCCAGGAAAAATTCCTTTTGTTTGCATTTAGTCTAATATTTAATTGCATGTACATTTTAAATAGCATGTTATATATTTTATCACATAGATTGACAACAGATTTCCGTTGGTATTATCAACCTTGTAATACAATGATTTAAAAGTAGATTTAAAGACAACACTACTCCATTGCTGTTTACTTTTTATTGTGGCGATTAACTTGAGCAAATTTATAGCTGAGCAGGGATGGAAAGAGTGCAAATCACACTGACTTCAATAAAAGTACTGCCCCTGTAGTAATAACTCACTTGAGTAAAACATGAAGTAAAAGTAGTCATCAAGAAAATTACTTAAGTTACAGTAAATAAGTCATCTGGTGAAAAATGAGAAAGTACTTTATTTATATTTACTTTTTATTTGTCTAAAATTTAGAAATCAGAAAATGTTCTATAATCTATTTTGTTCTTATGGCTAGCTAACTATGCCAAATGATGTTTGGGATTCAGTAGCTTCCTATGTTGTGTTGCTAGCTAGCTAGCTCATGTTATCTCATACTAATAATTCAAACATATTTCTAGCTACATAGTTAGCTATCTAGCAAAGATGCCCCTTACACATGACCCTGAATGTTACCTATAGACTGCACATAGATATATTTAACACAACAGGTACTCACTACTGAACATCAAATTGATATCATAAGTTTAATACAGTGCTTTCATACTATAAAACAAAGATCTGGCTAGCTAATATAGCTCAGCTAGTTAATGGCTTATCTGTAGGTGTTTCTGCAGGTTCATGTTGAGTTGTGAAATGCCACAGGTATTGATACTGTATCTCCATGGGTTTTGGCTAGCATAATTTGCAGATCATTATCACTCGGTTTCCATATAGATACCATGTACTTGAGTACTGTAACAATAGTACATGTAGTTTGCTACTTTCCACCCCTGCAGCTGACCACTCAGTTTCCCTTGTATTTGAATGAAGCAGTAAACAGAACTGGCCCATAACACAATGACATCTTCTGGGATGTTTGTTTGCCATTTGTACAGCCATCTTGGAGGACTGTTAAGCTGTTAAGTATGTCTATGAATGATGTTTTCACTCATCCAGGTCATTGAAAGTCTATTACATCTGACCGAGCAGTATCCTTGCTATCCCTCTGAAGGATTCGTATTGGTAATGCTATTATTGGTAATAGCATGATGAGATGAGGTAGAGAGAGTTATGCTATTCATTTTATATCATAGTGAATTTGGTACAATTTATTTAAAAGGTATGTTGTCAAGGTGCCTAATCCACAGTAGTTCCAGAAATATTGTGAGGTTTTGCAATTTGACAATCACACCAAAGCTCCTTAGGTCTCTGCAAGAAAAGGGTCACGCATACTCAGTTTCCAGTCTCTTCCAGCATCTAAATTTCAGAGGAAACACACAGCCATGTGAGGTAGAAGCTCTTCCAGAAGCTAGTAACAGAAACAGGAGTAATCTGGTCCATTGTGTCCTGACCGCAGACAAGGTTTCAGTGCACAGGCAAGACAGAGGACGGTCTTCTGCCAACCTCAGCCCCATAGAGCACTTACCGGATGCCCTGGATCACATCAGGATACAGTGTGGACTTCTGCCCCTCAGCAGACACCCACTTGATGAGGCCCTTCAACATCATTATTTATGATTTATGGGGGTTTGCTTTTTGTCTTACATCATACTTTTATCAAACCTTTCTGAAAGATATCTGCTATCATTTCAGACATGTGTTAAAATTCCCCTTTAAATTCTCTGAAACATGGTGCTACTCTAGTTTTTCAGTCAGTCAGCTACTATTATCAAATCAATTGACAGTCAGGAAGAACGGTTGTGCAATCGGCAGTTATCTGATATCAACTACAGGACAAAAACGGCAGTCAGTGTGTTCTGAAAGTGACAGTAAGTTAATATGATGAGTGAGGGACAGTGAGTCAATAGCCCATCTGGCAGCCCCATTGCAGGCCTCTTGGCTGGGCACTACTAGGGTGATGGGTGATTTGAAGAGTATATAAAGTCAATGTTCAGCAGACATGTTACAGCCTATTTCCTTGGCTGCTTTTGTGACTGTGAAATCGATCAACTCTGAGTTTATTGAGGAGGCAAGGGCAAATGGATTATCATTTTAGTATGAGGTACATCACCATGGGAGATGTAAGTAAGACACTGACCCCTGCAATGTGTCCACACTTCTGGTTCTTTCTTTCCAAGCCTTGGTATTCCATGGTATTATGTTTTCCGGTTGGCAGTCTGTCTATCTGTCCATCCGCCCATCTGGCTGGCTGTGAGTCCACCTGAGATTCTTGTTGGCTCATTATCTCAAGATCAGTTGGTTGAAGTTTGTAGGATTTCTATGGAATTATCGTTGTAACCAGCAGATGAAATGATTAGATTTTGAGGTCAAGGTTACAGCAAGGTCAAATGTATGCAATAGTTTTTCTTCAATAGCTTCCTTCCTCTTTGAAGTATATTTTAAGGGGTTTTGAGGCATACAAATTAATACCAAGGAGGACTAGACTTGTTGGTGACAAATGCATCCCTGTCGACGTTGTTGGTGTCATGTTCTACTCGTTTATCTCCTGAATCCCATATTTCTCTACAATGGTAATACTTTGTCTGTGTATCTCTGTTTTGCAATCTAGATAAGTTATTTTTACTTACTCTAGAAAAGACTGTGGATTTGATTTTGGCCTTCAGAGTATTTGAGTCACTATAACAAGCTATGCTGCATACAGGGATTTTCCTGTGAAGTTTTTGGATGACTAATGCAGCTTTGTCCCTTGGGCCGTCTCTTCTTTTTCTCCTTCTTCTTGTCCTGCCTGTTCCAAACACAGGCAGGGAGTTTCTTTATCAGTAGCAAGGATTGGATTAGTACAAGATGAAAAAGAAAAAAAATAATGGCCTGGGTGTGGGGAGTGTAGAGAGAAGCAATGTGTTGTCTGCGGAAGAGAAGAGCAGAAGAGCTGTTTCCTTGATCTAAAAATTGATTGCAGTGATGTGTGTGCGTGTGTGCGTGTGTGTGTTTGTGTGTGTGCTCGACAGACAGATTTGTGTGTTGGCTTATGTGTAGTGTGCATTACTAAAATATTGTCTAACAACTCTAAGAATTGTCTCATCTCCTCAGCAGGCACACTTTAAACAGTCACTATTTCATATTTAAAATGTATTTCTTTCACTACCTCTGTTTTTCAAGTTTTTTTTTCCATCTCTGATGTTTAGTGCTTTTACTTACTGACACCCAAATCTTAAAAAGTAACCAAGCTGAAGTATGTTCTGCAGATCTGAAAATATGCGGCTTTCAGGTACATTGCGGTTCCCAGATTTGTGCACCACACCGATTATGCTGCCCGATCTGTACCACACATGCATTGACAGTTTATGACTTGAGACAATCCTCTGTGCATGCACAAAAAAGGTCACGTTATGAAATTTGAGCACCCATGGTTATAAAATGCAAACCCCGCAATATGAACTTGTATCATTACATAAAAGGTATGATGCTTTAAAAATCCGTTATTCTGAATAGTATTGAGTATGGTGGTCTAAATCTCATCCATTTTGCTTCCTTGAAAAATACATTTAAGATTAACCGATTAAGAGAATTTTCATCTAGCCCTTACTTAATATGGAATACTATTTCCAATTGGGTATTAAAGTGGCTGAGCTCCAATCTTTTTTTATATATAATTACAACATATCAAATGTATAATGTATAATAAATAAAAATGTTGTATTTTTATTCAATCAATCAGTTATTTTGAAATGTCATGAATTGTGCTGTAATGTTTTGAAATGAAACACATGCATGGAACCGAAAGGTACATGTGTAACATTGGCATGCATGCATGCTACAAATCGGCCAAGGGACACGGATCAGGTAACTACATACGTTAAAATCAGTGGTTTTCCAAAAGGAAAGCACATGGGATGAAAGCTTGATGTGCCAGTGTAGTTTAGGGGAGAACAGGTAAAAGCAGAAGAAATCTGGAATACAATAGAACGTGCCTGCTCGCTAGCTTCTGAAATGAGAAGTGGTTATTTCCCTGTACATCTGGAATACAATAGAACGTGCCTGCTCGCTAGCTTCTGAAATGAGAAGTGGTTTCCCTGTATTTCCTGCTGATTCCATCACATGCTCCCACACCTGCATAATTCAGCAGGCAGATGGTCTCTGACAGACTGCAGCACACTGAACCATTCACTAGTAGTGCACCACAACCAAAACATTTCTGCCGAGTCCTAACAGCTCTAACAGCTAATGATGAAGCTTACATGAAGTGAAGTGTGGCCAAGTATGGTGACCCATACTAGGAATTTGTGCTCTGCATTTAACCCATCCAAATGCACACACACAGTAGTGAACACACACCCGGAGCAGTGGGCAGCCTTTTTTGCTGCGGTGCCCAGGGAGCAGCTGGGGGTTTGGTGCCTTGCTCAAGGGTCTCACCTCAGTCATGGTATTGAGGGTGGAAGAGACCTTCAGGTTCACCTTCGGGTTGCAAGTCCGACTCTCTATCCATTAGGCCACGATTGCCCCGCTTACTTCCAGGTAGCTCCATTGTAAGAATATCAGATGTAATGCAATTCAGAATTTCTTGCAAATATACTGGTGTTTTATATGAGGAGTACTGCATTATTTTTTTTTTTGATAATGACCAAATAATAAATGAAAATTCTAAATTGTTGGGTTTGTGATAAATGAATGTCTGCCTCCAGTACTACAGTCTTCTCCTATTTAGACCCCTTTTTCTCTCTGGAAATTTGTTGACTCTGTCCATATGAGAAGTCCAAAGCCAAGACCATTTGAAAAAAAAAGGATATTTGGTTATTCGTGGCCAACACAATAACCTAATTATCTGAAACCTTCATGCAACATTTTACACAACCGGTTCTAACCAGTCATTACTCATTTCCAAGCAAACCCTCATGAATGTCATTGTAGTACAGGACTGCCACACACTCAAGTCTTCAGAAAATTCATAGAATTTCACAGAACTCTTCATAGAAAAGTCTTCTATGAGCTGAATTTGGTGTTTTATAAAAAGGAAAAGAGAAACTGGTGCATGGCCCTCTATGAATGGATATGCTATATACATACAACTGTTACAAGATTATGTTATTCCAAGTCAATTACAATTACTAAGAAAGAGTCATGTTCATATTTAGCATATTAATTGGTCCATAAGGTTAACTGAATGTAAAGTCTCCTAAAGTACACTCTCCTGACTCCTGAGTTCCCACTATCCAGTGGGAGGAAGAGGTCAAGGGTTTTTTTTGGTATCTTTCCAGGTCTTTGCCTTATTCTTATTTCAGGGAGTTCTTCCTTGTGAACTTTGGATTGTTCATTATGGATCTCGATCTACCTCCAGATTTCTGTAAAGTTGCTTTTCTCAAACAATTCCACAATAAAATTCTCATTGGTGATGCTACTCTGCACATGCATATCAAATCATGTTAGAACATCTCCGGTAACTCACTGTGGCCTTTTACTGACACCACACAGGCTATGGCCATTCTCAATTGCTGCCCCTTACTTATCACTGAGATGATAAATGAACCACGTACCTGAAATGTAAGCTAGATCAAAAACGAATCGCAACATTTAAAGATTCAGATAGAGACAGTTACTTAATATGAGCTCACTTTTTTCATCACCTGCTTGCACTTCTACAATAAAGATGAATACCTGTAATACTTTGACAGATGGAGTAAAATCCAAAATGTAGAGTCTATTCAGTAACACAGTTCCAAGAAGCCAAACTGTTAAAGTACATTAATTAAAAAATGCTAATTGGCCTGCTCTCTGTGTAGGAGGAATGGCATTCCTCTGTTCTCTGTCAAGAGTTTCACATGACTTGAAAGAAGCCTTTTGCCCAGCTTGATAATTACTGTGAAGTGGGGGAGAGCTAAGTAGTGTGCAGGGATTAGCAACAAATAGAATGGAAGAAGTTTTCTCCTAAGGATCTCCAAACTACTGCTATGGTGTGGATGCCCAGTGCTATATTGGATGATTAAAGCAGATCTATTCTTGTGCACACTGCTACCCACCAGATCTAAACAGAGAACTGTGTTATTGAGGGTACTGCGGTACGAGAGACAAATTATTGAAGTCGTGAGAATTTTCATCACTATTACTCTTTCGCATCCATTCAATAGTAGAGCTGCATAGGAGCTTTAGGCACCAGGATTACCAGTCTAGACTATTAACCATATGGCAGTTGGAAGAAAGTTAGAAAGAGTTTAGATGCTTGAAATGTATGAAGCTCTTGGTAATCAAATGACTACTGAACATGTACTTGTGACTTTACTCATAAAGAAAGTTAATCCGCAAAAGGGCCAGGTGCCCATTCCTTGGCATTTCTGGTGCTTTCCAGAATTACAGAGTCACAGTTGGTAGACCAAAGTTGTAGAATGTCAAGGAAATAAAGATGGTTATGATTTGTTGATTAATAATTATGAGAACCCTCTGGCCTGTTGGGCATGTAACCAATGTGCCAGGGGAGCATGAAAAGATGGAAAGCCCATATCTACATCTAACCCCTAAGTGAACTTTTAAGCTCCCTTCACTTTGAGTTGACCACAAGGATTCTTGAGTTTCTCTTGGAGGCAATTTTACTATTTAAATTAATTATTATGTAAAATATGTAAGACACTACTCTAAGACTGCATATGACTGATATGAAGGAGTAAGAAACCTGAATCCTGTAAGCAGTAAACAGTATTACCAGGGCAAAACAAGATCAACAAAAACATTAATATTGGGATGTTTATAACTACCGTGAGTATATGCCTGCCTTCTAAAAATATCATATACGGCGGTGGAACAAAACTTAACCCACTGTACATACCCCCATAGGCCCAGCACATAAAATCAATTCCAGACTTATTGGCATCTTAATGAGAAAAATACATATACACAATATATCATGAATAACATGTGGAAGATGGTGGTGTTCATGGCCAAATAGTTTTGATCTGAAATAGGTAACCACTTCAGTTGCACTTCTAATAAATCTTGCCAAAGTTAATGTGCTGCATTTTGTGGGCTGTTCTCAGAAAGCGTTTATTTCATACAACCCTTCCAAACAGATTGTTGTTTTGAAAGTGGCATATAATTGTTTCATTTAAAACTTAAAATCTTAATACTACAAGAATAAACTGTGCAAATATTGGTTTCTGTTTTGCTTCCCACATCGTTGTTCTCTGTACAAGAAGCCAATATACTGATAGATCCAGTTTTTGTAAACGTTTTTAATTGTTTTAGTCTTTTGTAACTTTGTTTGTGCTTTCTTGCATTTCGAACTTAAATAATTTGGGCATGCCAACTGTCTCTTTATGTTAAAGGTTCTTTGGACGATAAAAAGGTTTTACATGTGTAAAAGCCTTATATTTACCCGATTTAGTTTAAAAAAACAAACAAACACATATTTGTCCTGATCAAAGGATTAGAATCCAGATTCATTTTGACATAATATTGTGACCCTGAAGCAGATCTTTCCCAGGCAAGGCTTGTGAAATGTGTAATTAATCTGGCCTTGCTTGAGTCAGTCCAGGGAAATGCTTGTAATTGGCCTTAAAACTTTTGAAGCTACACATATGCCATTTCTCAGCCCTCTTTCAGCAGCAAGTATTCTGTAATTACTACCGAGCTGTCAGAGTCCCTGTGGTAGAAGAGCTTTGGGCTACGTCTCCCATGATATACTCCCTGCCACCAAGGCTGTGTTTCAGAGAAGGTGCTGTAATCTACATGCATGAGTGCAATGAAATAATTAGCCCCTGATGCTGCAGGCTCCATAGGGACTGATGCTTTTCTTATCATAACTGTAAACACCTCATAAGGTACTCATATGGTCAAAACACTCATCTACTCAAATATGTGCACTGTATGGCCTAAAGTTTGTGGACACCTTACCATCATACCCATATGTGCCTGTTGAACATCCCATTCCAAATTTAGTCCCTCTTCGCTGTTACAATAACCTCCACTCTTCTGGAAAGGCTTTCCACTAGATTTTGGAATGTGGCTATGGGGATTTGTGCTCATTCAGCCACAAGAGCTTTAGTGAGATCAAGCACTGATGTTGGGTGAGGAGGCCTGGGGTGCAGTCAGTGTTCCAGTTCATCCCGAAGATGTTCAGTGGGGTTGAAGTCAGGGCTCTGTGCAGACCAATCAAATTCTTCCACTCCAATCTTGGCAAACCAAGTCTTTACAGAGCTTGCTTTGTGCACAGGGGCATTGTGGAACATGTTTGGGCCTCTTAATTCCAATGAAGGGAAATCTTAATGCTACAGCATACAAAGACATTTTAGAAAACTGTGCTTCCAACTTTGCGGGAACAGTTTGGGCCAGGCTCACATATGACTGTGATATTCAGGTGTCCACAAACTTTTGGCCTCTCTCTCTCTCTCTCTCTCTATCTATCTATCTGGCACACACACTATATCAAATCATTGTCCCCTAAGTTCCTACTTAAGCAGAATAAACCATAGGAATGCGTGATAACCTTCACGCTACTCATAAATTGTTGGATTTGTTCACAGAGCAACATGCAATAGCAATTATCCATATTTTCATATGCAATTTTTTTTTTTTTTAAATAGCGTAATAAAAATAAAAATAGGCAACACTGATCCAGGAGAATTCCCTTTCCTATCCAGAAAGCCATGTGTCTCTGTGTGATTTATACATATAAGTGAACATATGTGGAGATAATCAGAGCTGGGACACAGGGCAAATGCCTGCAAGAAAAGGAAATATAAGCATGGCTCAGTGGAAGTAATGTGAGGAATCTCTTAGATAATTACACGCATAGATAGATAGATAGATAGATAGATAGAGAGCCAAAGATCATCCTCACATTCCTTCCAATGAGTCATGCATATATTTCTTCATATAGGCCCTATATGCCTTATCAATCACGATATACATAATATTTTATGTGCATCTAGATCTAGCATCTAGATCTATGGTACACTAGGGTGGTGTATTGAGTGTATTGAGTGTTATGGTATGGGAGCGTTAGTCTTGGCGGTGCTGAGGGACACTGCGCCACCTGGCCGCGCGCGGAGCCACTGCAGCCTTCAGCGCTCGTTTAAAAGCTGCGGCGCGCGCGGGGAGGGGGAGAACCACAGCCGCTGGTAGACGAAGTAGAAGTTCGCCAGGGATTTTTCTCTCTTTGAGCACAGCAGGGAAGAAAAAAAAAAAAAAAAAAGAAGCATGGCAAATAAATCTGCACAGCCTCCCTATCTTCACCTGGCGGAACTGACGGCAACCCAGTTCCTCGAAATCTGGAAACATTTTGATGCTGACGGTAAGTGCAATAAGAGTTTCACCCGAGCTGAGAAAAGATGCTCCTGAGGGGATTTAACTGTGAGAAGAAAACGCTATGTGTGCTTTGATACTAGATGAGCAATGTGCAGAAATGCGTAGCTTATTCAAGAGGAGTTTGCTGAGGAGAAACTGAAGGGGTTTGGGAATATAAGGCAGTACATTCCCGAGCAGAGGACACAGATGTGCTCTACTGAATTTCTGTAATTTACCCCCAGATTCACTGTGCTTGTGTTTGCTATTAAAACTAACGAACAATGCCTTTTAACGTGCATTTCTAGGAATTTCCTTGTCATTGTTTGCTAGTTCCATTTATCAAGTAAAGATATGATAATAGCTGTGACTATTTAAGACTAAGTATTTTTGTTAAGTCTATGTGAAGTCTATATTTAAATATTCTTTATAGTCAACAAGATTACAGCAAAAAAAAAAAAAAAAAAGGATTTGAATTAAAACTTGCATGTCAGTTCCTAACTAATAAGTCAACATTGTGTGTTCAACACATCCACTGGATAATTAATTGCTTTTAATTACAAATCAAATGTATCGCAACAAATGAACGGTCTTTTCTCATTTTCCAAAAGAATAACACCAGCTACCTTTCCTGTGTATACCAGCGTAAAGTGTGTGTGGTCTCATTCATTACAATAAGCTGTAGACACTGAGCCAGGTCTGAGCTGTGAATGCATAATCCAGGTGCTGTCACAGGGCTGTGATGCCAGAACTGACACAGTTCTAATTAACTTTTCATCATTTTGAAATGATGCATGATAAAATGGTGTCTTATTGTTTTATGCTTATTGTAAATACCAGCGAGAGAGAGAGTTTCCCCTTGAGAGATCCATTTTCATGTCTGCAAATGTCACTGGTGTCTGCTGACAAATTAATTAATAAAATTAATCTCTAGAGTTTGAAGTAAAGCAGACAAACATGCATTTGTGCATAGACCATGCATACATGGTAATATTTTATGTATTAGTAGAAACTGAATTAGAATTTCTATATAGCTCTTTTAAGCATCAAGCTGCAGATCGTCTTTCTGTCTTGAGTAATAAATGGAACTTAAGAGGCCCCCTACAGCAAGGCCCTTAATTATTCCAAAATCAGAAAGAGAGACAGTCAAAGCATGATTGGGAGAACAGCTGTCAAGAGTTTTTAATTAGGCTCTGTACTTGCTCTGATTTTGCTGCCAGCCAAAATCTCTTAAAAGTTAACAAGCTTTGTACATAGGATATCATCCAGACAAATCAACAACCTTATGCAAATTTCATGTTGTGTAATCTGTAATCTAAATCCTAAATGCTGGTTTAATGTGGATCTCGCATACAGGTAATGGCTACATTGAAGGCAAGGAGCTTGAAAACTTTATCACTCAGTTGGAGATTGCACGGAAAGGAGCAGGCGTGGTAAGTAAACGAAGAAAAAGGAAATTAATTTGAATATGAAATCTGTCAAAAACAAAACGCATCTAGCAGAGACAAAAATAGGTTCTGCACTTCAGTCACCCAAAACACACCGAACGAAGTTAACAGGAGCCACAGCTAGTTAATTCTGTATTTTAGGCAGATGGGATAGAGGCAAATCTATAATTGTCATCCAGGAGCAAAGTGAACCTAGAATAAAAACAAGAAACATCTAGAACAAGGGGGGAAAACAACACAGGGACTAGAAACACATATAAGCACTAACAACACCAAGCAAAGATGAAAAACGCTGAACATTATATACAGTGATGACTTGCAAAAACAAGTGATGGTGATTACAAGGTTGGTTGTGTCGGAGCAGTCAAGGACAGATGGAAAGAATCGTATTGCAAAGGAGACACTGTTTTTTTTTGCTGTTGTTTTAGCACAAATATTTCTCAATGAAGATTTTTTCTTCATGACATATTCTCATAAAGAAAGCTCCCATGATATTTACAGTCATAGTGGTACAACAGCCTGCTAGTACTGGTAACATGTCAACACTTTTGCCACCAATGTAGACAAATTAAATACTGAAATAGAAATATTTCCTATATGACTAAGCAGATGGTGTTTATGTAGAGGATCCCAGTGTGGGCAAGAAAGAGGTTTTATTTCCCTGCATGTCATATAGTGAAAAGCCAGGAATCACAAGGACCTCTGGAATCATGTGAAATATGCTACAGACTCATACAATCAGTAACTATCGTATAGGGGCTTTTCCCCATTAGCAGTAAACAGACTTCATTCTTGATTTGGCATTACATGGCATTTCTCTGACATGAGTAATGTGAATGAAAGTAATTGGTGTTAGCTGAGATCTAAGGCTAGCTCTGGACCAAAGCCCTCTTGGCATGCTTGTCTGTTTCAGGACCCCTCAAATGCATCTTTCAGAGACAAGATGGCAGAGTTCATGCAGAAATTCGACAAGAACAATGATGGCAGGATTGAGCTGTCAGAGGTAAGAAATTGCATTGCTCCAAAAAATTGAGTCTGTCGCCAGTGCACTTGACGAGGTCAGAAAACAAATGGCCTTGAAAATAGCAGATATTTAGATCCAACCCAGCTGTTTTAAATACTTTAAATCAGAGCAATTCACTGCCACTTTATTTTTCACACTTGTCACTTAGATTCTAGAAACATTAATTCTCATGATATCTATGTCTCAGCTGGCCCAGATTCTGCCAACAGAAGAGAACTTCCTGCTTTGCTTCAGACAGTTTTTGGGCTCCAGCTCTGAGTTTATGGCGGTAAGGGATCATACAGACAAATATTCACCTTTCCACAGTAGATGTTAGCAGTTTTGCATATTTTCATAAATGGTTGATTTCATCTTCTTTTGTATTCCACTCACAAGTCACTGAATTGTTATAATGGTAAAACATACTTTATATAAGTTATAGCAGGGGTCTCCAGTTCTATCCACTAAGTGTGGCTAGAGGTCTTCATTCCAACCAGTGGACTTAATAATCAGTTGAAAGCCATAATGAGCTGGTTAGAAAAACAAAAACCTGCAGACGCACCAGCCATGCACCAGTAAAGGTGCATAACACAAGCATACAATCATATATATTACATAATCTTTTCTTCCTCTTTTTGCAAGGGCCTGATAAGATTTCCAGTCCACTCTGGATAAGTTTTATCACATTTAAAACAATCTAAACCAGACAGTAGAATATCAATTATGCAGCTGTCTTTCTACGAGTGAGTGGAGGAGCACGAGTACAGTTTCCTGCAGAACCAGGGGAGGTCTTCTATAAAAGTTGTATTAACACGTCCAGATGGAGCCTCAAATCACTCAAAATATTAGAGAATCACTCGCGGTGTTTTTTAGGCTATTGAAGATGAAAATATTGAGTGCTGATTCTGTTCTTTATTGAGGATAAATATCACTCAATATTCTGATTCCACTCTTTATTGTGGGTGAAAAATTAATTAATGCGCTGATATTGTGCTTTTTGAAGGATAAAAATCCCTCACTGGACACAGGGCTGGCCTGGTCACATTCTTATCTGCGAAAGTAGTTTTAGGTTTATTGATATACCACAGTATAAATAACTTTGTCAGGAATGCTGGGTTTGAAACAGTGACATATTTGAACTCCAGTCCCCACTGCAAACTCTGAATGCTGGCCAGTTTTGCCTGCACTTGGCCTACTCATCCAGCTGTAGTAATAGCAAGTAAAAAGCTGTCTTAATTAAAAGCCACTTTAGAGCCGCATTCACAATTAGTTCACATGGCAAGTTATGGAGATATTACACACCTCTTTGAAAAGGTTTTTCTAGTTTATGTACTCTAAGTGATAAATCTGTCCCTGCAAATATTGCTGCCATGAGCACTTTTATTCAAAGCTCCAAAATATTAGCCACTGTGAAAGATAAGGCATTTGCCTAAAGGGTAGTGAGCATGAAGACTAGGCACACAGATTTAAATTATGTGAAATTAATACACTGATGTTGAGACTGATTTACACCTTTTTCTTTCACCTTTTTAAGGTTTTTCACATGGATTTTTTAAATCATTTCCCTCTTTGCAGCGAAAATGCACAATGTTAGTAACACCTGCCTTTATGATATGGTTGACAGGCTCTGAGTTGAGCAACTGAACTTTAAGCACTTATGTATTTTCAGATACGTTGCCTCTCAACTTTTCGGTTAATCGTGCCCAGGAAGCATGGTCATGCTCTGATCTGACACTAATTACTTTTAATTGTTATGGGTTGCACAGTAGCACCAACCTGGCCTGCACTGTATTATGCTTAACTCCATCCATCTGCTATTGCAGTTTCTGAAACCTGGTATTAGAGACTGAGTTCAAGTACTGTTCAGGCTCATTCAGTCCAAGCTGTAGATTTCCGGCATTTCAGTATGTGTAATTGTAGTGCTGGTTGCATGATCAGGCTGCACATTTGGGCAAATGGTGTAACTGAATGAATCATTTGACCGAACAGAATCAATGACCGTGAATAACTTGATAACTTGAAAACTTTAGTGGTAAGGTAAAGGTAGCCGGCTGCCTCAAAATGTCCAGTTTGTTTTGGACAAAAGTAGACAATGATCTAGTGCCTCGTAGGCTTGTGCAAGAGAGACCTGCCAGGTAATAGCAGCAGGTGGCGCAGTGTGTTTATACCATGTTTCCGGCAATGGAGCTTGAGCCAGCCTATTTGCCTTCTCTGTGTCAACAATTACAGTGATCTACTTCACTTCACTGCCAAAGGAATGGCAGTCAGATTGCTTGGTTGGTGTCGTCTATAGGATTTCAGTAACTATTGCACCTGTAATTATGGTCATTTCTAGCACTCTCTGGCAAAATGGGCCTTGAGATTACAGAATGAGACCCAGCTACTGAAAGTAGCAAAGGGTCTGTCTCTGTATGCAAGACAGACTCCTATGCTTTGCATTTCAATGCCCTGTTACATTTTTGCTAACAGGCCTTGCATTTGACCCAGTGTTGTAAATACCATGGGACTGATTAGTGGAGACTTCTGCTACTGAAATGCTGCGAAGGAACATAAATTTTTCTCACATGCGGGCTCTGATGCCATACCTGCTGCCCGTTTCACTACTAGCTATGGCTGGCAGTGGCAGAGGAAAATTATATGCATGTCTTTAAAGGCATTATGGTGCAGTTAAAGCAAGGCTCTACAAGCATGTTGCAAATTTTCAGGCCCCAAATTTGCACATTGATCATGACCTTCATCTAACTCCATCAGGGCTAGGCAGTACGGGCTGAAATACACGAAAGTTTAGGAAAGAAAAAATTTCAACAATTCACACAAGTTAGAAGTTTATTGTTCAAATTATAAGATTAATTATTTTGTGTCTACAATGCCCATGCTGCTGCATGCCAAACTCAAACATTATTCCATGTGGTTTATTCAGTCTTACACAGTTAATTGTGGTGAAAACAGTAATTAAAATATCAGAATTAGTGTTACAGGCTCCCCAGTGGCACTACAGAAAAGAGGGAGATCATTGGGAGATTGAGGGTTCGAATTCCAATGATGTCACAGCCATCAGTCATCACAAGAGAGCAAAATTGGCCATTACTCTCTTGGGATGCCATTACTCTCTCCCCTGTCAATGAGGGCAATGCTAGCCAATTGTGGATGTCTGAGAGCTCATGCATGCAGAACTGCTCAGATAGCACTTTTCTTCTAGTATGTTACATTGCCCTTTGACACAGCATGAGCAGCAGCTTGAAAAGATTTCTCAGAGGAAGCATGTGCTTGCCTCACCTTTGCCGGTTGGTAGTTCTCATGTGATGGGGAGGGGAGAGTTAGCTGGTGAGTGGGAACCTTCAAGACCAAATTAGCCGAAAAGAATTAGCACATCAAGATGGACTACATGGTAGTACAGATTTAGAAAGATGAGTGTGACATAGTGGGGGTCTATAAGATAGATGGATAGAAACTACCCACATGGGTTCATGGTCACAGGGTGATGACTTTGCTAAGGACATGAGCAAATGAGAATAGTTAAAAAAAAATGCCCTGGTGGACTGAAATGGAAAAAAAAGTAGGTCTAGTATTCTATGAGTATGCTTTTCTCAACTTTCCACTGTGTATAAAATAATAAAAAATAAACAATTTGTGTAATTTTTCTGTGCTTAGCATATTAAACATGTTTTTGTGAATATCATAAAAATAGCACCAAGATACTGCATTATATATATAGAATTATATAGCTGATAATGCATTCCTCTGACTGTAATATTCCACAGTTCAGCCTATTCACATTATTGAGAAAAATTGATCACAAGACAAAGACGAAAACTTTGAAATATTTTTCTTAAACGTGCACTTTGATAATAAAGAATGACTGATTAAGGTTTGCTGCATATCTTTCTGGCCATTATATTATGCAAAGCTAGTATATGTCTGATATAAAGGAGAAAACTGAGCATTTTAATTGCTCTGTAGTTGGCAAACTATATCCTTAGCTTGGGTTAGTGCCTGTGCAGAGTTTCTCACATTCTCCCTGTGTCCTGCTCGTGGTTTTTCATTTTCCTCCCAACTCCCAAAAAGTTGCCAGTAGGTGGACTGGCTACTCTAAATCGGCTGTAGGTGTGAACGTGTGTGTGCATGGGGTGATGGAGTGGAATCCTGTGTTTCCAGGATATCTGACCCTGATCAGGAAGTGGTTACTGAAGATGAATGAATGAATGAAAGAATGGAATTGAAAAAAAAACCCTTTAAAGGGTTACAGTAGAATGAGGGGGTACAAACTTCTATTTTCTGAGGGGTACATTATGAAAAGGCCACAGAAGTTCTCCAGAGATATGAGAAGGCTGGACAGAGCATCTATCTTTGATAAGAATCAGTGCTAGAAATGAGGACAGCTGCTAGATTAAAGCATTCAAATTGCATTTCATGTTCTTTGTGCTCTCACAGCTGAGCTGAACAGAAAATGGGTATAATAAAGGAAAAAGCCAAAGATTACCGCATTGAAACTTTCATGGCTCCCAACAATTATTACTCTATTGCACCTTCCTTCAATCTTTCTGATTGGATTTTGGAAGGGGATAAAGAGAGGCTGTGGAAAGAAAGAAATGTGTAATTATTAATATGCTGTTTTCTTTCAGACAAAACACTAATCTAATGCTTCTAGTGGAACTTGACACCTTGACAGAATTTACAGAATTTAGAATCATAAGTCTAACAGAGCTAATATAGTATTTTATTCAAATTGTTGATATTTTTATTTTTAATTTTCAGTAACCATTTTATCTTGTTTGGGCTTGGATCCAGAGCCTATCCTGGGAACACTGGGAGAATTCACAGGGCAATCACAAGTCAATCACAGGGCACCATGCACACACACATTCACACCTAGGGACAATTTAGCATAGCCAGTCCAACTACCAGCATGTTTTTCAGAGGTGGGAGGAAACTGGAGAACCTGGAGGAAACATGGGGAGAACATGCAAAACTCCACATAAACAGTAGGATCTTAGGATTAGGATTAGTTTAGGATTGACCCTGGAGCTATGAGGCAGCAACACTACCCACTGCATTTGAACATGTTATCAGTAGTAAAATCACAGTCATTTCCACAGTTAAAATCTCCAAAATTTGTTAGGATATTGTCTTTTAATTACTTTCCATTTTGACAAACAAAATTCACATTTCTTTATTATTTGCATTGTATCTATGGGGGACTGTGTTTCTGGGAAATTGCTTATTTCTGTAACTCTCAATTTTTTATTCTAACAAGCATTCTAACAAATGTTGTAGTTCATTCATTCATTTTCAGTTGCAACTTTATCCTGGTCAGGCAAATTATTTACTTTTTATTTATCTGTAATTAAATACCTTGTTTTGTGGATATTTGTCAATCTGTAGGCCTGGCGAAGGTATGACACAGACCGCAGTGGCTACATTGAAGCAAATGAACTGAAGGTAAAATACTTATATATCTATATATACACATATATTTACTATTATTATTATTATTATTATTATTATTATAAAAAGCTACACCTTCTTCACCAACCATTTTGCCATTAAATAGAATGCAGTGTACAGTAGTATAGAGTATATCAGTTAAGCTAACCGAGTTATTGTTCTAGCTTGGGTTGTACTCACTAACCTGAGCAAGATCTTTATAACGCTGTAGCTCTTTTGCTGCAGAAGCAAATCGAAAGCATGCAAATCATCCTGGCCATAGCAATTGCCAGTCAAAGGAAATATTCAAATCTCTGCTCTGGTTCATAAAGTACAAACCAGGTCATAATCACATGCAGGAAGCAGATTTTGACCATAGGTATAATAATGTGCAAATGTTATACTGTTTACTGGATACTTTAAGGACTACAATTGTTCCATGAGTGGACCAGGCTCCTTGTGAGACATAGACACAGACTGAAGTTTTCTAATCAACCTGTACCTTTTCTTTTTTTAGAACTTTCTCTCAGACCTTCTGAAAAAGGTTAACAGAAAATATGATGACCAGAAATTGCAGGAATACACACAGACAATTGTAAGAATCTCATCAGCACACCTTCATGCTGCTATAATAAAATAATGTCAAACCATCTGTTACTCAGACTAAGAATTATACCTTGGTGGCTGTACACAGTACTTTGCTCAATGTGCATACATTCTGAGTTTTTGAAAGAAAAAGGGACCAGAGCTCAAATGGAAAAAAAAAATAAAGTGTAGATTATTTAATGCTTTGGCAAGCTGTTGGCAACCAGACAAATGACTGTGTATGCAGTAAAACAACCTGTTTCTCATTAACACCTTGTTGTAATTCTTAACTAGAGAACTACACCGCTGCTTTGAAGGGAACTGTGTAATGATCCTAGTGAATAAGATGCAATGTTAGTCTGACTAATGACCCTTTCCATGCTCAATTTGTGTGCATTTGCAACAAATGAGAGCCAGACCAGCTAAGACCTGAAACAGCAAGCAAGAAAAGTTGATAGTTGATATTTAATGAAAATGATCCATTTATTTTGACCTCTTTTCTCACTTTCAGCTCAAGATGTTTGATCTGAATGGGGACGGGAAGCTGGGGCTCTCTGAAATGGCAAGGTGAGAAATATTTTTCCCCAGTTAATCAGATAGCTCTTTCTCCTTCGAATACAATGTGCTAATAGACTGTTGCTCGTTCACATTTTAAGGCTTCTACCAGTTCAGGAAAATTTCTTACTGAAATTCCAGGTGAGTTAGGTACAAGCAATGTTTACAATTTGTACCAAAGTTCTAAAGGATGGAATTGTAGCCTAAATATTGATTTGTTTGCACTGTTTTGCAGGGCATCAAGCTGACCCCTGACCAGTTCAACAGCATCTTCACATATTATGACAAGGTAGTGTGCATTTCTTCACTAAAATAACATGAGTAGATAACACAAGTGCCTGTGATTCAAATGCGACTGCAGGGAAATACACTACAGTACTTTTAGATTGAAGGACTACACTTCATTTATAATCAAGTATCTTCCCCAATCCTCATAGCAAGCATTCTCTAAGACAGTACATGCAAGAGGAGATCCTGTCAATCTCTAACTACTCTCAACAGTATTTTTTTTTTCATTTTAGACCATTTCATTCTATTGCTCACTGGAAGTGCATATGCTCAAAACAAAGAAACACAATGCTTAATAGCATAATAATGTTGCAGAAAATCTCCTGCAGGTGATAGTTTGGTTTAGCTCAGCATATGAAGCAGAGTGAGTCCTCCAATCTGCTTTCCTTCACTCTCGTGAATCCATTTTGCATGCAGATGAATGCTGTTTCCATTCACCTGAGCAGGTAAATGACCACGAATGCGCACCTGCTGTGTGAACATTTGACTAACAATGGCTTTTTGGGTGACACAGTTCCAAAAACACCACAAGAGGGTGGGGTAAAAATTCTTAAGCAAGAGCTGCTCATTTATTTTATATTATTTTAATTTAATTATTTTTATTAATTCAGCAATGCATTAATTTGGTGGAGGTTTATGTAGTATTGGTGTATAAGTTATTAAGTTATTATAATAGATATAACTGTCATTAAATATTTGGTGTATAAGTTTGTGTACTTTTAATGTCTATGCTGTTTTATGTACAGCTATCTCCCCCTAAACCAAATTACATTAGCACTCTCTAAATTTGTACATTTGTATTTTATTTAGAATTAGTGTGGTTATTAAGCATTGTGTTTTGTTCATCTGGACGGCTGCATGAGTCCCCCATTCAGCAGTAGAAAACACGGACAACTTAACAAATGTTAATTTTTTTCTAAATTGTCTAAAATTAGAAAGTACTATTGAGCAAAGTTAAAGATTGACAGGGTTTCCTGCATGATCTTCTTAATGCATGTTTGCTATGACAACTGGGACAGATAAAGTGCGTAATCATATATAAAATGTAGCCTTTCAATCATATCCCTCCTCCAGTCTGATGCAGTCACATCTGAAACATAGATAGTTGCAGTTGCTACAGTGAAGTCATGGGTAAATAAATAATAGCAGGAGTGGAAGGCATACCAGGTCAACTAAATACTGACACACCTCACAGCGCCTGAACAGGATGCGCTGAGCTTTGAAAAAATGCAAAATGTCTGGCCACATGCAAAGCAACTTGCTCACCCAAAGACTCACCCAAAGATGTGTCGTTTTAGAGTTATGATCTCATCCAAACTCTACAAATGAATAGCAAGTGAATCGGAGAAGCAGCAAATCGTATGAATCAATAAACAGGAAGGCAATCCTCTGTGTAAAGCCAATACACTCCCTGATATAACCGCAATATAGACAGGGGTAACCCAGTATAACCTCTTTCTGTGTTTTAAAGGATGGAAATGGCTACATTGATGAGATGGAGTTGGACTACCTCCTGAAGGACCTCTATCAAGTGAGAAAAGACAACCAAGAGCTTTAAATGATTGTAATTGGAGGTAATGAATTATAATTAACAATGCTCCATGTGACTCTTTTCTTAATTTTAGGAGGCTGACACCCAGGACCTAGCCGGCTATAAAAAAAGCATCATGGCCTTGTCAGACGGGGGTAAACTGTACCGCACAGAACTGGAAATCGTACTGTGCCGGGAGCCCATTGTACTGTGATTGTACTGTGCTGGGAGCCCTGAATCGCGTTTCTCTTTCTGCTGCCTGACTACTGTAACCATGTGCATGTGCCAGGCACTACCCCTTTTCTTTATGTGTGTTTTGAATGAATGTGCACTACGAAGCACAAAATATATTCTGCATTTTTCATTTTCTGTCCCACCACCTAAATCCCTTCTGCTTGAGGACAGACTGTCCAGCAATGGTGTTGCCCTCTGCTCAATTTTCAAACAAAACATTTCAAATGGATCTTATTGAATCTTACTGATAGAGAGATATTAATAGTATGAATAAGCATATGATGCTATTATTTATTAATTTAACTGTTATTTATTAATTTATTTATCTAAATTTTATTTATTTAATTGAGTCCCTCTGCATCCCCTGGTATTCTGTCAGGTTCCAATTTTCTCTTTGGTTTGATTATATCACTATTATTGAATTTTCAACTGTTTTTGGTAATGCTGTTTTCTTTCTTTGGCTGATACTGTTAGAGGATGTTACTGAGAGAATTAATAAACGACTAGATAATATGAAGAACATGGCGTTTTTATTGACTAATTCTTTGTTTCTTTGTTCATTTGAGGGATTATTTAATTAATTGGAATTGAGGTTAATAATGGTAGAATGCAAAAGAAATCTACGTGCAATTTGCATTTGGTGGTTAAAAAAAAATCTACCCATCCATCCATCCATCCATCCATCCAGGGAATTCTTATACATTCAGCTCAAGAATTACTGGTACCCTTGGTAAAGATGGGTTAAAACGGCTGTTTAATCTCACATTGAAAATACAACGGAATTATAACATTATCTGAAGTACACTGTACAACATGGGTTGCCTGTAAAGTACTGTAAAATTTACAGTAAAAAACTGAAAAATATATTTACAATAAAGTACTGTAATATCTTAATGTGGTATAAAATAACACATAACCCAGTACACTTGCTTATTTGGCTGATGCTGCATACAGTGGAGGTGAAGGTTAAGAGTCTTGCCCAACCATGAGAGCTTGGAGGTGCTGGGATTTGAAACACACAACCTTCTGATCCATGACTCAAAGCCTTAAGCACTGAGCCACCACAACTCCACCACACCAACACCACAACTAGCTTGCATTGATTCAACTACTTCTACCACTGAATTCACTAAAAGATTGCACTGAATCAGCGCAAGCTAATTGAGCTAGATGTGGTGGCTCAGTGTTTAAGGTTTTGAGGCACAGATGAGAAGGTCATGTGTTCAAATCCCAGCACCACCAAACTGCCTTCACTGGGTCCCTGAGTAAGACTCTTCAGCTCAGTTGCATCCTATGTATTGGGTTATGCAAATGTATTGGGTTATGCATTTATAATATAGTATTATAGTATAGGCATAGTATTTTATACTATGTATAATATTACAGTACTTTACTGTAAATATGTTTTACAGTTGTTTACTGTAAACTTTATAGTACTTTATTGGCAACTCGTTTTTACAGTGCAAATTTATTGTTTGGAAAGAAAATCCTTATCAAAATGTTTTTAACAAAACCACGCTTCACAATTATTTGCACGCTTTCATTTAGTGCAACCTCTCTTTGCCAACATAACAGCTCTGGGTATTTCCTATAATGCTTGATGAAATTGGAGAATACAAAGGATGGAATTTGAGAGCACCCCTCAATACAGAATCTCTCCAGATCCTGAAGATCCTTTGCCCTCTCCTTTATCCTCAAGGGTTATCAATGGTGTGTAGGTCAGGGACTGGGATAGACATGTCAAAAGCTTGATTCTGTGGTAACTGAACCTTTTTTATGTGAATTTGGATGTACTGTATGCTTTGGGTCATTGTTCTGCTGGAATATCCAATCAAAATCCAGTTGTAGTTTCTTGGCAGAGGCAGCAAGATTTTAATTTAAAATCTCCTGGTACTTCATAGTGTCCATGATACCATGTATCTTCCCAGGGCCACTAGAGGAAAAACAGCCCATTACAGATCCTTCACAATACTTAAAAGAAAATTGTGATTAGTCTTGAGTATTTTTTTTGCCAAAACCTCTCCTCACTGCATGGGGGAATAATACACTTGCATGGACATTGCCCAGAGCGTCACACTTCCTCTGCCAACTTGCCTTCTTCCCATAGCATCCTGGTGCCATCTCTTCTCCAGGTAAGCGATGCACACGCACCCGGCCATCCATATGATATAAAAGAAAACAGACCAGGTCACCTTCTTCCATTGCTCCATGTTCCAGTTCTTATGCTCACGTGCCCATTGTAGGCGCTCTCAGTGGTGGACAGAGGGTCAGCATGGGCACTCTGACCGGTCTGCGGCTACGCAGCCCCATACGCAGCAAGCTGCGATGCACTGTGTGTTCTGACATCTTTCTATCATAGCCAGCATTAATGTTTTCAGCAGTTTGTGCTACAATAGCTCTTCTGTGGGATTGGACCAGACAGGCTAACCTTCGCTCCCCACGCGTATCAATGAGACTGGGGCGCCCATGACCGTGTCGCCGGTTCACCAGTTTTCCATCCTTGGATCACTTTTGGTAGTTACTAACCACTGCATACTGGGAACATCCCACAAGACCTGCCATTTTGGAGATGCTCTGACACAGTCCTCTAGCCATCACAATTTGGCCCTTGACAAAGTCACTCAGATCCTTACACTTGCCCATGTTTCCTGCTTCCAACACATCAACTTTGAGAACTGATTGTTCACTTGCTGCCTAATATATCCCACACCTTGACAGGTGCCATTGTAATGACATAATCAATGTTATTCACCTCACCTGTCAGTGGTTTTAATGTTATGGCTGGTATATTTCAGCATTAATTATGTCAGTCTATTTCCTTTGTGGCATCACTCCCTTTGTTTTACTGCATTTTCCTAATTGCTAATATGGATGCAGACTAGAGATTTTCTGCATCACTCATTGCTGTGTGTTGATGGATTGTTTTTTTTGTTTGTTTGTTTGTTTTTTATCAGCTATGCTTTTTTTAACACAAAAATGGTGGCGATCCAGCTTCAAGCTTTGAAATAATGCGTTTGTTCAGTGACCAGTAATGTGATGCCAAATACTCTGCCACCTGGCAAGCCTGTATCATGTTACTTTCAAACAGCAGCAACTGCCATCCACAGATTTCTGCATTGAAGGGTTATGATGCAAATGCCAAGCTCATTGTGCATTTCACCAAAGTATATGAAAAGACAAGAAGACAGTCGCTTCTACTAACCCCAAGACCAATCCGTGGAATATATAGAGTGGTGCATAAAATGACATGCCATTGCATGAAAAGGTCCTCTAACTTAAAAGTAGCTAAAGTGCAACTGCAAATACACATATAAACACATACATAAAACATAAACTTGGATGAAGCACATTAGAAATAAGTACTTGCACCTGAATTCAAACATCTTCCATGACCTCCACAATGACCAAATCATTGCACATCTAATGCAAAATAGATTGACACATCAAGCCATTCCGTGTATAGGACTTGGATGACCTGCATCATACCAAGAACAGCAAATAGTAGCTCTAAAACTCACAATACTTTAGAGGAATAGATTGTTAAGTGGTTCTGATATAACATCCTCCAAAATTCTCAACAGGCAGCAGGTTCTTACCTGCCCAAAAACTTAAGGTGAAACTATATCAGGGAGTGCATGCAAAATTCTAAGAGTATCTGAAAAGAAGATTTAGTGATGGAAATGAACATGGGAATAGCATGAAGTGTCAGTTTGTCTTTCACAATGTAGTGACTTGAGCCTGTCTAGATGCTATAAAATTAAGGCTCCAACTTCCAGTAAAAACCTTGGACTTCCAGGTTAAGGTGGGAGCTGAAGAGGCACAGTATGCCCACCAAAGAGCTTTGCTGCCATGTCTTACTAGTTTTTATGGAGCAACATTGCCTCCAAGTGGCTAAATTGTGCTATTACATAATTTCACAATTTCATAAGAGTTAAGTACAACCTATTTACAGGGATGTGCTGTTCAGGTTCAGGTGTTCAGAGGAAAAAAGCAGCATTCACACTGTCATGCAGTCTACAGTAATGTTTGTCTTAATAGTGTAGCAGTATTGCATTAGCATATATATCATGTAAATCACAATAACATAGAATAACTGTCTAAACTTTATGTGTAATTTGTATAATACAGTAAGACTTCTAGGCTTTACCCTCTATATCATGCCTGTTACTTCTCTTCACAGATGAGTCCCTGTGCCTTTTTTTTTTATTTGTCTTTAAAGTAATGACATTACATTACAGATCTTTTTAAGATCTCTCTGGTCAAAATATATTGTAAGTAACAAGAGTTGTGCAGTACATAGATCAACAGCATGGATTAATCTGATTCAAGAAGTATTCAAGGTGCCTTGCCACCCTGTGCATGGATTTCCAATCATTCTGTTGCACTGTGGTATTGTGTGGAAAAACATGCTCATGTGCTATTGTAAAGTATAAAGGAAAGAGATTGAGAGACCATAAAACAAGGAGGTGTGCAAGAAATAAATCAGTGTCAAATCAGCTGACAGTTAGAAGAGTCACCAGTTTCAGACTGAATATGCACTGAAAATTTATTTCACAATTTCACCATCACACTTCATCAGAGAGGTGTGTAGCCAGAAATGTTGTGACATTTCTTCCAAGGGTTTAATCAAATTTGTAATAACATTTTTTAATTCACAGTAATATTATTCCAAATACATCTCAAGGGTAAACAATAATTTGTATAAAACTATAGGCCAGGCTCTGATAGTAATATTCTAAGATTGCTGAGAAGAAATGGAGGGTTACTTGAGTCCCCCTAAAAAGGGTCTAAATTCATCTATGGACCATAACAAATTTCTTTTCCACATGGTTAGGCAAAATTTGGGTGGGTTCAGTTGTTTTGTTTTGTTTTCTTCAACAGCAAAGATCTTCTGTCTAGCCACCCGACCCCATATCTCAGACATGTGAAGAACACAAGAGATCATGCAGAGACTGACCAGTACTTGTCAGATATTTCTGCAGTTTCTTTAATGTTGCCGTTGGTCTCTTGGCAGAAGTTTTCGTCTTGTCCTTTTGTAAATTGTCCTGTTCTTGGTGATGTCACTGAGGAGCTCCATTTTCTCAACTTGTTGATGATGGCCTTTACGGTGCTCCATGGTACATCTAATGTTTTGGAAATTCTTTTGTTCCCCTCTCCTGATCTACACATTTTGACAGTAAGACCCTGTACATTCCTTGTAAGCTCTTTTCGGACCATGGCTTCAGCAGTTGAATGAAACCAAGAAGATAAGAAAATCCTAAGAAACAGCTGATCTTTATATGGGGTTAATCAGAATCACTTCATTGATGACAGATGTGTGATAATTACTTTTGAACATGGGTGTGAATGTAACTGATTAATTCTGAGCACAGTCACAAGCCCCATTATAAAAGGGTGTGCACACTTATACAGCCAGGTTATTGAACGTTTTTTCTTTTTATTTCTAATTATGTTGGTTGCTATACTACATTAAAGGTGGGAAAAGATCTGGCATGTTTTTCTTGGTTTCATTTTACAGAACAAAAAGGTTACAATAGAGGTGTGTAGACTTTTCATATCCACTGCAGTTCTATGCCCAGGAACAACTTCGCTAAGTTCATGTCCAACTATCTCCCCTTCACCAGAAATAAGTTTCTCCATTTTGGAAAATAGCTACCAATGTTTATGCTAGTTTCACTACATGATTTATTGATTGATTGATTGATTGATTGATTGAAGCATGGCGTGTTTCTTAGTTCACAGTAACAGTAAGTACCTAGCTGTAGTGAGTGCTTAACAAATTCCTTTCTGAACAGACTGAGATGGGGGCGGAGTGAAGGGGCGATGGGGCGTGTCTATAAAAGACTGACAGGACATGTACACACAGACATGCAGTCTGATATATATATTTTCTTTTTTTTTTTTTTTTTTTTTTACACTTCTACTGATGCCTTTACTTACACAATGCCTTTTTATCAGGTTCTACATATTTTCCAGGTTGTCTGTACTAATAAGAAGTGCACCTTTAAAACACTTTGGCTGTGTCCCCAATGACGTACTATACACTATGCACTTACACTACGCACATGCACTCATGTATCGTATCAAATGGTTTGTTACTAACCGGAAGTATAAGCCGTTTCCAGGTGATGGCAAATGGCGTCAAACGCACGTAATGCGACGCCGCTGGCTTTAGCAGAATAGCCAGAGTCAACGAAAATAAATTTCTTAATTTTGGTGTTTATGTTACCTTTTATGCCCAACATGACCTGTTTTTTTTTTTTTTTTTTTTTTAATTCTGCGGTGATCTGAGCCAGCGTCAGCACCTGGTAGCCCCGCCCCTCTTCTTCTACGTAAGCACAGCTGCGACCGATGAGTGTCCAACATTCTACACTTCATTTTATCGGGTGAATAAGTGCATCATCCGGGTACTTGTAGTGCACTTCTTCTTGTTGGAGTTGTCAGTGTGAACACACTACTCACACTATTTATACTACAAAATGGCGTGGAATAGTGCAGAAGTGTGCGGTTTGGGACGCCCCTTTGCTTATGGTGTACCTGGTCGTCGGTGCTGTTGGCGGCGCTGTTCGCTCTCTGCGCGCTTCATTAGAAAGCGGTGCTGCTGCTGTGACTCTCTCTCTCTCTCTCTCTCACTCACTCTCTCAGTGTAGCTGCTGCAGTGTGAGCGTGTCCTCCTCTAGCTTTAATCCCGCACGGTTGCAGCAATGGCCCTGCTGAAATCAAGCAAGGTTCTTTCAGCTGTTGGGGCGTATAGCCCAGCTCTGGGAGTCTTCCCTCTCCGCGCAAGGTACATTCTTCTTTTTCAATGAACTCTATTTACAACACGGAGAACTGTGGGAGTTTGGCTAGCTGTGTTAGCTTCTAACGGGTCATCTCCCATAATGCATCTCTCCGGTGGCCTGAAACCTAGCTGGTTTATTAGTTAACTACTCAATTCTACCACGTGTAATTAAGAAGCCGATTCATACACGCACATGCAGTGATATCAGTGTATCTTGACCAAAGTGAGAAATTATGAAGGTCACAACAGGTAGCTAACTGGCTAAGAATAGCTACATCACTGAAAAGTTGCTAACAACCGACTGCGCGTCTTCGGAGTCACCTTGACGTTAATCAAACCGCGCGCGCCCTGTTAGCGTTCGTGCTGCTCGTGGCAACTGAGAAATGCCATAAACCAGCCACGACTAACTAGCTAACCTAATAATCCAAGCTAATGTTGCTACCGAGTTAACTTGTGTAGCCATTCCAGGCTTTTTTCATAGAAAAAAAAACAATCACGCCGCTTAGCTAGTTATTAGGAGTCATCTCGAGGCCTGGTAGTTTATTATTTGCTCAGTTGATAGAAACTGCAGTGATCAATTAATTTTCAGTTTCCTACCACCATGTTAAGACCCACAAGATTTAGATTGCAATGTGTTTTATTGTGTTATGTTGGAAGATGGGCGTTTATGCATTATTATTTTCTACATAAACACTCATTGCATTTAAAAAAAAAAAAAAAAAATCAAAATGTGTGATTAATAAATGGAAGACTGATCACAATCATCATGTATGTTTGTGATCATGTATGGATTCCTTGTATAGCTATTTTCCTTTTCTGATTTAGTCTCTTTGAACTGAAACAAACAGGTTGTATAGCTCTGATAATGGGTCTGTAATGAATATTGTGCATCTTTGTAGAAGTTTGTATGCTGAAGTTTCCACTCTGCTGGGCTTTAAATAGATGATCTTTTGTGAAGATTTACATCAGAATTTCTTCTCATCTTGTTTTAGAAGTTTATCAATAAAAGTGACTGAATATGGTGCACTAATTCATCATTCTGATTATTTTTTTTTTATTGTCTTGCTTGCTAGTTATAGTAATCCTATGACTCATGGTATCAAGGCAAGTTGCCTTGCAAAGGGATGTGGTAATATGATGTCAGATATAGTTTCTTATTATAATGATGTGAGCCAAGGGGAAAAAAAGTACAGAGACATTTGCTTTGATTTATAAATAATCATTTGTAGGCCACTGTGAGGTTATTTTCCATGGTTGATGGAACAGAGTTCTGCATTATATGTGTCGAGTCTTTGGCCTTGGGATTGTTTATAGATGGATTGGTTATTACCAGGAGGGTGTGGATTGAGTCCTGCATCTCATTGGATTATCACCCTTCCTGATGTGGGTAGAGGAGTACTAACTACTCACTATGCAATTCCTGCTACAAGCTGTAGTTGTACAGGACAGTTTACATGAATGAATAGGACAGTTATTCAAATGTGTGTTTTTTTTTAGCCTGAGTGTGCACTGAGCATCAGTGTACATGATGTGATTCTCAGTATAATAGATGCATAATAGTTGTTGTAGCCAAGAGCCACACGGATGGAAGTGATTGCGGTGGAAGAGAAATATTCATGCGTTTAACTCTTAACATGGAGCACGGTCGCAGCAGCTTCTAAGTAACATGGTTCTTCTGCAAATAAATCTAAACATTGGTGATGTGCCACAAAAATAAACACTGGTAATATTGAGGTAACGGTAGCAATGAAACCTTTATGAAAGTCTGTCCTTGGTGTGCATTCCAGAGGAGTGCAGCCCCAGAGGGCCTGAAAGACAGACTAGACTATATGTTGAACCCTAGATGTTGGCAGAACTCCAGATTCCATAGAGATTACAGTCATTGAACTTAGGTACATGATAGGTCTGCGGGGCTTTGAAAGTCATGCAACAGATATTTAACCTCTGCAATATACAGTGTTAGCTTTATTTGGGGAGACCTGTTTACAAAATCAACACTTTCAAATTATAAGCGTTGTATGTGTATTTTCTAAATATAGTATGCAGCCTTAATGTGTGTTCTTATATCTTTTATCAATCATGCTATATTACAATGGAATACCTAACCTGCTTTACAAAAGGTAGCATTGGGTGTTAAATGAATTTTACGTCCTGTGGTGCAGCTCATGGTGGACTGAGGTACAGATGGGCCCACCTGACCCCATCCTTGGGGTGACTGAGGCTTTCAGGCGTGATACCAACCCCAAGAAGATGAACCTTGGAGTGGGGGCTTATCGAGACGACCAGGGAAAACCCTACGTTCTTAACTGCGTCCGCAAGGTGCAGCTTAAAATATCTCTACCTCTTGAACTAGGGACAGCAGCTTAGATTAGATTCACACACTGTCCAAACTCATCTATCCAACAATAGCTAGAGAAAGATCAGCAAAAATCAGGAGTTGTGAATGTATTGTGTTAGAGGACCAGGTAGCAATCAGAAGTTTACTGTTAGGAAAAGTAAAATATTTCTTTTTTTTTTTTTTAATTGCTTTTTAGTTTCTTGATATTTAGATGTTCATGAATATTAATATTCTGCCATTGTTAAGACTGCTGTTATTTATCTTTGATGTTATCTCAAATTCAAAATGTGCCAGGTGTTACTTTGTGGGTTGTGGGTGTTTTCAGGCTGAGGCTCAGATTGCTGCTAAGAAGCTGGACAAAGAGTACCTCCCCATCGGAGGCCTGGCAGATTTCACCAAGGCCTGTGCTCAGTTGGCTCTAGGACCTGAAAGTGAAGTCCTGAAGAGTGGCAGAGTAAGAAGGATATTTTTTGAATTTTTTAATGTTTGTAGGTTTGTATGATTTTATGTTTTGCCACCTTTTGTTATTTAAAAGAAAAATTCACTCAAACTGGCTTTTTAAAACTTATTTATTTTATTTATTTATTTATTTTCCCTCAGAGCGTCACTGTCCAGACCATTTCAGGAACCGGATCTCTGCGTGTTGGAGCCAATTTCCTGGTTAGTAATTTGTGACCCTGTAATTTGAAGGCATGGCTATGGATGTTTTGTTACCCTTACTATTTTTCCTCCTGTTTCATTGCAGTCGCGGTTCCACACTGCAGTGCGTGATGTCTACCTGCCGAAGCCTTCATGGGGCAACCACACACCCATCTTCAGGGATGGAGGCCTGCAGCTGAAGGCTTACACCTACTACGACCCAAAGACTTGTGGCTTTGACTTCAAGGGAGCCATTAATGACATCTCAGTAAGGAGCCTAAGAACTTTTGTTGCATTTGTGTTAGGAACTGACATTCATCATACCAGACATTTTGTTTCTATTTATTTTAAAACTTTTCAAATTTAGCTATAGCTTTATTTTACATCAAATAAATCAAATATAAAATGTATGTTGAACATTGTGATAGAATATCACCTGCAATGTGCTATCTTTGGTTGCTCAGTAATAAAAGTCATGTAACTGAGTGTTTTAGAGGCAAAATTGCTGTCAAAATGTATTTATATCGACAGGAAAAGTCTTTGCTGAAAGTCCCGTTAACTATAAAGCTTACATCCAAACAAGGATATATGAATACCAAAAATGTTGTAAAATTGAAGGGACATTACTTAACAGTGTATACTAACACTGTATTAAATTTAAGCTATGTGATATAAGTGATGTAAGTTTTTGGTTATGCTGCCCACTACTTTGTAGTGCTTTAAATGTCATTTGATTAAAATATGTGATAAACTGATAGTTGAGGCTTTTGTGTACTTATCTCCCTCAGAAAATCCCAGAGAAGAGTGTGATTGTCCTGCATGCATGTGCTCACAACCCCACTGGAGTAGACCCAAGACCAGAGCAGTGGAAAGAGATGGCTGATGTGATCAAGGTGCTGGATTTTGCACTTATGCAATTATAAATTTGGAAATAAAGTGTTGGAAAATGTTAAGCTCCTTATTTGTAACTCTTTGGGAAGTAATATGCCCGACTATTTCTATTCGACAGAAAAGAAATCTGTTGGTGTTCTTCGACATGGCCTACCAGGGCTTTGCCAGTGGGGACATTGACCGGGATGCTTGGGCTGTGCGCCACTTCATTGAACAAGGCCACAATGTTGTTCTCTCACAATCCTTTGCTAAGAACATGGGCCTGTATGGTGAGTGCTGTTCAGACTTAGAATGTACAGTTATAATTGGCCTGTTCTTTATGTTTTATGTATAGTTAGTTTTTATTATTAGTGTTTGTGACTAGTGTACAAATCTTTCTTGATTATTTTGGTAATTGTACTTTTGTTTTTTATTTATTTATTTATTTATTTATTTTTACATTGCTATTTTTTTTAAACGGCCAGAAAGGGTCTATTTTATTGCGTTTACTTCATCACTTCTACCACTTCAGCCACTTCCAATGGTGTGATCTTTACTGTTGTTCTTACTGCTGGTTATTAAGAACATGACATTATGGTGTGACTTACCTGTGGGTATGTCTGGTGTCCAGGTGAGCGTGTAGGAGGTTTTACAGTTGTGTGTAAGGATGCTGAGGAGGCCAAACGAGTGGAGTCCCAGCTGAAGATCCTCATCCGTCCTATGTACTCTAACCCCCCCATGAATGGCGCTCGCATTGCTGCAGCCATCCTTAACACACCTGAACTCTACAGTGAGTGGTAAGTGTTAATTAGGAATAATTTCCAGTAATCCACAAAGTTGTAAAAGTGTAGAGAATGCAGCAAAATGGCTGTTTTTTTTTTTTCACTTTCATAGTTTTCGATCCGTTTACTTTGTTTTCCTCAATGGGATGCACAAAACCCGGAAATAGTAGGCTATGCACTAAGTGTGGCATAAACTCCTTCAAATATCATGTCAAGTGCCAATCAGCAAAAATTAATCCTAATCTTTATTTATTGTGTAATCTACGTTTTTCATTTTACATTACGCACACCTCATAATTAATCGTAAACAAGTAATAATTCATTCATTGAGCTTCATGTCTGTGCTTTCTCTCCACCAGTGGGTAAATATATTGTGCAAATTGTCTGTACTGGATTGTCAGATGTTTATTATTATAAACATGCGAAGTATATTAATGTGACAAAATAACTTGGTGTGCCCAAAGCCACATTCTGCACATTCAGTTAAAAAGATTTATAAAATGGGGTGTATCACACAACGTGAAACCCTAATACGTAAATACACTATAATGCCAAAAGTTTGTGGACACCTGACCATCACACCCATATGTGGGCCTTCAACAAACTTTTGCCATAAAGTGGGAAGAACACAATTGTATAGAATGTCTTTGTATGCTGTAGCATTAAGCTTTCCCTTCACTGGCGCTAAGGGACCCAAACCTGTTCCAGCGCACAAAGCGAGGTCTATTAAGACGTGGTTTGCAAAGGTTGGTGTAGAAGAACTTGAGTGGCCTGCACCTCAACCCCACTGAACACCTTTGGGACGAATTGGATCCCTGACTGCACCCAGTGCCTGACCTCTTTAATGCTCTTGTAGAAAATCTAGTGGAAAGCCTTCCCAGAAGAGTGGAGGTTCTTATAACAGCAAAGCGGGGACTAAATCTGAAATGGGCTGTTCAACAAGTACATATGGCCATGATGGTCAGGTGTCCACAACGTTTTGGCCATAGTTTAGGAAAAGAGAATAACCAAAACTTGGTTTTGTTATTTTATAGGTTGGTTGAGGTGAAAAGCATGGCAGACCGCATAATTAATATGAGGGAGATGCTTGTCTCGAATCTTAAAAAGGAGGGCTCCACTCACAACTGGCAGCACGTCACTGACCAGATCGGCATGTTCTGCTTCACCGGCCTCAAGTCTGAGCAGGTTAGTCAACTAACAACCTGACTAGCCATTATTCCTTTCTAGTTTCTTCTAACATCTCCATGTTCCTTTCCTGTTCTCATTCTCCTTCCTCAGGTGGAGCGTCTAATTAACGAGTACTCTATCTACATGACAAAGGATGGACGTATCTCCATGGCAGGTGTGACCTCTGGAAACGTGGCCTACCTTGCACATGCCATCCATGCCGTTACCAAGTGAATCTAATGCATTGTAGATGTGGTGTACTGTAGTGACATTCGACTTGCACAAAAAATGTCTCCCTTCATATAACTTGGGCTTTATCTCGGGAGGGTGTTAAGTAGGACTACCCTGTTTATTGTCAGCTCATCTTGATTGGCATTCTTACTGTTTACCTGTGAAATATAGAAAATAAAGATTGAAAGCACTGCACTTGAATTTCCCTATGAGTTATATCTAAAGTCTGTCACTTTGAGTGATAGAGATTAAACTATACTGATATTACAGAGTTCCCAAAGAACACAATTAAGTGGCTACTTAGTGGCTCTAATTTTACTGTAGTTATTTTTTTCCTCTATTGAAGTCAGTAATCTGAACATTTGTAAATAGAATATTCTGAATCCAAAGCACTTAAGAAAAAAATGTATTCAAACAAATGCAATAATTTGAGGTCTGCCCATTTACGGTAAAGCTAATTTGTGTTATTTAATTTGCAAACTGTTACACATCTTGTTGTCTGCTGATTGGGTCCATGATCTTTGTCCCAATAAAGTTCATGGGCATTTAATTATACAAGAAGCAAAAGCACTTTTTAGAGGAGTCTGTGAGTTCAGGGGCAGGGAATAACAGACTAGCTGCAGGATGTGTATTGGATATGATCCACTGCGTGTAATTTGCCGTAATATTAAAGCACTTATTCTAACCTGATAAATGTAGTTTGTACGTAAGTCAGACTGATATGGCTAAATAATCAACAATTTGCCACACCAGAATAAAATTCCTATTATTTCTTTTGCACATCTGATTTAATCATTGGTGGGTGTAAATGTATTGTAGGTTATATGGATTTTAATATATTTGAATGCAGGATACATGATGGTTTATAAATACTCGGGTTGGTTGCTACTAGTTAAAATTTGTTCACTGGGTTGTCTTAATTGAAAATCATCAGTTATCAAAATCTCCAATTTTTCTCCAATGTGAAATGTTATATGTATAATACCTCCTATACCTATACGCAGTAAACAAATAAAGATGAGCTTGTCAAACCTCGAGTTTCCTTGTGGTTTTTCTTGTAAAGGTGATATTGTGCCATGTTCCTTAAAATTAGGTCCATAATTAATTACACCGCACTAACACTAGGTGCTTTCTTACATTCCATTCTTACATACTGTGCCACGAGCATTGGCTCATATACAGATTAAGCTTGACTAATGAGCGCCATCTACAGGTCACGTGTCGCATCTGCAGCATCGGATTTAAGGTGGAACGGGCAGGTTGTATCAGAAGCCTACTTCAGCCTTCAGCTGGGTTTACTCAAAGCCAGATCTGTGTCATCACACGTGTTGTCTGGGTGTGCCACATGCAGCTCTGCTGTCCTGCAACTGTACACCACTGATCTGGTCACTCCAGTGTTTGCAAGGGCAAAGCTTACAGTGAGATCGGCTTACAGTAATCATCTGAGCGAAATTCTTTAACGTGCCTGGTCCAGTTTCTAGCAGGCTGGAAGAATAACCGCAATCCACTCCAAAAGAAAGGATCGAGTAGGTGTTTTAATCGCATCATGAGTAGCGTGTTTCGAAACTGCAAATCTGTCCTTGTAACCGGTGCTAACCGAGGCCTCGGTTTACAAATAGTTGAAAGCTTAGTAACTGGAGGAGGTTATGCAGGAAAGGTCATCGCTACTGCACGCAGTCCAGGCGAAGCCGAAGTAAACTGCAGTCACACTGCACTACAGGCATGGGCAATACCACCGATTCTCTTTTCGATCCAATACCAATACTATCATCCCGATACTGATATCGATGCAAAAAGGGGATATTTGCAGTTTCTACTGTGAAAATTTGCAAACATGGATATCAAGAATTGTGTGAAATAAATAATTCGATGTACAGTACATGTTTATTCTTTCTCTTGCCTGCATGACCATGTGAGTGTGTGCATGCAAAAGGAGATGGTGGAAGGATCAGTAGTTCCTACACATCACTATTACATTTGCTTTTTCAGGGTCACATACTGTTTGATTTTTTTTAAATAAATAAAAAATTTTAGGGAACACCATCTCACTCACCTAGCAGCACCAGATCTAACCCCCCTCAGCACCTGGTAAAGGTCTCATAGCTCACACAGATTTTATCAGTTACTAGTAAGTGCAGCTTTGGTTATGTGATTTGTTTCAACAGGAATTGCAGAACCTGTCCAAGAACCATCCAAACATACACACCATCACACTTGGTGAGTTCTCAGATTTTGATTTATGAATCTCGTTGTTATGTTGACCACACTGTTACGATGTTTTTTTAATTTAAGCCCTTCCATCTGTCTAGATGTTGTCAGTGAAGAGAGTATAAAGAAGGCTGCTGTGGAAGTAGAACAGATTGTTCAGGAGGATGGCCTCAACTGCCTTATCAACAATGCTGGCATCAACGTCATAGCCGACTTTGAAACAGTGACCGCTGAGAAAATGTTGGAGAACTTTCATACAAATTCTGTAGGACCCCTCATGATCACCAAGGTGATTTCTCTATCAGAAAACAAAGTAAACCAAAGTTACACAAACGCAAACCTTCTTAACTTCTTAATACACATTCCTCACTCTTGTAACTACATGATTCACAGTAGGTACCAAAAAATATGCTTTAAAATGAATAATAAGTTGGGACTTTATGGGGATTAAGACATTGCCATACTTTGAACTGGCTTTGGTAGGTATGGCTTCTTCTGTTAACTCTAACATGCCACGTTGCTTGGCTAAACACTAGGGCTGTTAGTATTGATTATTTCGATAACTGATTAGTTGACTGTTTCCTTCCATTAATAATCGAGTAGTCAATATCATATTGCACCTTAAAACCTACTTGTACAGACAATTGTTAACATTTGTTTATTTTTCTATATCAATGCTACATATAGGTGCCATACAAATACACTTTGTTTTATCCTATAATTCTGACTTTTTAATGCAGAATATATTCCCAACAATTACTGTATATTTATGTATATACAATTTTTTTAGATATATAATGCATGGCTTTCCTGAACAAACAGTACCTGTAGCATTACTGTTTCTTACTGTAAGGGAAACAAGGAAGAGAAATTAAAAATATCAAATTCAGTTTAAAAAAACTTTATTAAATCTTTATTAAATAAATTTTATAATTATTATAAAATAAATTTTAATAATTGTTATAGGTAAGTCAAAATCATCCATTAATGAAAACCATTCCTAAGAAAAAAAAATTTAAGTAAAATAAAAGTTCTAATCCAAATATCTATGAGTAAGAGTATGAAAGTATCTAGTTAAAAAAATAAAAACTACTGAAGTAGCTGTTACTTGTTATACAGGAAGCATCACATAAAACAGCCTGAATGTAATAAACAAAGATGCATCTGATTTAAACTTCTGTATTAAGATGAAGATTCTGAGTGAAAGATTCTGCTTGCTGTGGCCTGTAGTATGTAGAGTTATCAAGGGCAGTGTGTCACATTCAAAATGGTTAAATGCTGGTTAATTGAACATAATTATATATTCCGACAGACACAGCATTAAAAATAATCAAAAACAGTCTCTTTCCATTTTTAGTCACCCTCTGTTATCTTCCATCCTCTACACACCTACATGCAGGAGTATTTATATGCACATGCAAACATTAAACATGCTGTAATGGAGTAAATGTACATTTCTCTTCAGTAATTTACTGCACATTTTTCTAGTTTAGATGTAGACTAGCATGTTGCCTTCCTCCATGAAGCTGAATGCTCTTCCTCATGGTTTGTTGTCAAGCCAGTTTTTCTGCATATTATCGTCACCTTCTGGAGCATCATTTTCAGAATATTTGATTTGGGTTTCTTTTTTTATAATCTAGTAGTCCATTATAGTATATTATATACTAAACACATGCTTAGCTGGTCACAGATTGTTTTTCAGACTGTCTTGATGTTTTTTGGGCCATCTCCCAGGCTATGCTTCCTATGTTAAAGCGGGCTGCTGCAAAAGGGGTAGGAATGGGCATCCACCGAGCCGCAGTCATCAACATGACCTCACTCTTGGGCTCAGTGGAGCTCAATTGGGGAGAACGTGCCAAGGACTTCAAATGGTACCCATACAGAACATCAAAGGTATGATCCCTTCTGCGGTCTGCATTTAACATGCTCAGTAAAAATTACAAACACAGTAGCTTGGTAGTCTGTTAATGTTATCTGTAGACTAAGTTGGTTATACAGCTGTACACCTCAGGACTCCATTGAGAATGGATCTATTGTTCTTCTAACTGAGCCTAAATTGCAAGGAACATAAAATGCATTTCACCCAAAAAAAAAAAAAAAGTGTATAAGCATCATTTTGTGTTAGAAAAGAAAAAAATTAAGAAGCTGCTGTCTGATTTGGACACTGTTACAGAGCGCACTGAACATGATCACTAGATGTATGGCAGTGGACCTGGAGGCTGATGGGATCCTCTGTATGGCTATTCATCCTGGCTGGGTGCGCACAGATATGGGAGGGCAAGAGGTAAGCACTTCCCACTGCTGCTCAGTGTGATGAGAGCTGTATGTATGGTGTAAGGTAAAACAGTTGTATGTAGTGCACTATAGCATGTGTTGCAGGAAAATAATTTGAAGTAGAAAGTTATTTTAGACATTAGGAGTGGCACTGGTTTACACTCCTAGTGTCTAAAATGACTTCCTATTTCATATATTTGAAGCACTAAACAGATACAAATAGTGCATTATCTTCAGTAGTGCTTCAAATATCTGTATCTGTATTTGGATATAGAAATTAATAATTTTTAATTATTATTATATATGGACCATGCCAGTATTACCCTGGAAACACTGGAAAACACTCAGAGGAAGAAATGCCTGCACTGTCAGCATGGTCTGTGTTTTAGGACTCTGATTGTTCCTCTACTCATCAGTCGAGCTCATAATTAATCCTGCATGCGCAGTTATTTTTTTTCTATCTGTTTGCAGTACTTTCTCTAACAAATTTAGTAGGGTCTATTTCCCAAAATTTAAACTAGGAGACTAATTTAAACCACTGTGACCCAGACCAGAAAGTTCTTAAGTTATTAAGTTGATTGAATGAATGCTGTAAATTTGAATTAATGATAATGAATGTGTTTTTTATTTGAGCTTCATATATGGCAGTTCGTTGCGCCCAATTGAAAGTAAAACCCCCCTGCACAAGCAACCCTTTTTTTGTTCCATCCTGCAGGATCCTAGTCCTGCTGCACACTTCAACCAGATGCTCTGTGAACCTTTCTGACAACTTCCTAAAAAAAATTGTCGTATCTGTAATTGTATCTATTTAGAACATATGATCTGTTCATTCCGAATAATGTATTCATAGTCGATTAGACACAGAGTAACTGTGTTTAAAATTGACACAGAAATAATTTTTAACTAGTTTATTAATAGCAACAGCTTGGTAATATTCATTAGATTAGTCAGCAGTCTCAATTATATTCAGAATGTGTTGTTCTGAGGGAGCCTCTTTTCGTTACATCAAATTTTACAGTTGACAGTCTTGCCATCTTTATCCTTTTATTAGTAAACTTTTTAAAAAATTGTGACAATCCGTAGTTCTGCTTTCAATTTAGTTCTTCTCTCTGCAGGCACCATTGAGTACAGAAGAGAGCATCAGCTCTGTCTTGGCCGTGATTGGCAGCTTGACTGAGAAGGATCATGGAACTTTTCTGCACTACACTGGTGAAGCTCTGCCTTGGTGATGTTGCTGAGGATGAGCAATATACAGTATTAGAAATTATAAAACTGCTAAAAGGTTTGTGTGTTATTTGTTAGATATTGCTGATGTATGCTTTGTTAAAAATTTAAGTTCCACTTTGTTTCTAAATATTCTCTAGGGAAATATGCTAACCAAATTAAAACCGTGATATTTTAATCCTTGCAATAGTTAGAGCAACACCAGTTTCTTAAAAATATTGAAAGATTTGCTGATGTTTAATGTGCACAATATTAATTATATTATGCATAAAACACAGTAGAGATAGATCATTTCACTGTATTTGAGATAAGTCTCCTTAAGTAGGTATGTGTGAAGTCTAACTGGAAATACATGTAAATGTATATATTATTTAAATACATGAAATATCTTAATAAATAATCTATATTTGTGTGTAGTTATTATGTAGAGAGCTTTTCTTATTAAAAGTATCAGACAGAGCTATTCTTTTTCATGTGACCTGTGAAGTAAACATTGTTGTCATTGGGTCACGTGTTAACTAGCAAACAAACCTAAAACCAACAAGACACATTACTTTCATCCATCTGCCACAGTGAGCCCTGTTTCCTTTTCTTGTTCATTACTGTTAGCTGTGTTTTTTATCTAGTGACCTGGTATCAGTGCTTCTTATAAGAAAAGTTGAATTTTTATTTATTGGACTTGAAAAATTGCATTATTGCACGTGCAGTTGATATCACAAGCACACATTTATTTTTATTCTTTCAAAGGCAAAAAATCTCCCAGTGTTTAAGGTAAAAGTAAAGGATCTCCCAGTGTTTAAGGTAAAAGTAAAGGATCTGAGCAGTCCTGATGGTTTACTGAGGCATTCTTTAATTTCAAGAGAGCTGTTCTTTTTTTTAATTTATCGAAATGATAAACATGATTTGCAGTATATCTGAACAGAAGTGCAATCAAGACATTTTGTTAAGGTGGTTACATTAGTGCAGCATGACTGTGGGTACATACTCTACCTGAGTTCGGTGATTAGAAAGGAAAAGAGAAGCTTTCACACTTGATAAATAAGAAAGTGTTCTGACTGGTTTTCCCTTGTGTTTGCTGATCATCTGTCAGCTGATGTCTGCGGTTAATCTACTTGAAGATGAGTACAAACTGAAGCCAAATCTATCGCCATAGCTGAACAATAGCTGAAGCCTATCGACAACCAGAGCTGAGAATCTTTTTGTAAAGGTACAGTTTTTTCAATTAAGGAAGAAAGAAAACCAGTGTTCAAAGACAGAATAGTTGAACTTAAGAACTTAATAGTTAAATTTAATAGTTTTTGATATTGTCTGGAGTGATTCTCAAATAATGCTGTATACATCAAGTTTGTCATGTTTATAAGGTTAAAAAAAGGTTGACATTATTAAACTGTACGTTAGTCTTTTCTCTCAAAACTCTATTGTAGGTGAGTGACTTTATACCAGAGTATAAAGTCAAGCAAGAAGTGTCCATATTACACAAGTCCTGTGTTCATGTTTTGTACTGTCTCTAATTTGAATAACAAGCAGCACAGATCAGTTAATGCAACAGACAGAAGTAACACCATATAACTCTTCTCAATAGTGCTGTACATGGCAGGGGGAAATGTTGCTGCCAGCTACTTTAGAGAACTCCTTGTGGGACATTCGGATACCATTCTCAGAGAAAGTTAAGTACTGGGCTTTAGGGATTTCTGTGTTTCTTTTTCTCATTGCCATCTGTATACTAATATGGCAAATTTATCGATACTGGACACAACTGACTGCTTCCAAGCATACTGGTATGTTCCATTGCAAATCTCATAATTATACATTTATAAGATCAGAGTATAAATCAGAGTATAAATGTTTCCGTTATGTTGTTGATGTTGTAAATACAAAACATGCACACTTATTTTGGAAAGATAGTCCAGACAAGTAACTAGAGATCTGAGATCTTATTAGCAATAAACTGCATGTATAATAGAGTGTGTATAATAAGTAGTGTTGGTTAATAAATTTGAATATTTGATTGCAGTTAATGGCTCACTATTAGACAGCCAGTCTGCAAAAAACCAAACATTTCAAAGCTCACAGATACCCAACGACCAGGTGAGTCACACAGCAGTCATGTAATGTAAGTGACTTCTATCTTCACACACTAATACACAGCCCATTCCATAGTAGATCATTTATAACAATGTAATTCTGAACCTAGGGGTGCCTACGGTGCTTCATTTTTCTTTTCACTGTAATCTACATTAAATTAAACAATATGCAGTAATCTTGTAAGTAGCTTTTTCTTGGCAAAATGTATCATGTATTATAAATGAGAGTTGAGTTCTGTGTCTACCAGGCAATAATTATGTCATTAGAATTTCCAGTGAAAATAAGATCATACACAATACTAGTTAAAATTTTGACACACTAGATCAAATATATATTTTGTCTTAAAGACATTTTAATAAAGGTGTCTGGCAGCAGAGATGACGACGGTTGCAGTAAATGCTTTTATTAAAAAGAATACAAAAAACACATCCAAAACACTAGACGTAATCAAGGTTGAGAGACAGACGTGAGGTCAGGCGATGAACAAACAAGATATCAGAAATCAAGACAAAATCCCAATCAAGGTAAACAATCCAGAACCAAAAAACCATGAACAGCAATCAGAATAAAGGCTTGGTACATCAGTGAGTGGTGATAGAGTCCAGGTGTGTGCAATCAGTAATCTGGTGATTGTGAATGTAACATTGAGCATGATGTGTGGGTGTTGTAGTCCACGGAGTCCATGTTTGTGTCATGGTATCCAGGGACTTTTTCCGACTTGGGCCGGTAGAGGGCACCCTGACGTTCTTTAGGTTTATTTTTTCTAGGTTTGCTTTTCTAGTTCTGCTTAGTTTCTGGTTGGTCTGGTTTTCTGGTGTTTTCTGTTCCTCTTGTCTGTTTCCCTGTGTTCTGTTCTTTTAAATAAAGAAGTTCTGCATTTGCCACCATGGACTCACATCATGACAGTTTGTAGTTCATGGTATCAATATAGTTCATGGATATTTCTTATCCACAGACAGAACAAAAGGCTTATGGTTGGAAAAAAAATACATATACGTACATTATATATACACACTCACACTGTGTACTCACTGAACACTTTATTAGGAACAATATACTAATACTGGGTAGGGCATCCCTTTGCTCTCAAAACAGCCTCAATTGTTCATGGCATGGATTCCACAAGATTTTTGAAACATTTCTTTGTGATTCTGGTTCATGTTGACATGATTGCTGCAGGTTTTTCAGATGCACGTTCATGCTGTGAATCTTCTGTTCTACCACATCCCAAAAGTGTTCTATTGGATTCAGTTCTGGTGACTGGGAAGGCCACTGAAGAACATTGAACTCATTCTCATGTTCATGAAATCAGTTTGAGATGACTCTTGCTTTGTGACATGGTGTATTATGATGCTAGAAATAGCCATTAGAAGATGGGTAAATTGTGGCCATGAAGGGATGCACATGCTCAGCAACAATACTCAAATAGGCTGTGGCATTCAAGTGATGATAGGTATTAATAGGCCCAAAGTGTGCCAAGAAAAAATTCCCCACCCCATTAAACCACCTCCACCAGCCTGAACTGTTGACACAAGCCAGGTTGGGTTCATGGATTCACTCTGTTGGCACCAAATTCTGACCCTACCATCTGTGTGCCTCATCAAAAATCGATTCATCAGACCAGGCTACATATTTCCAGTCTTCAAATGTCTTTGGTGAGTTTTGGTGAGCCTTTTCCCACTGCAGCTTCAGCTTTTGTTCTTAGCTGACAGAAGTGGAACCTGACATGGTCCGCTGCTGATGTAGCTCATCCCCCTCAATGTTTGAGGTGTTGTGCATACTGAAATGCTTTTCTGCTCACCACAATTGTACAGAGTGGTTATCTGAGTTACTGTAGCCTTCCTGTCAGCTTGAACCAGTCTGGCCATTCTCTGTTAACCACTCTCATCAAGGCGTTTCCATCCACAGAACTGCTGCTCACTGGATGTTTTTCTTTATTGCACCATTCTAAGTAAACTCTAGAGACTCTTGCTTGAAAATCCCAGGAGATCAGCAGTTATAGAAATATCCAAACCAGCCACCAACAATCATGCCATGGTCAAAATGACTGAGATTACATTTTTCCCCATACTGATGGTTGAGGTGAACCCGTATCTGCATGATTTTGCATTGCACTGCTGCCACACGATTGGCTGATTAGATAATTGCATGAATGAGTAGGTATACAGGTGCTTCTAATAAAGTGCTCCGCGAGTGTATATAAACTAAAATAAAATAGTTTCCCCAAACAAGTAGTTTGGGAAAACACTTTTATTAGTCACTGCACAATTCTATATGTACTATTTAATAGTGTTAATATTTTTGTAACCATTCTAAAATAGTTAATACAACAGTTTTTTTTCGGTTGAGATGATAGGGAAACCAAAAACAAGTAAACAATGGCATGTGTATCACATAAGGAATGCATGTCAGATTACGGATATCTTAGAAGTTAACTATTTAGCTCACAAAGCCAAAATTACATGCCCAAAATGGCAGAGAAAACAGGCATAACTCAGGTTATGCTTGTTTTAGTTTGTAGATTAAAAGAAACTTTGGATTAAGTGATTCTTGCAAATGTAATCATCTGATTCACTTAAAGCAGCTATTCAAAAAAAGTTAAATTATTTGTAAAGCACCATCACTATTATGAGAGCATATTAATAAATATTGTGTGGAATGTGGATTATAATTAAACCCATAACCATCTAAATACATGCTCCTCTTTTAGCTGTATTTCCACAATGATGAATTGGAACCCTTAAGTTGCTGCCTGTCCAGCAGCTCTGATCTGGCCAGCAGTACAGACAGTCTTGGGGATGTGGATGAGGAACAGATTCAGGGCACGCTGCGCTTCTCACTCTTCTATGATCAGCTGCAATCTCGGTTGGTGGTGACTGTGTTGGAGGCAAGAGGCCTGATGGCACGAACATTCAGCCAGTGTGTGAACCCCTTTGTCCATGTACGAGTGATGTGGGTAGAAGTGGAGGATGAAGAGCAACAGCTGACTTGTGTGCTTCAGGAGTGGCAGACACGCCCAGTCAAGGACAGCTACAACCCCACATTTGGAGATCAGTTCTCCTGCACAGTGAGTGAGGAAGAAGTGCCCAGGGTCACAGTGCGGCTGGAGGTGAGGAAGCCTGCTGTGTAAGAAACCAGGCACAGTAATGTGTGGGAGTCTTGTCTTTTGCAATGACACATGTGATTATACAATTAATTTCTCTCTCTGTGAAACATTTGTAAAGAGTTCCTTGGTTGATGATATGTCTTTTTAAGCCTCTCGATTGGACAAAGTTTCCTTGGCCATTAAAACTTAACAATGCTCTTGATTTTGTTAAAAACAAATCATAGGTTTTCATTTCATTGTATCACGATTTATAGAAACCAGTCATCAAGAGGCCAGATTAGTCCCTCCTAAATCCTACTTCATGTCACAATTCTTATAAAAAGCAACTAATCCAAAAGACATTATTTTAAGATTAAGGTTAGAAAATTCAGGTTACTATTATTATTACTAGTATTATTCGGGAGAATTTTCGAGGGGCTAATGTGCCATCAGAAGCTACATACATTACATGAAAAAGACACATGAAGGGGTGGAGGACTCATCATTGAGCAGTTTCTTAGTTGTATTTTTGTCTTTTTAACCCATAATACAGCAGCAGCTCATGACCAAAGATTTTGCTAGGGCAGGATGATATTAATAATGCCAATTTCAAACAAAATTAAGCCAAGGTGCTATCACAGTTGACTTATGCTATAGGCTACTATCTAATTGTTAACTATATCTCAAAAACCACAGAAAAGGCCTGAAACTAGCCAAAAAATCAGGCACAAGGAAAAGGGAGACACATTTTTCTTCTTTTTCAAAGCCTTTGCATGGAACACAAGGTCAATATGGTGCACACACATTTCTGATGTACATATATATGCAGTGCCTTGCAAAAGTATTCATACCCACTGAACATTTCCACATTTTGTCACGTTACAACCACAAACAAAAATGTATTTTATTGGGATTTTATGTGATAGACCAACACAAACTGGCACATAATTGTGAAGTGGAAGGAAAATGATAAGTGGTGTCCAAAGTTTTTTACAAATAAATATCTGAAAAGTGTGACGTGCATTTGTATTCGGCCCCCCTCTGTCAATACTTTGTAGAACCATCTTTAGCTGCAATTACAGCTGCAAGTCTTTTGGGGTATGTCTCTACCAGCTTTGCACATCTAGAAAGTGAAATTTTTGCCCATTCTTCTTTGCAAGAATTTTCAAGTCTCGCCACAGATTCTCAGTTGGATTTAGGTCTGGACTTTAACTGGGCCATTCTAACACATGAATATGCTTTGATCTAAACCATTCCATTGTAGCTCTGGCTGTATGTTTAGGGTCGTTGTCCTGCTGTAAGGTGAACCTCCGCCCCAGTCTTGAGTCTTTTGCAGACTATAACAGGTTTTCATCTGAGATTGCCCTGTATATGGCTCCATCAATCTTCCCATCAACTCTGACCAGCTTCCCTGTCCCTGCTGAAGAAAAGCATCCCCACAACATGATGCTGCCACCACCATGTTTCACAGTGGGGATGGTGTGTTCTGGGTGATGTGCAGTGTTAGTTTTCCGCCATACATAGCATTTTGCATTTAGGCCAAAAAGTTCAATTTTGGTCTCATCTGACCAGAGCACCTTCTTCCACATGTTTGCCGTGTCCCCCAAATGGCTTGTCGCAAACTGCAAACGGGACTTCTTATGGCTTTCTTTCAACAATGGCTTTCTTCTTGCCACTCTTCCATAAAGGCCAGATTTGTGGAGTGCACCCCTAATAGCTGTCCTGTGGACAGATTCTCCCACCTGAGCTGTGGATCTCTGCAGCTCCTCCAGAGTTACCATGGGCCTCTTGGCTGCTTCTCTGATTAATGCTCTCCTTGCCCGGCCTGTCAGTTTAGGTGGACAGCCATGTCTTGGTAGGTTTGCAGTTGTGCCATACTCTTTCCATTTTGATGGTTTGTACAGTGCTCTGTGAGATGTTCAAGGCTTGGGATATTGTTTTATAACCTAACCCTGCTTTAAACTTCTCCACAACTTTATCCCTGACCTGTCTGGTGTGTTCCTTGGTCTTCATGATGCTGTTTGTTCACTGATGTTCTCTAACAAACCTCTGAGGGCTTCACAGAACAACTGTATTTATACTGAGATTAAATTACACACAAGTGGACTCTGTTTACTAATTAGGTGACTTCTGAAGGCAATTGGTTCCACTGGATTTTAGTTAGGGGTATCAGAGTAAAGGGGGCTAAATACAAATGCACGTCACACTTTTCAGATATTTATTTGTAAAACATTTTGGACACCATTTATCATTTTCCTTCCACTTCACAATTATGTGCCAGTTTGTCTATCACATAAAATCCCAATAAAATACATTTTTGTTTGTGGTTGTAACGTGACAAAATGTGGAAAAGTTCAGTGGGTATGAATACTTTTGCAAGGCACTGTATATATATATATAATGTGTGTGTATATATATATATATATATATATATATATATATATATATATATATATGTGTGTGTGTGTGTGTGTGTGTGTGTGTGTGTATATATGTATGTATGTATTAGTTTGTGAATCTGTTACAATTTTCTGTACTTCTGCATAAATTTGACCTGAAATGTGATCCGAAATGTGGTTTTAGTTGTTAAGAGAACCCATTTAATGAAATTATTATTAATAAAACACTATAGTTTTTACATTTATTTATTGAGCAAAATTATCCAAAATTATATATCGTTATCTGAAAAAGATACCTTTGCTTTCAATAACCGGTGTGACCCCCTTAACCAGCAATAACTATGTAATAATAACTAAACTCCTATGTGCCTCCACCAAGGAGCAGGCCATCCTGGACATGTCTACTCATTACGGTGATCAGTCTCATGGTGAACTTGGAAAAAAGCTCCCTAGTAATGAAGCAGTCCATACAATTCATCAATTTGAAGCAATGTCTTTGAGAAACCTAGCCGCTCTGTCACCCCAACATGTGGCAGACATTATTGTGTTTGCCAAATGGATTTGGACCAGCCCTTGCTAATGCTTCTAGGCTTGTTAACATAGCTGCAACAGCAGTCCACAGATGCATCCTTGTGTCAGAGAGAGGGCCACAAGCTCTAACTCACTGGTGACATGAGGCTTTTCTCATGAAAGAGGTTCTCCTGGGACTATTCAGAGAGAGAACACTGTCGACTGTGGTGGAGCTAGACAGTCCACTAGGTAGGGCTGTACAAGCCAATGACTGGCCTCACTGCCTTCTGTAACCATTTCTACCTTTACTGTTGATTCTGCCCACATTGCACAGAATTCAACAATTAGACCATAGAGTACTCCTTGTGTGCCCAAAGACTTTGGTTTCTACTGCTGCTTCTGTACCCCTAGTACAGGGGTTCCCAAACTAGGGGTCATGACCCCATGCGAGGTCGCTTCATTTACATGGGGTAAATCAAATCTCCTCTTTCATTTTGTTTTATACATTTATTTCACAAATTAATATTTGATATATCACTCTAACTATGAAGACAGATTTTGTGTGCATTCTGTTTGAAATGTCACAGGGAGTCACATTGGCTTGTTTAAGAGTCCAGAGTGCTGTTAAAAAAAAAAAAAAAAAAAAAAAAAAAAAGTATTTGTCCCCCTCCTGATTTCCTCTATTGTTGCACATTGGTCACACTAAATGGGTTCAGATCCTCATAAAAAAGGGTAATATTAGACAAGGAGAACATGAGGAAACACAAAACAGTTTTAAACGGTCCTTTAATTTATTGAAAGGTTACGCAACCCCTATATCACCCATGTGAAAAAGTAATTTCAGACGCTCTGTGAGGGCATTGTGGGGTCACATAAAGTTGCATTTTGCATTGTGTCTCCTGTTCATACATCTGACCCTTAATATCTCAATTATGCATGATTGTATGTTGTAGGTTGTTTCTGTATTAATAATTATTATTAATAATCATTATGTTGTCATTTTAGGTGAGAGATTTTGATAAATACTCTCAACATGGTATTCTGGGGGAGGTCCGTGCATCTCTGAATGGTCTAAAAATCTCACATCCACTGGAAATGCTGGAAGACCTACAAAGACCAAAGAAAGTGAGTCAATATATTGGGAGGAAAACCAACAAAAAAATGAAGTCATAGCAAGACTTTATAAGTTCTTGGTTAATACTCTAAGCATAAGGTTTATTCTTAGCAAATTCCCATGTTTGCTGTAATGACACTGAAATAGCACTTAAAGTGTTAAATTTCAGCTGGACACAAATAAATCCCGTAAATTACATTTTAAACCTGAAATGGTTACTGCACCACTTCTACAATGTCGCAGCACAATTTTGAATGTTTCTATATTTTTTATAAACCTCTGTAAGCTATAAAGGCATGTGCAATTTTGGTAACTGTTCCTAATATACCTTGGTCTGTTAGCAACTCAGCACTTGTAGTTAACATGGCAAAAATGAATTTAGGCAGAGCACTGATAGAGACTTGCTCGAGAAGTTTCTGTAGTCTGGTAAAATACCAGTAACTTTTCATTTTGCAGGACATTGTTGGTGAGGTCCTTCTGTCTCTCAAATATATGCCCACGTCTCATAGACTGGAGGTGGGAGTCCTGAAGATAAGGACAGTTTTCCGATCTAGTAAGACGGAAAGAGGTAAAACAAACTTTATTTTTGGTAAAACATGCTGATATGCATTCAAAAAAAAGCCAATTCAGATTGTTGAAATAAGTCACATATTGTACTGAAGAAGTTCTTCTGTCTGTTTTTAGTTTTATATGCCAGAACCAAAATTGTGTGTAACCAGTGTAGGATTAGACATCAGAGAACCTCTGAGAGGACTCGTTGGGACGTGACCGTGTTCAATGAGGTCCTGATCTTCGCACTACCAGAAGCTCAGATTAGGGAATGCATCCTCACTTTGTCTGTCTATGAGCTCTGTCCCCGAAAGAGGTCTAAGCGCCTAATTGGTCAGCTAAGCTTTGGGAAGAGTCAAAGCGTGGAGGACGAGCACTGGAAGTTAATGATGTGTGCACCTCGACAGCCAGTCGCCAAATGGCATTTGCTCTACTTATAAATGTAACCACAACATGGACATAAATATGGACTTGACACAATGAACAGTATTGTATTATACAAAATATTGTATTATATTTCGTATAATATTGTATTATACAAAATAATTTGTGAACAACATTAAGAAACCACACCGGTGAATTAAAGGTTAACTTCCTTAAAACACATCCTGTGACATCTCCAGAAATTTAGGGCATGGACTGTCCTTGTAGGCCAAGATGATGTCGTCCACCTCCCAATGAGCCAACCTCTGCTTAGACAAAGCAGTATACCCTATAGCAGTATGCTATAAATATACTAACTTTATATACTTAATTAATATATGCTAAAATATGTTCTTTTTAAAGGCTAGAAAGTAAACGTTATTGTATTGTAAATAAAATTGTATTGTAGTATTATTTTTAGAAATGCTTTACTGTAAAATGTACTTTTGTTAAAAATTTCATTTAATTTCATAAATATACTTGTTAGATACTTATTTTTAAATGTATTTTTGGTATATTTTTTTGCACGTTGCGTTTAAAATAATTAGTATAGTAATGTATTTCAAGAACGATTTAACAAATTTCCCATTTCTTCTAGGTATTATACTGAAACACTTTAATTATAAAACTTTCAGCAATTCTTTTATTAAGATTTGATATTTTTGCACATTAGGGTGGCATAGTGGAGCAGTGAGTAGCATTTAAGGTTCCTGGTTCATTTCCTAAGCTCTGGTTACTGTCTGTATGGACTTTCCTGTGTTCAACTACCCCTTGTATGCACCACGCTCTATGGGTTTATTGCTATAAGTGTATGTATACTACTAAAATGGGCTTCAATTAGTGCTTGCTGTGAAAGTGTAGTTCTTTTGAGGGTGAAAGTCAGAATGCTGTATTTTTAATATTGACTGCTCTAATGTTAATATGTAATGTTAAGTACATTATAACTAAGTATATTTGGAATTTGCTAAGAAGATAAATTTGTATTTACTCTGATAACTGATCACCTCCCCTAATAAACTTCAGTATGTACATTACCAGGGGGCAGCTTTCAAAGATAAAATAACATTGATATAAAATTTTTAATGTGTGCAACCCTTGATGTAATATTGTAACTACCCAAATGCCTACAGCAAAAACAAAAGAATCATGTGAAAAACAAAATAACATGGAGAGAGCGACGTTTCTGTGGGTGGAATAATGTTGATAAGAGAGGTCAGAGGAAAATGGCCAGATTGGCTCAAGCTGCCAGGAAAGATATAGTAACTCAATCACTCTGGTGAGCAAAAAAACATCTCAGCATGCACAAAACATTGAACCTTGGAGTGGATGGGCTACATCAGCAAAAGACCACATCAGGTTCCACTCCTCTCAGCCGAGAACAGGAATCTGAGGCTATCATGGGCACAGACTCACTGAAACTGGAAAATTGTTGATTAGAATAAAAATCACCTGGTCTTTTTTCCAGTCTTGTTGTTTTTGATGTTTCTTAATGGTTTTGTTTTTTGCACCATTCTGTGTAAACTCTAGAGAATGTTGTGTGTGAAAATCCCAGGAGATCAGCAGTTTCTGAAATACTCAACCCAGCCCATCTGGCACCAACAACCATGCCATGGTTAAAGTCACAGAGATCACACATTTTCTTCATTCTGATGTTTGATATGAACATTAACTGAAGCTCTTGACCAGTATCTGCATGATATTATGCACTGCGCTGCATACACACACACACACACACACACACACACACACACTCATTCTTTTGCTTTTGCTATACTCTGAAGACATTTGGGTTTTAGATCAAAAGAGGAATATGAGATGATAGATCAGAATTTCAGTTTTCATTACCTGATATTTACATCTAAATATAAACAACTTAGAACATGGCACCTTTTTAACATGGCCCTATTAGATTGATTGTTTAAAAACATTAGCTCTGAATGTCAATTGAGCCCTGGGTTTTGCCTATGAAGACTGTATTTGTTGTTAAACAGGATAAACCAACATGTAGTCAAGAGAGCTGTCTATTGGAAAAAAGCAAGTCATTTTGAAGCTGAGAAAAGAGGGAAAAATCAGTCAGAGCCATTGCACAAGTGGGCATAGCCAATACAACAATTTAGAATGTCCTGAAAAAGAAAGAAACCACTGGTGTACTAACAACCAGACATCAAACAGGTCGGCCGAGGAAAACAACAGCAGTTGATGACAGAAACATTGTGAGAGCTGTGAAGAAAAACCCCAAAACAACAGTCAGTGACATCACCAACAACCTTCACAGGGCAGGGGTGAAGGTGTCACAATCCACTGTTTGAAGAAGACAAGAGCTGAACTATAGAGGCCATACCACAAGATGCAAACCACTCATCAGCAGTAAGAAGGCCAGATTGGAAAAAATACAGAGATGAGCCACAAAAGGTCTGGAACTAAGATTAACCTCTAGCAAAGGCCAAAGTGTGGAGAAAGAAAGGATCTGCTCATGATCTGAAACATGCAAACTCATCGGTCAAGCATGGTGGAGGTAGTGTCATGGCTTGGGCTTGCATGGTGCTTAAGGAACAGGCTCACTAATCTTTATTGATGTTGTACCTCATGATGGTTGTAGCAGAATGAATTTAGTAGGCTACAGAAACATTGTCTGCCAATGTACAGAGATATGCATCCAGACAAATTGTGAGGAACTTCAAGTCAATCACCAGACCTTAACCCAACTGAGCATGCATTTCACCTCCTGAAGAGGAGACTGAAAGGAGAAACCCCCCCAAAACAAACAACAACTGAAAGAAGCTACAGTACAAGCCTGGAAAAGCAACCCAAAATAGGAATGTCACAGTTTGGTGATGTCAGTGGGTCTCAGACTTGGCTTTAAACAGACTATCTGTTTAAAGTCTTAAACAGATAGTCTTAATATTTGGTTATAAGACTCTTAAATCTGTTTCAATACTTTTGCTCACCTTGGGTAGTTGCCACCAAAGGTGCCATGTTGTAAGTTGTTTAACACATCTAGCTGTAAATATCAGGAAATAAAAGCTGAAAGCTGATCATCTCATATTCGTCTTTTCATCTCAAACCTAAACAAAAAAATTGGCCTTGCAGTTTCGGAGGGGACTGTGTGTGTGTCTGTCTGTCTGTCTGTCTGTGTACACATTAAATTAAGCTAATTATCCACAAAGACATTTTTCAAAACCTTTTTTAACCTGTTTTTACCAAGACTGCCAGTAATTCTGGGGCTGACTGTATATTTGTCTCCACAAGATGGCTCACCAAGTCCACCAACATATGAAGGCAATTGGCAATGCACTGATCAGATCGCGAAAATGAGAAAGGACTGACTACCAGCCTTTTATAATAATATCTTTTAGTTCATTCATTTTAGGCTAGAACAATGTACACAAAAGCACATCTGTTCGAATTTTGCATGGTAAATGTCGGTAGAGTAGTGTCAGTTTAGAAATGCATTTAATTAATGTCAATTCTCCTGCTGTATGTGCATAATAATATTCTGTAGGGCTCAAAACTATATAAGTTTTGTATCTCAGAACTGTTTATATTTTAATTCATTTATCACACGTTGACAAGGCAGATGAATAAGTGCCAATATCAGGGATTTGACTCATATCAGAAATGATAAAGTCTGACCAACTGTGGGCTACTCTGCTGTTCAAGGCCTTTCCCACGGATTCCTCTCCGAGATGTGGGATGTGAAACCATTCGGTGTTTGCTAAATGTAAGACATCAGGTGGGTCTCCAGCAAGAAGAGCACAATTCCACAGTCTTGGAAATGATAAACATCCTCCTAGTTTCTGCTGTCCTTTGTGTAATTTACTTGGTGAATGATTATTTGGTATAATAAATGGCAGGTGTGAATTATAAGGTTTATAGCTAAACCTGACTGAATCCATGCATGTCTGTATGACTTGTCCTCTAATTTAAATAAGAAAGGTTTAACATTTCTCTTCAGATGTATTTACAAAAGTATTGTACCTCTTTTTTAACCATTCCTTTTTTTATGCAGTATAGTATTTTTTTAATGTTTCCTTTCTGTCTGTTAATATGTAAACCAAGTTTACTTTGGCAAAGATTCCTACACTGGCATAAAAACTGCTATCACATAGCTGCTATCTTGACACAAATTAATCCTCCTGAGGGCTTGTGTAGAATCTTCAGTGGAAAGTTACAGCGGAGTTACATTCCCCTTCAAAAGTACTGGAACAGCAAGGCCAATTCTCTTGCTTGAGGGCTTGTCTTAGTGGCTTCAGTGGCAAGGCTTAGAATCTTAAGTGGAAAATTACAGCGGAATTATATTCCGCTTCGAAAGTATTGGAACGGCAAGCCCAATTCTATTGTTTGATGGCTTGTCTTAGTGGTTTCAGTGGCTTGGCTTAGAATGTTCAGTGGAAAATTACAGCACGTTACATTCCCCTTTGAATGTATTGGAACAGCAATGCCAATTCTATTGTTTTTTTTTCTATACACTGAAGAAGCTTGGGTTTGAGATCAGAAGATATATATGAAATGATAGATCAGAAATTTACTATTCATTTCCTGATATTTATACCTAGATGTGTTCAAAAAAAAAAAAAAAAAAACTTAGAACATGACACCTTTGGTGGCAGACCACCCAATTTTTTAAGTGAGCAAAAGTATTGGAACAGATAGTCTTAAAGTAAATAACACGTAATGTTTGGTTGCATATCCCTTGCTTGGCATAACTGCTTGATGGTTTTCAAGGTTTGTACTGCAGCTTCTTTCAGTTGTTGTTTGTTTTGGGGAGGTGAAATGCTGCTCAATTGGGTTAAGGTCTGGTAATTGACTTCGTCAGTCTAAAACTTTCCACTTTTTTCCTCTGATGAAGTCCTTTGTTGTGTTGGCAGTGTGTTTTGGTTCATTGTCTTGCTGCATGATATAAATTGGCAGTCAGTTTCTGTAGACTTCTGAATTATTTCTGCTGCTACCATCATGAGTTAACACATCTAGTTGTAAATATCAGGAAATGAAAACTGAAATTCTGATCTATCATTTGTCCTTGCCATTCCAATACTTTCAGCAAGGACTGTACTTGTTTTAGGGTTATCCACCATCTCAGTTGCTGCTGCACTTGTCCTTTTTCTCACACCCTCTGATCCCTTATAGGCAAATTGCACAACTCTTCTTATGTCAGAACAAAAGAAATACAGAGAAACCACCTTTTTCCCATATTCTGTAATGTAATTTGACCTTGGGATTTACAAGTTACTGCCTCACGACATTATTTTCTGTACAGTGCAGAATGATTAGTGACTTTTGGCACTAATCAGTAGATTATGTTATGTCATGCTCTGTGTTGTTGTTGTTGTTGAACAAACTTAGTTGTAATCCAAGTTAGTGTGCAGCAGTGTGCCTTTTATTCATGTTATAACCTTGCCCTCACTTCCACACTACAGATACTGTACTCAGTTTATGATTGTATAATACCAGTAAGTCAACTTTATCGGATCAATCTGTTTATCATTTAGTTTAAATTTAAAAAAAAATTTATAACAAATGAAATTCCACATGTGCTATAGAGGATGAGTTGCCTTGCAAAGCCTATTTTCTGAATAACAAGTGTGGCCCCTTTGCAAAACTGGTGCACATGATGGCTTATATAACCCCATGGCACAGCAGAGGATGGTTTGGTGTGGTAGCAATGGGGTGAAAGAATAAAAAGCCTAAATGTCTAAACATACCAATGTTAAGTCCTCGGTTTTGTCCTGTGGTATATACATTATGAAATATTAGTCGCCTTAATGCGTTCACAAGAGCCTGTGGAATGTGCCTTAACAAACAGGGACAGGACATACTGATCTGAGTTTCTTGGAATGTGGACTGATATGAAGTGCTAACCAACCATACACTGGCAAACCTCGGTTCTGACCAGGTGATGTACAGATCCCTCTCTACTTCCTGACCACTACTATGTTGTCTATGTTGTGCATGTAGTTGTGTTTGCATATATCTGCTTCATTTATAGCTGTGTCATAACCAGTGCTTAGATGCTTCCAGATCTTCTCCATTGGCATGCTTCAGATGGGCAAATTTACTTCCTGCTCCTTCTGCCAATAGGCCTACAAATGAAAAATCTTTGCTGGTCAGCAGCAGCTGTCTGGCTGCCTCCTCTTATTTGCACTTTCATAAATTAATAGTTCATGAAACTGCAGCATTGTGCCCTTGTAAGATCCTCTAAGTACCTATGGGCAAAAGCTTTGCTTTTAATCAATCCACACTCTATGCATCAGTGGCAAGAAAAAAAAAGAATGAAACAGCAGTAAATGAAGTAAGATATCACTGAAGAGCATGCAGTTATTAGAAAAGAGGCCTCTTGCTGGAGTAAATGTCTAATCTTGTTTCTAATCACCATGAATTCTGTAGTGACATGCAGTTTCACACTGGAATTTGATCAGTATCACACCACCCAAGGTGGGTTGGATTCTAACTGGAACTGCATTCTGTAGGAAAGTATAGATCTCCAGGAGCTCAGTTCATGTTCTTTAAATGTAATATCAGTCAGATAAATTCATGGATTATATTATGAGCTATGTGTAGGTTTACCTTTAAAGATTTTAGGTTTACTGTGTGCCCTGCAATAGGTTGCCCCCCCCCCCAAAAAAAAATGGATGGACGGATGGGTGCTTTACTGTGATAGAGGAGGTGTTACATACAAAAAGCATTTCTCTTATGATATTGTCTTCCAAAATGACCACACTAACCCCACAAAAAAATCTGGAAAACAGCCCCAATTATGAGTTACGACCATTAACAACGTTGGAGTGAACCTTCTGAGTAGTCTAGCTGTAATTAAATAACTTGCAGTTCAACAAGCAGTCACATAATAGGGCAGCATTCCATTTGATCCAGTTGGTATACATACTAATCTTTGTTAAGGGTGGGGCAGAAATCTTGACTGCACCCTCTTCTATTTGTTAAAGCTTAGACTGTAATACACAGTGTGCCTAATCTAGATCAGGTGAACTTTATGAAGGAAAACTGCATATAAACAAACCAACTAGCAAAATCTTAGCAAAATAAGATACAATACTGTGATCAGCCCTCTCCATCCCAGCAAGTTTATCTTCTTCAGAAATGTGGAAAAAAATTATAATAATTGCTAATATAGTGTAATGTATAATGCCTATTTTTTTTTTTTTTTTAACTGTAGCTTACAGTGATGTGCTGTGACTTTAATCTTTGCAGCAAGCTAATTTATCCCATCAGACAGCATACCGCTCAGTATCAATGGGCCTGGACTCTCCAAACTTACAAAAGGCAAAAGTAGGTTTCCAATTCTATTGAACCCCTGAAGAGGAGCTTGTTTTTAACTTTAGTTAAAAAAAAAAAAAAAAAAGTAAAGATATAGTTCTGTGCAAAAGTCTTAGGTACATGCAAAGAAATGCTGTAAATCAAAGATGCCTTCAAAAATAATGAAACTAAATGTTTCTACATTTAAAAATCCTGTAAAGGTCAGTTATTAACTTAACAAAGTCAACTCTTTGCTTTTTGGGGAAGAAATTAGCTGGTAAGTATTACTGAGCATCCTGGAGAATATGCTACAGTTCTTCTGGAGACTTTGACTGTCACACTTTGACCTTCTTTTTTTGCTTGCAAAACCCAGCAGCCTTCATTATGTTTTTTTGTTTGTTTTTTTGTTTTTTTTTTAAAGTGGTCTGTTACACAATATGTTGCTTTCTTTACTGCCGTGTAAACATTTTTTCTGTAACATATTTTTTTTGTTGTTGGAAAAGTAATGTGTGGACTCAATAATGCAGAAGTCATAAAATAACATCTATAACAAAATATTTACTAAAAAATAGGGTGTCTAAGACTTTTACACAGTTCTGTACTTCTGAAGAATTTTATCTTACAATCTGGCCCTGGTTCACTTTTAGAGAATGTAACATTTCATATAACTAAATAAAATCTAAATAAGTGTTTATTGTTTTTCTAAAAGTTCAGATAGTGAAGTCATAAATGAATAGCTTGAAGGCCTATGCCGTAATCTCTCCCTGGTTCATAAAACCAGAATTAGTGTTTTTCTACAAATACAAATAATGAAGTCATAAACATGTGACTCAAAACCTGTTGGATGTCGCTAAAGCTGAATTCTAGCCTAAAAAACAGCCAAAATGACAAAAAAAGTTACTTTAAGAAAACATATATAACCTATATTTTACCAGACCAATCTAGAAACATTGTCTTGGCTTTCTGCCAACAAAATATCACTGGGATGAAACATCTGGGAAGGGGGACAGTTTAACAAACACAGCAGTAAATGCATTCATTTGGCCTAAACATGTATAATCTTGCTTGTACTGTACTTTTCTCATGATTTAATCAAGTTTTTCAATAGGTACATGTCATAGTGAAATGAACACAATGATAGGTAGGCGGGCATCTTTTACTGAAATTGGAATGAAATCTTTCAACTTTAAACTTTCTCCCTTTTCACTTTTGGGAGTAAATTGATTTTAAAATGTTAGAACTTCATTCCTGCTGTAGATAAGTGCAAAAGAGAAACATACAGTATTTCAGTTCAGGAAAAACTATAGTTTTCAGAACTTTGACCATGTGAAGGATTACACTTCACAGCACTATTCTCTATTCTGGCACCAAGCCACTACTTTCAGATTAAAAGCACTCAAACTTGGTTGCTGAAATAATATGCTGTGGGTCTGATTTATGATTCTGACACACAGTGAAATAATTAAAAGGGGTATCTGGAGAGAGCAAATAGTGGGGTAGAGCAAATAGATCAAAGTGTACAAGCAAAAGTACACATTTTTCAGGCTGTCACAAATTGTGCAAGAGCTTTGAGTCAAGACTGACTGTGCTGTAAGTGCAAATAGCTAATGTAAGATACCAACTGAAAATACACTGGTAAATCACTGCTCTCCATGATTTTCATCTAGCTCAGACATCTGCAGTAAATTACACATAAAAGAGAAGAGCTCTTTTATGCTCCACTCGTTCTTTCGGTGAGGCTCTTTTGAAAGGAGTAACTGGCTAACCTTAACAAGATATTTATAGGTCTTGGAATTATCTTTGGGGCGTGGGATTACATCACTCAGTTCTTCCCAGCCAAACCTACCACTCTTAACAAGATATTTCAAGTGTAAATGGTAGATTATTGGTCAATTTAGCTAGTGTTACCTGCTTTGGTTTCGGCCATCACTTTATTATTATGATATTATATGATATTATTATATAAATACAACAACCTAGCTTAGACATCAAAATGAGCAACATACCGGAAAAAACTGCATAGAACTCCCTAATCAGGGTCTGTTAGTTTACAGTTTATAACAGAGCAAGACCTTGCTACATCCCGAGCTTCAAGTGTGTGTTGGAAACATGCACGTTCTTGAGGCTCGACTGTCATGTCGAGTAACAGATAACTCCTATAAAACGCATTTATAGTCTGGGAAAATCCTGGGTTAGATATTAAGGTCAACTGAACTTTTAAAAATGACAGAACACTATTAATAAAAATAATTTGTGGTGATGTAACTTAAAAAAGAAGTTATCCCTTCATCTCTTTAACTAACAACAACCTTATTACAGGCAGACTCAGTACCTTATTTTTATCAGAATTTAGAAGAAAGAAGTGTCTACTCATACACAGTCTTCTATTTGGTGTGAATAGAACAGAACTGTAAATCTCTGGTGTAAAGAAAATGATTTTATATGTTTATATTTACGTTCCAACATTGCAGATGTGTAAGGAAAATGCAAATGATTACAGTGACTCATGATTTAGGACGTGATTAACTTTAAAATGCTTGTGACTTCACCTGGAGTTCATTATCACTGACTTTAGACTCATCCCTGCTCCTTGGACATGTGACGTCTTAGGAGGTTTACATTATATAAAGTTAGTGATAACAAATGGTGATAGTGGTTTGAACGGATAACAAATTGTTACCATGTTTCTGTTTATGTTACCAAGCTATAGTGTACAGCCAAAAGTATATATGATACGATATATGATCTTTGAACATCCCATCCTGGATTTAGTCCCCCATTGCTGTTATAATAACCTTCATTCTTCTGGAAAGGCTTGGATGAGGTTTAGACCCCTTAGTTCCAGTGAACGGAAATTGTAATTCTTACAAGCATACAAAGACATTCCATACAATCATGTGGGGAGGTTTGGGGTAAGAAACTTTTGGCCAAATAGTGTAGCTAACATTAATTTTGTGTAAAAGATTTTTTTTTTTTATAGCAAAAACAAATTGTGTGAAATTTCAAAGAAAGTAAATGTAGTTGCATAATTACATAAGCAGTGAAGCACACAAGTAACTAAGTTAACACCATGCAAAATGTAATTATGTGATTACAGTTTGATAGGATTGGCTTTGCGCAGTCCCCAGGTTGGACGTGACCAATACAAAATATAAATAGCCTTAACTGTTATATATTAATTGACACTGATAATTAGAAAAGAAGACCTCTCATTGATTTGAAAAGGAGCTGCTTAATAAGATGCTGAAAAAATGTAGCCTACAAACCTATCTGAGTCAGTTTTATTAACCCGTTTAAATATCATTCAATATTACCATAAAGCAATCTTAAATCTTTTTTACTTTCCCACTATACATAAATGAATAGATAGAGCAATGTAAAACACAGAGATAGAAAAACACGACACAAAATTAAAGAACAAAATGAGTACATAACTAAATAACCTCAGGAATATATATATATATATATATATATATATATATATATATATATATATATATATATATATATACACACACACACACAACACACACCAGCACTGTGGTAAAGACACGAAAAGCTGAGACAATTTTTTTGGATAGTTTTACATACTTTTATTTATTGTTCATGAGCAAAGCATTTTCTACAGAACAAGGTTAATTAATGTCAAATCAAAACCTTCTTTCTCCTTTTATTACAATACAAAAAGAGCAAACTGTAGAGCACACTGTAGATTGGTTTTGAATTGTCCTGTAGTATTGTACATACATGACGAAGTCAGGGACAAAATAATGTCTGAAATTGCAGTATATGATTTATACGTCATTACATTCACTCATATACAACTCTTGGTTTTCCATTGGCTCCTTGTTATTATACTGGAATTTGTGATTAAATTGCCAGAATGTGTATGAATTACTTACAGCTTCAAAAGGGTGTAAAACTAAACAAAGTCACTTACATGTCACACTGAAGAACACTGAAGATGTAGAAGAAAAAGTAATTAGCAATATTTAAATCCCTTCACAAAACACAGCTTTCTTATTAAGAAAAAAACAACTTCCATTAAAGGAAAAAAAAGAAAAGTTCCACTTAGAAATACTGTTTACATGACTCATATAGAGTGACACAGTAATGTTAACAGATTAATATACCATCACTATAATATACATCTGCAGCTAAATATAACGAATGTGATACTCAAAAATAGTAGCTAAGATTGTAAAAGATTTAAAAAGATTCTCACAGTTTAGCCTATATACCAGGCAAATGATAATGAAATATAATAAATTCAGAGAAATAACAAATGTTATTACATGGCAAAAAAAAAATTTATCTCACGTGGGAAACAAATTAGTACATGTGCTAATTATGAAAAAAAGGGAAGGATTGTCAGTATGTAATACAAGTTGATAGTGACCACTGTATCCACAATGTGAAACAGAGCCAGTAAGCAAACAGAACTAACTTTTTTGACTCCAGTTCAAAATTTAAAATCAGATCATATGCATCATGTCATTTTCTCAAGTGTACACAGGTGGCCAGGTCCCATAAGGCATCTGATTTCCACACTATTGCCTTCTTGACTTATTACCGTTAAAAAAAAAAAAAACAGTCAGTCTAGTAGTTGTTCAAGTAGAGAAAGAGAAGTAAACAAACCACAAAAAGGATCATAAGGCTTCACTAAAAAAATTGGATGAGTGTATACATGTCTCACAGCACTGAAAATTCACAGTGCCACATGAGTTTGGTCTGTTGTATCGCACTATAGCTCAAGGTCCACGCTTATGAACCTCACTTTTTCACATTTCCTAGCACAGGTTGTAAAGATAATGCAGCAGAGATTACCTGCCGTAATAAAAGCAGACAAACGTGGCTCTTTGGGGTCAAGTGTCTCCACCAAATCTGGCAGAGACTCGCTTCTACATGTTAGTGGCGCAGTTTATTCTAGATTTTTTTTTTCAAAAGCCCACTTAGGACTCTGTAATGGTAATTTTACATGTATGCTTTTTTTGTTTGTTTGTGTTTTTTTAAGCTGCCCAGAAGCTTTCAGCATCACGAAAATGTGTTGAGCTTTTGGAGCTGAAACACTGAGATAAACTCTGAGAACTAGCATGGTACACTACTGAACACATTAGGCCAAGTAAATGTGAGTGTTGTCGATTTTGGACCATGCGGCACCATATAATCATCACAGTTGCAAAGCATCTGCTTCTACTGGATTCAAAAGCCAGGTCTGCAGTCTCCACTTCACTCTTCTTAGCTTCTCTGTCCCTTGTGTAATAACACAGCATTTAAACTCCTAGCTCCTTTTTGAGCTCAAAGTATGTGTCAAATCTGGCTATGGCATAGTCCTGTCAGGATGAGGGAGAAATAAACAGAGAGAGGGAACAAAGGATGTGGTGAGAGACAGTGATTATTCTGATTACTCTGTAAATATATACACAATGCATAGTTCTGCTGTCATGTCACCATGAACTGTAATGTCCTGTATTTTTTTCCCTTAAGTATTGCTGAATATACTGCTGATTGTTACCCTGCCTCGGTAAATACTTGGGGCAAACTGTATTCAATTTTCTGTCATGCCACCCTGAACTGACAAATATTTGGACTTTGTTCAGGGTTGTCAGGCAGTATTGCAGTAACCATGTGTACACACATGTGTATTCTATTAATAAAATAGAAATTTTGCCCCCTTTCTAGTGCAGTCCATGTGCACTGTATTACCATTTACAATTTTACTGTCTAAAATCCAATGCATGTGTATTTGGCATAAACATAACTAAACACAGAAACTCACCAGGTAGCCAAACTCGATAGTGGAAAGTCTCGCCTGAATTATGGACCACAGGCCCCAGAAGAAGTGTGAAGCGAGGGCAAACCTAAGAGAAAAGAAAGATTTATTTCACACACTGTGGAAGCCACATGACTGACGAGAAGCTAAGGCCTCGTTTTAAAGCCTCTGCCTGGAAATGAGCCTCACTCGTGGACAAGCTCCAAATGGTTGCTCAATCTCCAGCTGCCTCTGTACAGTAAGGAGGCCCAAACAGGGTACATCTGAATTTTTTAACAATGCCATATGTTAATCATCGCTCAATATTGAGTCAATAAACTTAGAAGAACAAAGAGATGTGTTCAACTAGACCTCATTTGTTGTAAATTACAGTTTTTGAAACTGGCTTTATAATTAATATTTTATTCACTCTGTGACTTGGTATCCACAATCAAATGTGCAAGGTAACATTTGTCAAACTAATCCAAATAGATTGAGAAAGGAAATATGCTTACCTGTTAACCTCCACCAACATGTCCTCTTTGATTTTTAGCTGGGCTTCCTCGCTCAGGTTTGCCACTCCAGGGTCATATTCAGACAGATAGCTTTCAAAGAAATGCATCTAAATGGAAAGATACAGAAAAGTGTATTCACTGTAATGACATTCTTTAGAACAGGTCTGCTCACAGTTCTATAAGTCCATAATTTAAGTCTGTATTCAGCAAAATTCTTAAGATTTTATTCCATTTTTTTTGCTAGAAAATAAGATTGTGGAGATCGCAGTATTTTTAAACTAGCCTAATTTGGCAACCCTGTCATTAACTGTCACAGGGCCAGTACAGAGCAGGATCATTCATGCCCCCAGTGGGCCTCTATTAGCACTTGTCGCAGTTTATATGTTTAACCATTAGATGCAGTAATAACTCTGTGGCACTAAATGGGGCAGTGAGTGTGCTGCCCCGTGATTGAACAACATCTGTATAGGCAAGCAAATCAATGGAACATAGGCTTATATCTGTCAAATAGCAGCATTTTTTTTTTTAAATTGTTGGTCACTCAAAAGAGGTAATTAGTATTTCGATGGAATTTAAAATTTAAGAAGGCGGGAATGAGGAATTCATGAAGATTAACATTTGCTGAACAGTTGATACATATGGTGGAGCGCTGCTCCATCTGCCCCTATGGTCGAGCTGCCACTCTCTACATTTGAGGTAAGTTTACCCTTCCACATCTCCTACCTGCTGAACTTTGGTTGGATAATTCTTGGTATTGCTGCTGAAGAACGGAGGTGTGTCACAGTTGTAGTCGTACATCCATTCACAGAAGAAGTTTCCTATGTCAAATCCTCTGTAAGGCAAAGAGTTGTCTTTAAATGACAAGCAATACAAAGTCTCCAGTGAACATTCCTACAGAGTTTCCGATCTATTATAATTTTTCAGCTATCACATCCAGCCTCCGAAGTGTACATGGGGCCAGACAAAGTGCTAATCTGCTGGCAGAGCACCCAAAGCTCAGCAGGTTTTTCACGCGAGCCTCACAGCTGCTGTGGAAACCAAACAAAAGACCCATCTGACTTGTCTTGAGGATGTGTTCACCCCTGCCTCTAATGCTGCACTGAACCTATAAAACTCTCCTTGTGTGATTTCATGACTGAGGAGGCCAGCTTGGATGGGAAAATAAATCATGCCTGCCAATGGTTGGCTTTTCTCAGGCTTTAACTCTGTCCAAATATCCCCATTTCCCCATTTGCTGCAGTGGAGCCTTCACTAGCTACAGTGCACTGCATTTCTGAACCTGGGTGTCCATGGATTCTGGGTAAAACCCAATCCCTCTTGTGCTGCAACATACGTGGGAATGTGAAGCCTTGACAAAAATGTTTTGACTGGCCTGTTGGATGGCTGCCACAGGTTTCAATGTCTATAAGGCTCTTTCAAGAGAAGGTTTCTCTCCAGGCATTTTAAACATATGAGAGTGCCCTGGGATAACACAGAGGCAAAGACAGAGAGGATTTTTGTAGTCTCAGATCCAAATGCTCAACATATCGCTTCCATATAGAGCTGGGTTTATGAAGGGAATGAATGCTCTGTCTATTAGGCTATGCGAATGTAGCAGTGGAAAAGAAACAATATGGTTATGCACTTTCAGAGCAAAGTTCATTGTTTGAATTGAAGCATATGACTTGAACAAACCTTTCACAAGCACACAGACGACCGATTAAGCAAATCTACAATAAGGCATACAGACCTGTAGTTGTAGCTGCTGTACTCAAAGTCAATCAGCATAAGTTTCTGCTTTTCCATGTTCTCCCGGCCACTTAGAAGAAGGATGTTTCCTGCAAGCAGTAATGAAATACTTAAAAAACGAACAAAAACACACTCGAGAGCTACAGAAAATGTATTTTATATATATAAAGTATATAGTATTTTTACCTTCTTGTAAATCATTGTGGCAGAAAACAACAGGAGATGGGGTGGATTCCAGGAGACACCTACAGACACAGTTAATTATCTACTTTGCCATGTATAAGACAGCAGTACTGATTCAGTGCTAGTCCAACGGTAACTGTAGTACTTGTATTCTCAACCAGTGGTGGTCACCCTTAAATTAAATTTCATTATTTTCTTTACCTGAGGTTCTCCATCTCCTGAGGCAGGTTGTAGCTCATAAGAAGGTTAAACTTATGGAGGTGGATCTCTCTGGTGAAGGTCACCCTTTGCACTTGAGTCATGTATCTGCAATGTAGGAAGAGCCAATTAATGACCTTGAGACAGGAGATTTCTGAGCCAAAAAGTCAGGCCATAAACATTCAACCAGTTACAGAGGTTTTCAAATACTTGAGGATTCCCACCTGTTCACACTTTGTGCTCTGTTTCAGCCAGCAGACACCTACAAAGACATTTGAGCCAAATAATCCATGTTCTATAAATCTCCATAAATTGTTACAGGTGGGTTTGGCGTTAATATGATAAAAAAAAAAAAATTTGGATTGGCTAGGGGGCAAAAGCATTGCATTGGGAACCTCTGACCAGAAAATTTGGCACTCATTACACAAATCTTTTTAAATGTACTTTAAAATTGCCCTTTAGGCAGATCTAGCATCCATCAGACAATCCAAATCTCACCCCAACAGGCTTCTGTTTTATAACCCTGACTGAATCACATAGGCTTTTACTCTCTTTTACAGCCCTGATGGAAGCACTTTTTCCTCAGTCAGGTTATGCAGATAACCCTTATTGACAGTGTTGCAATGTTTGGCTTTTACCATTACAGGTTTTATTCATAAAAAAAGCTTACCTCACTGACATGAGAGAAGTAACGCACAAGGGTAATGGTTAGTCTATTATTTACCTACTGCTAGCTCCCAGAGGAGACACTGTAAAATGGGATATCACAATATGATAAACTGCTGAAAGTATTGAAAACACAGTTGCAGTGTCACTCACTTTTCCATTGTGCCAAACAGCCATTTGGGCTCTTTGTTAAAAGGCATCCTCATCTTGTGGAACTTAGCGATTTTCTCTGCAATCTCAGCAGATAAACTGGGAATTCCCAGCTCCTCTGTGGCAAGTTTGCGGCTCTGTGGAGACAGACAAGCAGGATTGAGAAATGGCCCAGGAATGGTATTTGGACAACATGTAGTGTATTTTGCTGTCATTTAATCTACATTCCCTTTAAAATTAATCAAGCATCAATGCATATGAATAGGCAGACATACGCTCACATAGGCAAACTAAAAATGGTGGCACTGTCCACTTTGATTCCCTGACAAATATGAGCAAAACACCTCATCATTATGAGTCATGAGCCAGTCATGCAGGCTTGCACACACCCACACACATGCAAGCAAACACAGACACCAGCAATGAAAATCCATACTGTAAGACTCACCGGGACATACTGTTCTAGTCTCCCCTGAGGAAAGATGCCATAGAGCTTAGGCCCAAGCTGCCTCTCTGCCAGGATGGCAAACATCACACTTTCCAGGACCATAGCTTCAGCTCCCTGCAAAAACCCAAACATACACACATTATTTAACAAAAGCATGTACTCTTCATCTTCAACCTCAAAGATAAGGTATATGACATTACACGATGTATAACACAATTGTGAGTGTTTATTAGTTGAAATTAATAAAGGTCATCCACAGGAATAAGGGTTAGTAGGAATGAACTCATTGATCCGTTTAAACAGGGGCTGAGATGAATATGCAGACAATTATTCAATAAATAAGATGTTTAGATTTGTGCTCAATAAATCCTCTGACTGAAGCATGTTAACATGTTAGAATGAAAAAAAAAAGAATTCAAATTTCTGGATGCATTATTCATGTGCTCTTAATTCAACTATAATGTCTGAAGTGAAATTAAATCTTTCCTCAATGATTTCAATAAAATGGTAGCGTTTTCAGTTGGAACTGATGATCACATGTGACTTTAGCGTATTGAAGCAACATGAGTTCTGTGAAAAATAATAGCTCTAAGAAACAATGGAAATAACTGTGAGGAGAGAAGCTCAGCTTGCCAAATCGCTCCAGTTTAATTATGCCTGCTTAACTAAGGATGACATCGGGATTTGAATGACAAATACACTGAGGTAACTGGTGATCTGTGGCTAGAAAAAATGCAGTGTGTGACTCCCATGTGATAAAGGCAGCTTTCTTCCCCAAAGACAGATTTCTGCACTGTGATAGTCACATACTTTTTGACAAAAAATTCCATTCAGCCAACACTGTGTTTATGCAACAAGCCACAGCCTGTATTGTCTAGCGTGGTTTTTGTTGTTGATGCAGTACTTCTGAAGATCTGAAGTAAAAAAAAAAAAACCCTTAACATTTAACCATAACTGTGGTAACCATTCTTATATTTTTCTTATACCATTCTTATACCAGTCTTATATTTTGTGCATAATGTCAAGGATACTATTTTTATGTTGCCTTGAAGGGAGACAATTTTTACATTTAAAAAAAATCATTTTAATAGGCACTTTAATGCATCCACCTGTTTCTATACTGTAAGATTTTTACAACAAATGTCATCACATGTCATCACACCTCCTTGCAACCACTATCCACTCTCCATGGCCAATCACAACGCTATGGGGGAGTACACTGCGGAGGCGCTTCAACATGGGTACATCCGCCCCTCCAACTCTCCTGACTCTGTTGGCTTCTCTTCTGTACAGAAGAAAGGGGGCAGACTCCGACTGTGCATCGATGACAAAGGGCTTAACGAAATCACAGTTAAATATCGTTATCCTCTCCCCCAGTCCCATCTGCCCTGGAACAGCTTTGCACAGCCCAAATATTCACGAAACTCGACCTCCACAGTGCATATAACCTTTAACACCATCTCTGGTCACTTCGAGTACTGCATAATGCCATATGAGCTTCCTTCCATTGCCTGATCAATGACTTTCTACGGGACATGCTGGGTAAATTTATCATTGCTTACATCGACAATATCCTGATCTATTCAACATCCACAGAATCCCACATTAATCGTGTCAACCAAACTCTCACACACCTTCTCCAACATCAGCTGTATGTCAAAGCTGAAGAGTGTGAATTCCAAGTTCACAAAATCTCCTTCCTGGAGATGATACATCATCAGCCCAGAAAGTGTCACTATGGACCAGAGAAGTCCAAGCCAAGTCTCGAGTCTTCACCTTAGTCCAAGTCATGTCTCAAGTCTATAAGCTTGAGTCTTTAAGTCAAGTCCTAGGTCAACAGAATCTACACATTTTTACACCCAAAGGAACACTAAGATCCAACATGACAACCCCTATTTGGTCTTGACATCTTTTAAAACATTTTGTCTCAAGTTCAAAATTCAAATTAAATTCAGGACTGGAAAAGACCAGGGGATTTCTTCTAATCTTCAACTGTTCTGTTTTAGTGAGTCTGTGCCCACTGTAACCTCAGAGTCCTGTTCTTGGCTGACAGAAGAGGAACAGAAATAGAACCTGATGTGGTCTTCTCTGTTGTTGCCTATCCACCCCATGGTTTGATGTTTTGTGTTTTGTGGATTCTAAGTGCACAACTGTTATCCTTACTAAAATGAATGGTAGATGCAGATGTTTGGTTCTAGTGTTACCTAACGTAGCAGGTAGGTCAACTACCTTTGATAATTATGCCATAAATATGCCATGGGAATTGCTAATATTGGCTGTTGTAAACAGAGATAACAACAGTAATATCGCTCTAACACTAATGCAAGATAAACAAACCTGTCTGGTTGTGTTTTCAGGTGTCTTAAGTTTGATGTAGTTGATCCATTTTTTTTTATTTTCTTCCCACATTGTTTACACATTGCAATCCTTCTGTTACCACGTAAGGCACTCCTGCCAAAGCCATAAGGCACTGCCAAGCTCATGTTCACACATGTGTCTAGCTACTTCGGCATCCCTGAGGACACCATAAGTGACGGGGCACTCAATTCACGTCATGGTCAGTCTAACCACACTTGTACAACATAGGGAGTTGCAAAAAAAAATAATCATTTTTTGCTTGGTATTTCACTGAATTCATGTGATATAGTACAGTTAGACGACCCCCCCCTCCCACCCCCACCCCCATCACCACCGCCATAATTTGCGAATGTCAGTAAATGTCATCCTGCCCTGTCAAACCAAGCAAAACAGGAAACTGGGGCAAGACAGAAGTCCAGCATAGATGCAAACTGCACTTGCTCAGATGTAGAGCCACTTTGGAAATTAACTTTCACTTGAATGGCTTGTAATATAAAGAGAAATAAATGAATGATTAACCATGGAGTCACCATCAACCGTGTGCCTGTTTCCTCTAATGTTTGCAGATTCACACTCCAGTCTAGCCAGGTCAGGGTAATGATATAATAATCACTACATAGCACACATAGCAGGACTGTTATCTACAAGACTATATTTATCTTGTTGTGAGACTGATTCAGAGGCTGAGCCAAGTGTGAGTCACACTTCATGGCCTTAGTACTATTAGGTTCTATATGGAGTTTTATCTTCATCCACATGGAACCTTATGGTACTAAGGTCAGGAAGTGTGATTGCCCAAGCCGTGACACACATTTACAAATGTGTAAAAAATTTAAAAAAAAATTTTTTTTATTTGTTGCACTAATAATCAATAACACTTGATACAACTTAATCCTCCAACACTAACCAGAATTTTTTTTAAAGTCATCATGTCCTGTAAATTCCACACACCACCCAAAAGTCCTGTACGAACAATTACCATAAATTTTAGTTTTGTTACTTATTAGCATTTCTTTTTTCATTCGTGAGGGTTGCCGTTTTTTGTGACTGAGTGTGGATTCTGCTCTTTACAGTGAAAATGGCATTTTGAACATTTGCATCTTTGTGCCCACCATTATTACAGTCTATCATTTAATTATCATTAATGCAGAACTAAGATTTATAGTTGACTAGTGATCTACAATAATAAAAAAACATTTATTAAGTATTATGTAATAATACATAATCATAGCACAGGTGAGCTTTCTCTAGTTTCTCACTATACATGATGAACACACACATAATAACAAACATGAATACATGCAAAATATATAATTTGGAAGAGCTTGAAACTCTTTTTTTAAATCTAGACTACCATACACAGTATACTATCTTGCTATCTCAGGTAGATTCGCTCTGTTTTCATTTGTAGTGAAGTATCCCTTCAATATAACAGAGTTAGATTAAAATGTGGTGAACATTAACTTTTGCCAGATTAAATTCATGCTCACAGCTAAACCCCCATTAGTTAGTTGTCTTAGCTGAGCATTTCTATAGCAATATTATTTCCATATACATTCTCAAATTGTAAATGACTGGATTAAATATGAGAGGAACCAAACGAAACTGGATACAACGACTATATTTTATTGATATGAATGGCCAATGTTTTGCTTCCCTGAGTAACAACTGCCTCCTCAATTGTTTGATCTCTCTCTCTCTCTCTCTCTCTCTCTCTCTGTTTCCCTTCCTCTGTCAATTTCTATGACTAAGCAGGAGTGGTCATGTGTCTTCAGGGCAGGGCAGCAGCTTTGGGGATTTTCCATTGCTCCATGCCCCACAGAACATAACTGGATTACCCATGCAGATAAAACCACTTATTGAGCTGAAAGTGGACCACAACATGCAGTAAGCAGTAACAATCCGGCATGGTGTTATGACTGTAACTAAGGGTTATGCTTATGCCATTTGAGTGGCACAAGAAATATGAGAGAGGGAAATTTAGCATGCAAATATAGCAGGTGCAAATTGAACTGACATAAACGGAAGGCAGACAGGTGAACTACCTTACATCAGACATCAAGGGATAAAGTGACAATAAGCTTCTAATGTATTGTGCCTTTGCTGGCCCTGGGAGTGTCAAGTGTGTAAGGACAGGTTTGCATATTTAGGTCCCCAATGCCTGGTCACCTCAGCTTAAAGTAAGGACAAAGTCACTTGAATAAAATGAGTTATGTTATAGACTGAAAAGAAACTCTTATTTTATAGTGACACTTCTGATTCAGTTGCTTCAATTCAGTGTCACTTCACCGTTATAAATGACTAACATCAACCGAATCACCACAGTCCAGAGTACCTTCACGGAAAAACATGACCTTTAAAATCAAAGGCAAATGAAAACACAACAAATCAAGTCTTGTGCTGAAAATGCAGACAGATCACCAAAATAGCAAAGGGAATTTCATCAGAATTTTGGAATTTCTTTTTTTTTTTGGAAACAACTGTGGTCATGTATTGCTGATGTTTCGTTTTGAATGGCACATTGACACCACAGAATATTTACTTTGGTCGTATCACAGGCGTGACGCATATTGGTCTCACGTGGAGGGACATAACGTGATGACATAATGTGCAAATATCACACAAAAACCCATTTTCCAAATGTTATTTGTCACTTACTTGAAAGTGATTTTCCGTGTTTGACTGTCCAGAGTCTCCTTTATTACAGGACATCTAGCAATAAGAGAAAAAGCAAAAAGCTAACCATGAGCACAAAGTGTTGTTGTTTTTTTCCTTTTTTCGACAGCCATTTGATCTTGACAAGGAGGTTGCAACAGACATTGAAAAAATTCTCTCCAATAAAAAAGCAATGACAATTATAATTCAACACATTCTACTCTATCATATACCATCATAGAAAAGTATACTTTTTAGCAAAACCAATAATACTTTTATTGCTTTTATAGTCATGCAAGCACAGAGTTCAGAAACTCCAGATAATCAATAGTTAGGAATTTATGACTGGTTTGAGAGGCATGAGTCTCCCAGATGGTGACCCAAGGTTTTGTTTATCTCATGGCTATAACATTTCTCTGAATTTATTAAGCAGGTTTATAACTGCAATTATCGAAATAATGTTCCAGCTGACTGATTTTTAAACTGTTTAAATGCTTTCAAGAACTAAAAATCCATGAGCTACTCTTTTAGAAGGAATAAATGGATCTTTCTAAGGTGTACAAACATCAATAAAAATAGTGTTTCTTTTGCCTCAGACAACTTTGTGGAGATATATTCTTTCAAAATTCAACTTAAATATGATTAGAGAAATAAGTGAGATCATTTTGTATTAATCCTTATGATGTAATGGCCACACTTTAATCCAATTTCACCATTCTGACAGAAAAATCTTAGAGGACTGTATTTTGGACTAGTTAACACCTGCCAGGCTTACGGTAATCATTTCTATATATACAACAGTCTATGCTTTTTGCTTTGGTAATATCAGTGGTCTTAATATATATATATATATATTAACGGAAAAGCTGTCAATCCACTAAATTTGCACTCCTTCTTGGTTTTGTAAATGTTATTTAACACATTTTGAGAATTTGTTTATTGGAAGCAGACAGACGTAGAGAATATTTCTGACAGAGCAACACATAAAAGGGTCAAATGTCAGAAGGTTTAAGCATTTGACATAATGGCGAGAACTTGGCTGACAGTGCTTTAGCTTCTGGGATCTAATACTGTACCGTGGCTGGTATGGTGGATCACCTGGAAACAAGAGTGCTCAAGGCACGCTCCTTGGGCAAGCCTACGGCAAAGAAGACACGCAGGTACAGGCATGGAGGTACATCACCCAACAAAATACGGCATTCCTCATTCAAACACCAGCATGCAGACGACAAGCTCTCATACATACTTTCTCTCTTACACATACATACAGTATAAAACATGTACACACTCCCTTTCTCATTTGAGAAATACAAAAATAATTTAACATCTAGTATAAAGTTTGAATTCTTGGGTGGGATAATTTCAGTAAAAATTCAAATTCAAATATAAATTTATGTAAAACAGTGGTAAGATAATATATCACATAAACAGCCCTGCACTACATGTTATATTGGTCTCTCCACTCGACAAACACCCATTTTACACCTCGTGAATAACTTTTTAATGAACTGATAGGTTTCTTTGGGTATGCTGGAGTGTGAAAAAAGACCAAAATATATAATATAGGGCTGGGAAACTGCTGTATGCTGAGATGTAGTCAATGGGATGTAGCCTACATAGCAGCAGACACATATCAGCTTTCCTATTAATTATTAACTGACATTGAAAAGAGTAATGTGGAGTGGAGAGCGAATGAACATGAATTGTTTATCAAAGTTTATTCATTTTGTGCTATCCTCCATGTATCCAATCATTTTGTCAGTGTACAGACCTTTACAGATTTCGGTTTGGTAGTTGCTAGCTCCCTGGGGTGTGTGGACACGCCTTAAATATTTAGGTGACCTTCCCAATGTAAAAGTGGATGTGGGTTTGTGATGCACAATGATTAATCATGCCACGCAGAATTGTATCATGGAGTGGGAAACACACCTGCAGTATGGCTCCATAGAGGCGAAGCAACACGTTTCTTGGCTCGTCCCCAACGCTCTGCTGCTCCTCGGGTAATGCGCAGAGGAACAGCTTGTTGCTGAGACCCCCTCTGCCGTAGACAAGGGTGAAAATTATATATATATATATATATATATATATATATTATACTGCATTATTTTTGCAATGTGCAGTATTGCTTTTTGTTGTTCTATATATGCTGTGTGTGTATATATATATATATATATATATATATATATATATATATATATATATATATATATATATATATACACACACAGCATATATAGAACAAAAAAAGCAATACTGCACATTGCAAAAATAATGCAGTATAATATATATATATATTGACACAACAAAAAGCAATACTGCACATTGCAAAAATAATGCAGTTGAAGCTGATCATGGTTGCTGCTGCTCCAGGATTGGTAAGAATAAACTCCTACTTGTGTTAGTGGGTGTGTTAGTGAAAACTATGCACACCCAGCAGCCTACCTGATCACAGTTATATGAAAATCCTCCTCATCAATGGACTTCCAGGCTCCGTGCAGAAACTCTTTGCACCACAGATACGCCTTGTGCTTGGTCTCATGGTCGGGTTCCTCTGCGCGCAGAGCTTTGCAGGCTGGCTCGGTATCAGGCTGGACCTGAAGCGCGTTCTCGGTCACCAGTAAACCCAGAGACATGGAGGGGGAGGAGGACACCCCGTTGATGAACTTAGTCTTCATCTTTCTGGAATGTAGATAAGACCGAATTTATTTGACACAAGAGATCAATTCGTGTGATGGTTAAGGGAAACAAGAAGATTCTGCAACTGCCAAATTGAACGAAGTCGTCTGCTGTGGGTGAGAGTCTGCTCACTGGCTGGCTACGTGCAGAAGAATGGCTGTGCGTATGGCGCTTTAGTGGCGCATGAAATTTATTAGAGGAAACTGGTCGGAGCTTGCGTCATCAGAGTCTGCTCATGCGCCTCTCTGATTGGACGATTAGAGCACGTCGACCCCCACACTCGTGCTGCAGAGCTTTCGACAAAGCAATGGACGAAAAAGTTCAAACGCATGTCTTCTCACAGTGACATGACACCTCAAAACCCAAACCTAAAACTCTGTATTCCAAACCATACAACAGTTCTAATGATGGTACCTGAAATTTACAGCACACTGCCAGCTGTATATAAAATTCTTTCATTCACTGGATGGGCGATATGGAAAAAAATATATCACAAATAATTGTGAATTATGAATAGGAAATTGGGAATGTGAGTGTGAATTGTGAAATGTCTAAGGCATACCATATAATTAATGCCACCATAATTACACTGTAATTAAATGGCTATAAAATACATTAATAAATAGATTATTATGATTATATGACTCAAGCTGGCTTCTTATTCGCGTTTTCCGTTCCACCTTAAAAGATCCAGGATTTACGATCTGGCAAGTGTAGATGGCGCCATGAAGCGCAATAAAGTTACTTATGCAATTACAGTTGTGTGCATAAAAAAGAAAAAATATGCTTATTTTGTATGCTGTTTCAAAAACATGACACGTGCAGATAAAATATGTTTAATGTATTGTATAAATACTCACTATAAAAAGAATTTACTGAAGGAATTTTGAATAATGGCCCTGTGACTATGGAATCCAGGAAAATAACACTTTCTGCCTAATTCCTATGCCATTATCTCCTCCGTTTCAAAACGTCTGAAAAATCGGACAATTGCACATGAATATAGGTGTAATGTACTATAAAAAATACTCAATATGAAGACATTTTACTGTAGGACTTTTTAATAATAGACCTGTGAAGTTGACATTAGGAGACTATCGGATGCAGGCAAATTGGACACTAGTTAATACCTATATCATTAACTTCTCATGCTCAGAACCTCTGAAGAAAATCTGATGGCCCTGTCACCTTGGTATGTGAGGAATTGTGCTAAAACCTATACTGACAGCGCAAGGGAGCAAAAGTTGAGACATTGCAGGCCATTGGTATCTCCACTAGATCCCACCTTCCAGTTCAATATCAAGGAGACCACCCTGAAGGAGGTTCAGAACAAGTATGGTACCAGGCCCCACCAGAGTGCCATGCATGGTCTATAAGTTGTGGCCCAGTCTCTTGCACTGTTTGTGGAGAATTATCAAAGTGGAATGAAGGAGGGGAAAGGTGGCCCAGCAATAGAGATTCGTGGAAGGTGTCTGGATCCTGAAAGAGGAGAACTCTAGTAATATCAAGCAGTTCAGGACAATCTCTCTCCTCAGTGTTGAGGGCAAAGTATTCTTCCATAATAATACCTGACACCTGACAGAGTTTCTCCTGAGGAACTCCTATAGAAGGAGGGAGTCCCAAAGGTGTCTGGCTGCACTGAACACACAGGAGTTGTCACCAAGCTGATCCAAGAGGTGTGGGAAGGCAAAGTTCTGTTGCTGGAGCTCACACAATCTCACACAAGCTGCACTGGTTCACCATCATGTTCAGGTAGGATCAGGGACCTCATTCTTGATTACTACAGCTACTTCATTCTGAGAGCCACCTCTGGAACATCAGCATGTCATTGGCTGCAGAAATGGACGACAACATCAGTGCCAGGAGCAGATGGATCCTACAAGGCCTTGAGCGACTCATCACCTGGGCTTGGTTCTGAGGAAGGGGAAAGTAACTGACCAGTTCTGTTTCTCCATAGCAGGCATCCAGATCCTGTCAGTCAGTGAAAAGCCAGTTATGAGCATGTTTTGACTTCACATTGAAGGACACTGCAGCACTCTGGGCAACCAACAGTGAGCTACAGGCATGGCTGACAAAGGTGTTGGCTGAAGATTTGGGAGGGTGATCCACGGAATACATAAGCCACCCAGAAGAAAACCCTGTTAAATGAGCTAATAAGCCCTTTGTATTTTAGATAGAGTTTAAATGAGTGCTGGTGTCCTGTACTAATGCGTGTATGTTTCTGGTTGTGTTAGGTAGACATGATTGCGTGGCATGAGGAATCCATACAGAACCAGCGGCACTGAGCATGCGTTAACTGTGCCAGTGGGGCTTGCTACAGCCAAGGCCACAGGGCCATTACTAAAAATTACAGTAAAATTTCTTCATACTGAGCCTTTTGATAGGACATTAAATCCTTTTCCATAAGTAATTGTCATATTTTTTAGATGTTTTGAAAACGAGGGGATAATGGCCCAGGAATAAGGCAGAAAGTGCAATTTGCTTGTGTTTGATAGTCTAAAAAATTCCTACAGCAAAATTTCTTTAAATTGAGCCTTTTGGTAGGACATCACACCTATTTTCTTATGCAGTTCAGATTTTTGAGATGTTTTGAAAATGAGGAGATAATGGCATAGGAGCTATGCAGAAAGTGCAATTTGCCTGTATTCAAGTCTCAAATGCCAGGTTCACAGAGCCATTATTCAAAATTCCTACAGTAAATTTTTTTCATATTGAGTATTTATACAATACATTAAACTTATTTTTATATACAATTGTCATGCTTTTGAAACAGCATACGAAATAATCAGATTCTATTATGCAGAGTTCACTGAATTGTATAAGTAACTTTATTGCGCTTTATGGCGCCATCTACAGGCGCCAGGTCGCAAGTCCTGGATCTTTTAAGGTGGAACGGAAATGAGAATAAGAAGCCAACTTTAGCCTCGTATTACACAATATGGAAGATATGAGCCATATATATATATATATATATATGCTTGCTACTTTGTGTAACAGAAGAGTTGGTCTGTTTTAAAAGTAAAAGCACTGGTTCTTAGAAAAGACTACCGTTCATGATGTTATTTGTCATTATATAAATATAATATATAGTTCACAGGGCTTGATACAAATGTGCTTTGGAATTTCTTACCAGAACATGGCAGTGCATGGGTGGATATGGGAATATATAGGATTTGGTACTCAAGCATGCAATCAGTTCATAGATATAGCATGGAAAAACCTCTGTTGTATAAATATGTGCTGAGAAACAGGTTAATAATCCATTTCACTGAGGTCATCTTGTTTTACTGTGTTATTCATTAGGTGATCACATGATTCCATCTAGGTGACTTAAAGTCCTCCACTCCATGCTCATCATGGTTTCCATGACCCTTCAGCAAATGCAAACCCTGCTGGTGCTGACACATTAAGCTCAAACTCATATGCACAGAAGAAACACCATACACTCTAAGTTATCTAAAAGGAATGCAAGTGCTCACCTGATGACCTAACACAGTAAACACATCACCTCAGTGAAATACATAGTTATATAATACAGTCATCCGTGCGCTTTTTACATACTGGAACTGATTGCATGCTTGATTATCAGATCTTTTATCGCTTCTGACTTTTGGCACATTTTTTTTTTGTTTTTGTTTTTTTGTCCGTTTTTAAACAGGGGTGGGTCTTAGAAGAAGGCGTTCACCTTAAATCTCTATTGGTCAATTGATTTTGGAGTGGGAGGGACTCCACTCCTTTTTTTTTTTTCAGTTGCTACTGAATCGTGTGGAGATGCATTCAGACACATTTCTTTATCACACAAGTGACTTCATTCCATCCAGTTGAGTAGCAGTTTAAAAAGATAACTAGGTGATGAAGCTGAAGCTTGCTTCTTATTCACCAGCTTCTTATTCTGATTTTTTTCCCACTTTCTGCCTAATTTCTAGACCATTATCTCCTCATTATGGAAATGTCTCAAAAATCTGAAAATTCTGCATGAAACTAAATGCAATATACTTTCAAAATACGCAATATTAAGAAATTTACTGTAGCATTTTTATAATAATGGCCCTGTGAACTTGGCATTTCAGACCATTTCATATGAAAATAAGTCTAATGTATTATTATTATATTAATGAGATAATGGTGTAGGAATTAGGCAAAGTGCAATTTACCTGCATCTTCAAATACCATGTTCACAGACCCATTATTAAAAAATCCTACAGTGAAATTTCTTCATACTGAGTATTTCTACAATAAATTATATTTAATTATATTTAAATTCATATGAAATTGTCAGATTTTTGGGTCGTTTCGGGACTGAGGAGTTAATGTTTTAGGAAATTGTATGTGATATTAGTGCTCTTCATGGCGCCATCTACAAGCGCGAGCTCGTAAGACCTGGACGTTTTTAAGGTGGACCGGAAACTTCGAATAAGAAGCGAGCTAGAGCCTCACACCGAGCTAACGTTATCTGTTTAAACTGCTACTCAACTGGATGGAATGAAGTCACTTGTACGATAAAGAAATATGTGTGAATGCATCTCCAAACAATTCAGTGGGTACTCATATTATTTTATCAGCCTTTTAATGCAATTACAATACAGTTTCCCTGCTGCCGAGATCCCTTCACTCCGCCATATCAAAGGCACCGACCACCTTTAATGGAGTGGGCGTGGCTAACTTTCAGAGCACCGTTGAGCAAACAGCTGACCAAAATGTAAAAAATGTGTAAAAGTCAGAAGCAAAGGAGTGATTGCAGAAGAAAAAAAAATGAATAGAAAAATGAAAGCAAAATGAGTGTGTGAATCAGAAGTAATCTTCTGATTTGATTCTTATTTCTTGTATTTGCAAACCTTTTTTTTTTTAGATTTTGATCATTCATATTTTGCTCGTGGATTTTATTATTTTATCTGAAACTTTTGGAACAAAATTAACATAAAAAACGGAGTGCGGTTTACGGTAGCTCCGCCCCGGATGTGTGAAAAGCGGGGGGAAGGCAGCGGCAGGTGTGTGAGCGCGCGCTGCACAGTGGCGGTTGCTACGCTACGGATCTGCTGTGAGGGCTGGACAGTGTGAAAGTGTTGAGCAGTGCTGCAGCCTGCTGTAGGCCCTCTCACTACTGTTTATCCTACTTCACGCTGGCCAGTGAAACGAGGCTGTTTGGCCTTGTGTTTGACACATGTGCCATAGGACATGGAATCTTCAAAAATACAACTTTCTGCACAGTGACTACATTTACATGCACATCAGTATTCCTATATTAATCTGAGTTTGGCAGTATTCTGATTAGCATTCAGTCATGTAAACATTGCAATCCAATTGCCCGATTCAGATTAAGACAATATTCTGATTAGTATTGAGTCACGTAAACGCTGCAATCCAGTTACCCGATTCAGATTAAGACAATATTCTGATTAGTATTGAGTCACGTAAACGCTGCAGTCTGATTGCCTGATTCAGATTAAGACAATATTCTGATTAGTATTGAGTCATGTAAACGCTGCAATCCAGTTGCCCGATTCGGATTAAGACAATATTATGATTAGAACTGAGTCACGTAAACGCTGCAGTCTGATTGCCTGATTCCAATTAATATTGGACAATATTCTGATTCTCCAAATTCTGATTCCCATCCCAGGAATACGCCTGTTTTAATCAGAAATTTTTGCATGTAAACACCTTACTCAGAAACTCCACTGAAAGGAGATATATGTGCACGCTCAGCCTGCAAGGAATTGTGGGTGCTAACAGTTTAACAGATACTTACCCGACCCTTTCCATTTCAAAGCAGTGTTGTCAGGCATTTTAGATGGTGAAAAGTGTTACAGTCCTAATTAAATTAGTGTGAAAAAGTAGCAATAAAACTAATAACTGAGCATACTCTATAACCAATGGCAGCATCTTGAATCTGGAAATACCAGCAGGAAAGCAAAAGTGCATGAGTAGATCAGCATGCTTACAACAGCCATGTATACAGGAATAATCCAATGCCTTTACGCATATAAACATCGTATTCGGATTATGGCTGCAACCTGAATATAGACCTTAAACGAAATTTGATGTGCATGTAAACCTAGGAGTTTAAAAGGACAAGATAAAAATGGGCAAAAGTGAAGAAAATTAGTTTTTTTTTTTTTTTTTTAATTCAGTTTTATTTGAAGGGCACTTTTATCAATGGCCTTTGTCACAAAGCAGCTTTACAGAAATAAATAAATTCAGGATATAAGTTTTAACTTAGAAGTTTATCCCTAATGAGCAAGCCAGAGGCGATGGTGGAAAGGAAAAGCTCCCTGAGATGACATGAGGAAGAAACCTTGAGGGGAACCAGACTCAAAAGGAAACTCATCCTCATCTGGGTGATAACGGATAGTGCGATTATAAATAAATCCCTTCTATAACCGTGCAATACATGGTCAAAAAGTGTAATTGTGTAAACAGGAAATTCATTACTGTTCATTGATGGAGACTTGAGGGCAAAAATGTTCCTGGGAATTGCAATCCTAAAGCTATCAAAGCAATTATGATCCTAAACCATCGTAGTAAATCTGTTTGTATCAATTGCAGTCCAAAGCCATCTTCATGGTCTTTAAGTGGCACCATCCACAGTAACCTCATGTATCGTTAGGCTGTCTGTGTGTGGAGAAATCTTCAGCAGCAGTGAGTGGTTTTCAAGTGATGAGAACTCCAACCAGAAGTAGGGAATCAGGATGGATCAGGCAGGTCCGGAGAGCAGAAGGGGTCAGGATCACTAGTATCTCAGTAGTAGCATGTGTAGCCCGAGAGCGAGAAAGAAAGAGAGAGAGATTGTTAGGTATGCTAATTGCCACCTAATGGTTAAGGGCACTGTACTTTGTGTAACCAGAAGGTAACACAGACACCCTGGGACATCAAGCGGCCAGCCACTCCACCGTCACAAACCTGGGTGAACGCGTGAGGGTGGGCGGGGGCGACAGCATCCAAACATCCCAGTTCACCACAACACTCTATGCCTGTGAACCGTCTAGATCTGCTCCTTTACCTAAGAAAAAAACTATTTTTGTATGTGAAATGGTTTCTTTCAAGATAGGTGAAGCTACACTACCAACCACCATAACTAATTTTAACCTGCATCCAAGACACCTCCACAAATAAATAATAGCTAATCAAAAGAAGCTTCAAGACAGTTTGTTCCTGCTGGGCAGTAACTTGGTCAAGTAATTTTGTTTCCAACCAATGAGAAGTAGCTATATAACTGATGAATTAAATATTCAATCATTGTCCACTTTATTAGGAACACCTGTACATTCATGCAGTTATCTAATCAGCCAATCATGTGGCAGCAGCACAACGCAAAACATGAAGATACAGGTCAAGAACTACAGTTAATGTTCACATCAAACAGAACGGGGAAAAAGTGTGATCTCTGTGACTTTGATCGTGGCATGGATGTTGGTATCAGATGGGCTGGTTTGAGTATTTCAGAAACTGATGATCTCCAGGGATCTTCACACACAACCATCTCTAGAGTTTACATGGAAGGGTGTGAAAAACAAAAAATATTGAGGGAGTGAGTTCTGTGGGTGGAAACGAAAATAAGAGAAATAAGAGGAAAATGGCCAGATTGGTTCGAGCTGCCAGGAAGGATGTAGTAACTCATATAATCACTCTTTACCACCTTGGTGGGCAGAAAAGCATCTCAGCATGCACAAAACATCGAACCTTGAGGTAGACCTGGTAGATCAGAAACCACAAAAGACTCACAGAAACTGGACAGCTGATGAGAAAAAAAATCACCTGGTCTTTTTCCAGTCTTCCAATGTCCACTTTCAGTGAGTCTGTGCCCATGATCTCCTCAGATTTTTGTTCTTGGCTGACAGGAGTGGAACCCTATGTGGTTTTCTTCTGTTGTAGCCCATCTGACTCAAGGTTTGACGTTTTGTCCTTTCTAAGATGGTTTTCTGCTCACTGTGGTTGTAAACAGTGGTGTTTGACTTACTTTAGACTTCCTGTCACTCAAACCAGTCTGGTCATTCTTCTCCGACATCTCTCAACAACACCACATTTTGGCCCTCAGAACTGCTGCTCACCGGATGTTTTTTGCTTTTCCACTTTATTCTGTGTAAACTCTGGAGACTATTGTGCAATCCCAGGAGATCAGCAGTTTCTGAAATACACAAACCAGCCTGCCTGGCGCCAACAACCATGCCACGGTCAATGTCACTGTGATCACATTTTTTCCCCAATCTGATATCTGATGTGAATAGCAACTGAAAGTCTCGTCCTGTATCGGCATGAGTTTATGCATTCCACTGCTACCAAAATGACTGGCTCATTGGATAACTGCATGAATAAGCCATGAATGGCCAGTGAGTGTATGCTATGGGGTCAGTGTTATTCATTTAGCCGGGCTGATTTTTTTTTTTTTTAGTGTTTCTATTTCAGTTATCATATCCATTACTCATTAACTCATTTCAAAACAGATCAAAAGGGCATATAATTACAGTGCAGGCATCTTTATTAAGCTTTAACCTAAATAAGACCCCTTTCAAAAATCAGTGGTACTGCTGCAAACTACACAGCATGCTACTAAATACCTCACTGTCATGCATCAGAAGACTTGAGTTAAAGTACCAAAATGCTTTATCTACCGGTCAGGCAGATGGTTACTAATGCTGACAACTAGGACACACGAAGCAGCAGCCAGACATCTCAAAAATGACTTTAATATTTTCAAGTACTCAAAAGAGTTAAATAAAAACAGGTTCCAGTATATACAGTGAGCAAGCCCCCTCCCTCCCCAAAGTGCATGTATACATCACACATTGTTATGTCCATATTTTAAAGAGAAACAACTCGGGGAATTGTTGTGATCCGTATGAAAACTAGAGTCTGACAAGCTGTCTTAGCTTATAGACAGCATTAGGGGTAGCAGACAATAAAAAACATAGAAACAAGTTAAATGTCAGCTGCCTACTCATACATTGAGAAACAAAATAAAGGAATAAATGCTTTAAATAATTACCTTCTTGGCAAAACAGAGAACCATAAGGTCAAATCATTTTAAATAATAATGATATAATTTGTGAATAGATCACTAATGACGTTTTTTTTTTTTTTTTTTTTTAAGCATGGCCCAATTTCTATTGGCTTTTGTTTTAAAACATTTCCTATGGGATTTCAAGTCACACAGCATGTAAGATGGATCACAGGCCACAACAGCGAGCACCATGGCCTTTGGGTAGACAAAATAACATGATGCAAACATTCAAACACGAGTCCAGTAGGGAGATTTTTCCTTCTTTCTTTTTTTTTTTTTAACCAGTTTACCAATTTGACTTCTTTAATATTCCCTTTAGACACATTGAGTCAAACAAGACCCTGCATACTGCTGCTGTTTTAACTCAAAAACTGATAGCTAGCTTCGGAGGTGAACGCATGCATTGTGTTTCTGAAAATAGATGAACAGTTTCCAGCCCTTTTACCTCTCACCAGACTGAGATGTGAAAGGAATAGTTCCACCAAAACATGCTAAAATGCCCAATTATGATTGAAGGTCTGCAGGGCAAGTTAGAAATGAAAATCAGACCACCCCAGCTATGGGTTTTCATCACCCTGTTAGCTTTTTAGTGTTGATTGAACTATCCCTCTAATGGAATAAAACTGCAAAGCTGGACAAAACACTGATTAACATCTGCACGTTAAATTGACAAATAGAATTCATACACATCTGTACAGTTTCTACAATATTTATAGTCATGAAGAATAAACAATAAAGAAGTGCCACCATTAAAATGTAGAGAAAGATATCTTGTGTTGATTTCACTGTACATTTGCCATTCTTACTCCACATTTAAATTAACTCATTCAAAATGAACACATAACTGGTAGGACTGAGGGTTATTTACATAGCTTAGGCATTAAGTCTGAGTGACTGGTCCTCTCTCCTTCTTGAGGAGATGTCAATATCTATGGAATCTTTGCCCACGATGAGCCGCAGACGTTTTGCTGGTGGAAGAGGGATGAAGTCATCCTCATTGTCAAAGTAGTCCTCCTCATCTTCCGAAGTCAGCGAGTCCTCCTTGATGTTCCGACCCATCTGAACTCCTACCTCTCTCTCCAGAACTTCACCCTCCTCCCTCTTGACTAAACCTGTGAAGGTCACGTCCTCCTCGCGCTTTAGCTGGATCTTCAGCTTGGTGGAGCTCCCGTGAGGTCCATGACCAAAGCCGTTGTTCAGCTTGGCCACATACAGGCCAGCACGCTCACTTTCCCGCTCTTTGCTGAACTTGATGCTGATCTTCGATGAGCGTCTTACAGCCTTGGCATCTCGATGCTCTTTCTTCTTGCTGCTGCTGCTGTCATGCCGCCGCCGCAGTGTCAGCTTGGGGATGCCTGTGTTGTTCTCTAAAATCAGCTGTGCATCGTAGCGTGTGATGCGCCGCTTTTTCTTGCCCCCCTTCATGCGACGTGACACCTTGGAACTCTCCGCCAAGCCTTCGTAACGCCGCTCTGGCAGGGCAAGTGGCACCTTGGCACAATCCGCCACGTCAGCAGCGTGTGCTGCATGTCGCAGGTCAGGCACACCCTCCTGAAGAAGATCGTCCATGTAGGTGCCTGTTTCCTCCTGTTTTATCGTCCTCCTCCGTCTTGGGCATGTCCCTTTCTTGGGACAGCTGGCCTCGAGGCTGGGGATGTTAATCTGATGGCCAGGCATTGTGGGAACAAAGTCGTCAGGCTCCATTTTGAGGGCCGTGCTAACCGCAACCTTGCTTGTGCTACTTGGCTTTGGGCCACGCTTGCCGCCATCACGCTCAAGAGCACCGAGAGAGGTCCTGCTGGACCTGCGAGTTCTGTATGGACAAGACATGCTGCCCTTGCAGGCTGAAGCACCCTTTGGGGAGTTCTGATTGTTTTCGTGATCTGCAGCAGGCTTAATTCCACCCCTGCAGCCAGAGAACTGAGGGAGTCCTCGACTGTCCGCCTCTCTTTTGCAAGACTGCTTGAGGCTCAAGCTCCCTACACTCGCTCTGGTGGGCGTTTTCAGTCCTCCTGTTTGACGCCGTCTCCTTCCTTTAGACAAAGGCTGTGTAGGCTTTGATTTAAGTCTCTTTGGTAAACTTGAGTTGGTTGTTTGACTTCGTTTAGGGGGTGAGGTAGAGGTATGAGTGCTTGGCCGAGTTTGCCTTGTCACGGCTCTGCCTTTGCAGTGCACTTTGAGACAGGGTTGCGACATCCTCTTCCGTAATGCTAATGAGAACATGAACATGAAAAATTAATCCAACTCCAAAGCGTTATCATAAGCTTCACTTTCTCCAAACCAAAAAAAATACCCACACATACTAATGTCATTAAAGGCCAGTCTCATCATGCTCTTACATGTCTGTCCACTGGTTGGTTCCTGAGACTCTGCTTCAGTAGAGGCGACAGACTGGCTGTCTGATTTCTTACTGCCCTCTTCCAGCTTCTTCAGTCTGTTGAGCCTCTTGTCAGTCTCCCTCAGGCCATACTTGCTATTGATGACTGGGACCTCGACAGGCAGTCCTGCTTTTGACTTAAAAGCACCAGTGCCTCGCCTGAAATCATATTAATGATGTGTCAAGGGTATAGACAATTCCTTTGCATATAAACCTAAGGTTTCTGCTAGTGAAACAAAATTTAATTCTTTGTTACAAAATGACTTTAGAATGTTACTTCAGGATACCTTTCACAAGTATAGCATTCACAGAATTCATTGTTTTCTCCAAAGAAGCCATCTCCATAGTAACATGAGATCTCCTCCCCTGGTTCAATGTCCCGCAGGACCTTGACACACGCAGTGTCTCGACCTGTGGATACAAACTGTAAAAAACCTTCCCATCAGCTGTTTTATTATTATTATTTTTTTGTCCATGCAGCAAATTAATCTTCAACAGAAGCAATGATCCATTGATGGTCATGACCAGTTTATACTAACCTTGCAATTTGGCCGGCAATCTGTAACAGAAAAGACAAAAATGTGTCTTAATTTACTTGACAGCCAACTTTATTCCACTTAGTGATTATGTTTTTTTGGAGTAGTGATGGAGGGGAGGCTGGCTGGTGTGCTTCTGTATAGTGAAATGCAGGGAATAAAAGTATGTGAGCAAATAATATGTATCATAAAAGTAATGTAGGTGTCAATAATATATTATGGTTACATGTAATGCTTTTTATGTATTGATCATTAATGAATGACAATACATGATTTCATTTCTTGTGTAATATTACAAAAAGTAATATTACACAAGGTGAACCTGAGTAGCCATATTTTTAAAGCCTCTGCCAACAGTCTTATTTTATCTTTACTTTTTTCACTGATTCACCACATTCATACTCAGGAAAGTCCACCTACATCGGTATTACCCGTCATACACTATCAGTCAAAAGAAATCCGGTCATTTAGAATTTCCCTTGGTTTTAAAAGAAAAGCATATTTTTTTCCAAGTAAAATAACATTAAATTGATCAACAATACAGTCTAGACATTGTTAATGTTGTAAACGACCATTACACCATTACACCTGGAAACTGCTGATTTGTAATGGAATATCTACATAAGCGTAAAAAGCAACCATCACTCCTGTGTTCCAACATCACATTGTATTAGCTAATCCAGGTTTATCATGTTAAAAGGCCAACTGATAATTGCAAAAGGGCTTTCTAATGATGTTAGCACAGCTAAAAACTGTAGTACTGATTAAAGAAGCAATAAAAGTGGCCTTCTTTAGGCTAGTTGAGTATCTGGAGCATCAGCATTTGTGGGTTCTATTATAGACTCAAAATGACCAGAAAAAACAGCTGTCTTCTGAAACTCATCAGTCTATTCGTGCTCTAAGAAAGGAAGGCTATTCCATGCTACAAATTGCCAAGAAACTGAAGATTTCATACAAAAGTGTGTATTAATCTCTTCAAACAGCAGCACAAACTGGCTCTAACCGGGATAGAAAGAGAAGTGGAAGGGCCCGGTGCAGAACTGAGCAAGAGGACAAGTACATCAGAGTCTCTAGGCTGAGAAACAGACATCTCACAGGTCCTCAACCGGCAGCTTCATTGAATGGTACCCGCAAAACACCAGTCTCAACGTCAACAGTCAAGAGGCGACTCCTGGATGCTGGCCTTCTAGGCAGAGTTGCAAAGAAAAAGCCATATCTGAGACTGGCCAATAAAGGTAAGAGATTAAGACGGGCCAAAGAACAGAGACATTGGACAGAGGAAGACTGGAAAAAATATGGACAGACAAATCTAAATTTGAGGTCTTTGGAACATAAAGAAGAACATTTGTGAAATGCAGAAAAAAATGAAAAGATGCTGGAGGAGTGTTTACACCACCTGTCAAGCACGGTAGAGGAAAGATGATGGTCTGGGGGTGGTTTGGTGGTTGCCAAAGTGGGAGATTTATACAGGATAAAAGGGATCTTGCAAACGCTATGCCATACCCTGTGGATGGCGCTTGAGTAAAGATGTCCATATAGATTTGCTCACAAAATAATAATGATACTATTTTATTTAAATATTTTATGTTACTATAAATTTCTTTTTATTTTTTGTATTTAAAAAAATATTGTATTAATTAAAAAATATTTAACACTGAGAAAAAAAAAATCATTAGGAGAAGAAGAAGAAACATGTATTGTGACATCATTTATCACAGTATTGATATTACACTGTCGTACAGCCCAGCCCTGCTTGGCGCTTACTGCCGATGGCACCAATAGGGTAAAATTGTGCTTTCTGGGCTCATGAGTAGTATACATCTCTACGTTTTCACCCTACTGTAAGGGAATTACGAGCTGGAATTCTGAAGGTGAAACAACCATCCATGGCACAAAGTCCATGAGAGCATAACTAGCCCTGTCCTCTGGTTGCAGCGAACTTATGCTTTCACATGTGTGATATAGGTGTTGGGAAACTTTGTTTATTAAATAAATTCAATAGTTATTTGAAAAATGCTATGCTGTCCCATTTGTTATCACCTGAAACCATTCAGTGTAGCACAAATCAAAGGAATCAAATGCTTCTCAGAAATCAGTACTGTATATAGCGCACCATGTCAATTTATTAGGTACACCTATCTAATACTAAATGGCAGGTATACATCATGTTACATTCATAATTTTGTCCAATTCTCAATTCATTAAAGGGTTTAGAACTCGGATCCTTTCCCTGCCCCAACACTGAGCCATCTGATCCAGAAGGAGCCGTTTAACAAGGAACTGAATCTGAATGCTGGAGGCAGGGGAGAGGATATTGTATTGGAGCTTAAAACCCCTGCCTGTGCATTTCATGTTGTCCATTTAATCCTCATTAGCTTCTGCCCTTGCATTTACCTGCTCTTCTTTCTCTCCTCCTCCTCTATCTCCTCTCTTTGCTGCTGCATTTGCTCCTTCTGCTGATTCTCCACTGGCCCTTCCTCTTTGCCTTCTTGCCTACTAAAGCAAAATTCATTTTGCCAATAGCCCTGCACTGAGAGTTATTGTCTTGCCCTGATGTTATACATAACGTAGATGAATGTAATTTATTCAAGTATGAAATATGCCTGGAACAACACTCCATTTAATCAAACACTGCCATGTGATGTCATCAGTATCCTACCACTCCTGACAATTTGAACATTTTGTTCAGAATGTACTGGTTGGTTTTCAGAGAGAATAGCTGTTGAGTAACTCTGGGCTAGTTAACATGATTTACCTATACTAACTAAATGCTGAATGCTAACTTTAATATACAACCTTAAAATGCAACAAAAACAAGCAAATATGGTCTTTCTGTGGCTGAATATCAAATGGTGTACTACACTATGCATATAGGGTACTAGGTAGGGTGAACAGCTCCATTATGTTGTACTCTCTGAAGAACACACACACAAAAAAAAAAATGCATAGAAAGGCATTTATGATTCAGCCTAAAAAGAAGATGGCTGATTTTACTGGGCTCACAGAAAAGGTAAATGCATGATAATGCTGAACGAAATAGAGATAATAAAACATTAATCAGTACAAAACAAACAAATCTGACACACCTCTTTAATCTACCATAAGATGGGTTTCGTAAAGTGTGTTTCTGCTAGTAGAGTTCATTCCAGGAAGGCCAACTCTGTGAAGACTTGACCAATTGATTGTCTGCACTATTTTTAGCTCCACTCATATGTCCGGGCTCGACTCGCATGATACCTGGGCAAGAAGGGTAACTAAATCCAGTACAGTTTTTATTCGCAGTATGGTTGACTTGGAGGTGGAAATAGTGTCAATTGCAGGATCACAGCTAGCTTGGCAATCTGCGCTATGCTGGAACGTCCAGTGGGAAACTGATATGAGTGTTCATTTGGGAAAAACAGTGAAATGCACCTACATATGGCCAATGGGTCAATTTGTAACAAGGGTCTAAAGCAGGGGTCTTCAATCTTATTTGGAAAGAGCTAGTGTGATAAACCTGATTTCACTTATTTAATCAGTTCATCTTGGTCTCCAACCAGCTATCAAGTGTGCCTCCAAGTTGGCTGTAACAAAAGCCTGCTGCCCCACTGCCGCTTTCTCGATATGATTGAAGACCCCTGGTCTAAAGGGGAATTTCAACTAGTCAGAGGCACACACAGATGACATAAGATGGCAGAGTCCGATAAAAAGGAATGTCGCTCAGGACCAACAAAGGGAAGCTGATACAGGAACATAAGTTCACCATATAATTTAGATTTGGTACTCTGAAAGTATACATGTTAAAAATACACCATTAAATGTTTTGTTCTCTTTCGTTTTTGAGGCACAGAAAATGCAGGATACATACCATGATTAATAAAAGCAGCGGGTCCCAGCCAAAGCTGAGCACAGTTCTTACGCGTAGAGTACATGACACTGAAGTCATTCTCTCCATGGCGTAACAACATCTTCTCTTCATTAGCAGACAGCTCAGCAATGCAACCCACAAGGTGTTCAATTTCATCGTTCCTTTTCCTTAAGTACAAGAACAAAAATGAGGAACACTTGCTATAATTTTGCAATATAAAGACAGCGTGAATGATCAGATGCCATCCAGCTTACCAGTCTTTTGTTGCTACAATTTTGGCTCCATTTTGCTCAGAGGAATAGCGATTGCATGGAAGAATCTCAAACCCACTGTCTGCTGCAAACATACGCAAGTAAACAAAGACCTGCACAGAAAAAATTGTGCTGTTTTAATTTATGACCGTCTCTGGGAAGGAATAGGCCAGGTTTATACTTGCTTGAGTACAAGTAGGCAAGATGGCTCTCCCATGTATGATATGTTCATTCAGCCTATCAACTGTGCATGTCCAAAAAATTAACATGATGAACTGGTGTAGTACCACCATACTATTCTAGACAGCTTTTCAGTATTAACTGATCTAACTGAATTCTCTATTACAGTTCAAACCTCCCGAGCCTGCTTCGGGTACTAATCTTCTCGATCAAGATTAGTAAATAATATTTATATTAGTAAACTTGTAATTTTGCTCAGAGCTGCAGCTCATGACAACATTTCTTTAACATCTCCGGTAACCGCTGAAACTGCAGACGCACCTTTAGTCACATGTCAAGTATAACCCTGGCATTATTGTGTCCACATTTTTATTGTTCATTTATTGTGAAACATTTACATGTGCTTTGAACAGCTTCTCCTGGGCCTTTGTCTTATTGAGAAAGTGATGTCTTCTCCAGTCTGCAGAGGTCAAAGCCTGGAAAGCTTTTTCCAGGTTGTCATTCTTCTTGAAGCTTTCAATCACTTCTCTAAGCTCCGACTGTCGACCTTTGATTGGGCGAAATCTAAGAAGGTGAATCATACTGAAGTTATGCACATGTACTGTCTTATCTGAAGCCTAACCAGAAGTTTTAAGTGATATGACAGCTCTGATGTGCCAGAGGTAAATTTAAGAAATACAAACCTCGTATTCATCTTGTGAGTCTGAAAACCCAAGTAAGAGTCCAGAATCAGGCTGGTGGACAAGTCGTCATATTCACACAGCTCCTTAGCCGTCATCCCTGATGAGGGCACATGGCGCCTCTCTGGCTCTGGGGCTGCACCACTGACACCTAACAAACAATGAAGCATAATTTAATAAAAGCTGAAAACAGTTACTATGATCCGGCAGTCTAAGGAATAGTTTAGGCATTCTTTTTCTTTTTTTTTCTGTACTGGAGCACTTACGCCGGCTGCATCTTCTGCCACTAGGGGAGCTTTTGCTCTGGCGCAGGTGGGCCCTCTGGCCATTCTGCAGCCTGGTCTTCCCAACGGGCTGATTGCTGGAGAACCTACTGCCATGTCTCCTTCCATTCAGCACCATGTTCTTGGATTCTCCCATCTACTTCATACCAGCAGGCTTTCTGGTGAAGGCTCATTTAGCTTCTATGTACTTATGAGAAATCATCAGCAACATGCGAGGAGCGGTTTTATTTCCCGCTTACAGGGCAATTAGGATATATGGTGCAGAGCTTAATTTTCAATCCTGCTTCCACCTGTTAAAAAACATATGAGGAATTTATTGCAAATAGGATAACAGACGAAATTAAAACAGTCAGTGTGTGAAATAGCACATTAAAGAAGATGATAATCAGTGTGCTGGAGTTGATTGGAGGAGGAGTTGATTGGAGTTGCATGACTGTGAGAGACATGTACTTTGATACTACTATAGCACATTTAAAGACTAAACAGGGTCTGGGTAATCTCTGCAGTGTTACTTTATGCTTTAAAAAAAGCTTTAAAAAGCTTAATGTACTTTTAAACAACAGCAAACCTGACAGGTAGGTTCCAAACCATCAGTACAGTGTTAACAGTTGATAAGCTGTCCAGTTGCTTAGTAACTATTAATAAGTGTAGACTGCCGCCCACCGGTTGCTAAGAAAATTGAAAGTCGCTGCTTAAAACAATGTCAGGTTTCCACAACATTTCCGCGTTAGGAGCTTTCGCGTGCTCGCCGATGACGTTTGATACACTTTTCTATAATTATCATGAATAACGCGTCGTGACTGAATAGCCGTTTCTGTATCCACTACCTACATTACGCTACCAAGCTAACAGGCTAATGCTGCTGTCCATTTAACTATCCAAACAACGCAAAAGGGCGGTGGACCCAAATCAACTAAAACTTGCAAAGCCAAAGCAATAACAAGCAATCTATTGCATGGACTATTCATCTATTATATTAAATATAAGCGAGCGCTAGCGTGTGTTTTTGCTAGCTTTGCTAACGTGATAAGCTCTGTTTAGCATAGAGACGGCTAGTTTTAACTAGCTTGCCATCCGGCTAGTGTAAGTAAAGCGACGTTGCTAGAATACTCCTCTAGCTTGAAAGCTGACCCAAGAGCGGGGTGTTAGCCAACCGCTAGTTAGGGTTTCTAAATAAGTAACCATTGGGCAACTGACACTTTGTCCAGCTGGCATTTAGCTCGCTAGCTAGGTAGCTAAAAGACACTAAAATCATACTAACAGCACCAGCCACCATTATAACAACACTCGCTAACAAGACCAGTGGAAAACTGCTAAATGTCTCTTTTTTGCCACGCTTTGTCGAAAGATAGCCAAATAGTTAAGCGAGCGGCAGAACCCGGGCCTACAAATTGCTAAATGCTAAGCTACTGGCTAACTGAGCCGCTAAGTGCAAGACTGCTAGCTAGCCAAACATAGCTGATAGCTCACATGCTACCTACCCAGTTGGCTAAACCGTACCTGGAAAGTGTTCAATAAAGAATGTTTTCGAAAATGAGAGCGAGTCTGTGCTTTAATACTCACTTTGTTCTTTTTCCTATGTTAAGACATGTCTGTCACAAGTGCCCGAGACGAGCGGAATGTCTTACAAAATATTCCATATAGCAACCATAAACTGCCAGATAATTTACATTAAAATTCAAGATGGCGACAGGGTTTGGCTATAGTGGAAAGATAGGACACAGAACCTCCTCCGAAAAAAATAGACCCCAAACCTATTGTTCCTGGCATCTAGTCTGATGCTCGCTGTTACTAAATCCACAGAGAGTCCAAATGACCTTTCACAGAAGCCCACAGTGACAGTTTAGCAAATACTATGAAATCCTGCGAAAACTTGGATGTGTACAAAGAGCGCGTTGTTATTTCCCTTTAAATGCCCACTGGTGTGAGTGCGCAGCTCGCCGGCGTGCATAGCAACAACATCCTCTCCCTGTCAGAGCTGCTCTTCAGCTCTCAGCTCTTCAGCTCCCTCAGCTCCGGTGTTCACAGACTGTGCGCTTTCTGCTGGAGCTGCTGGCACAGCAGACTGTGCTATACACTAATCTCGCAGTGGAGTAAAAGCAGTATTTTCTATTCTCTAAACATCAGGGTGATGGATGTTCCTCCTAAGTGCGTTTAAACTTAAGTAAAGAAACAAACAAGACAGGTTATAATCATCACCGATGGGGTAGTGTGATGTAGCCCGACGTCAGGTTAGTATTTTCCAAAAACAACAGGTCCCGAAGTGTTTCATTCCTCTTCTACCAGAGAAATCCGACAACTATTACAATTTACACGTTGTGTGCTTTTTAACCATTTATAGTTACATCTGAGAGACAAGTTAATTCCTGTTATCAGTTACTTTCTAGCAGCTATAAACATTTATTCCCTCACCTTACATATATGTTATTTGCATTCTCCTGAAGTTAATAAGACAAAAAACAAACAAACAAACAAACAAAAACAGCTTGTCATGTTACAGTCAAACCGGATAACTCAAACTCCTCTGTCTGTCAGAAAGCATGCTGACTGTTACAAAGCCCTGACACTGTCCATAACTCTTAAATAAACGTCTCCTTATAGAAAGGTTCACCATATCAGTGACATTTAGGCCTGCTGCAGTGGGTTTGGAAAGCAAACCCCTTCAGTTCTGGCATATGTTTATGTATTTTTGTATTGTATTATGTATTTTGTGTTATCGTTTAATTTGAAATGGATTAAAATTTACTTTTTGGCCAACAGTCTACACACAATATCCAATAATGACAACACGAATACAAAATATTTAGAAATTAATGCAAATTTATCAATAAAAACAATAAACAATAAAAACCTGAGATCTATCATTTATATAAATATTCAAAGCCTTTATTCACTATTTTGTAGAAGCATCTTTGGCAGCCATCTTTAGGTAAGACTTTACAAGCATTGCACGACTGGATTTTGGCAGGTTTTCCCATTCTTCCTAACAAGTCCTTTGAAGCTCAATCAGATTGGATGGTGAGAGTCTGTGAACTGCCATCTTCAGGTCTCTCCATAGATGTTCTATGGGGTTCAAGTCTGGGCTTTGGAGTTCACCTGTAGTTCATCTAAATAACTGATTTAATTTTACATCTGTAGACAGAGAAAGAGAGACTTCAAAAGGAGCAGAAAAAAGTCCCATCGTAATATACTTAATTTTGATGTTACAGCAAAGAGGCCCTTTAAGCGCCTACCACACACCCTTTACTCAGGGTGACTTCTGTCTAGCCACCGTACCATAAAGGCCTGATTAGTGGAGTAATTCTCAGATGGTTGTCCTTCCAGCAGGTTCTTCCATCATGAAGCTCTTCTAGAGTGGTCATTGGGTTGGCCCAGTTACTGAGTTTCACTGGACAGCCAGCTCTAGGAAGAATCCTGGTGGTTCCAAACTTCTTCCATTTTACAATGATGGAGGACACTGTCCTCCTGGTAATATTAAAGGTTTTAGAGAATGTTTTATACCCTTGCCCAGATCTGTGTTTCAACACAATTTGATTGTGTAGGTCTACAGAGATTTCCTTCGACTTGGTTTTTGATCTGACATTCAATGTGGGACCTTATACACACAGGTGTGTGCCTTTCTAAATTAGGTCCAATCAATTGAATTTGCCACAGGAAGACTCCAGTCCAGTTTTAGAAACATCTCAAGTTAATCAAACCAAACAGGATGCATCTGAGTTCAGTTTTGAGTACATTAGTCAGGGGATTCTGAATACTTTCAGTATTTCAGTTTTTGATTATTATTAAATTTGTCTATAAAATTTCTAAGATATGTTTTTACTTTGTCACTTTATTATTGTATTTTTATAATACAGTAAAGTGTGCAAAAAGTGAAGGGGTCTGAATACTTTCTGAATGCATTGTACTATCCTTAAATTATGTAGTGCGTCCACCAAACATGACAGGTTCCTGTAAATGAGTTATTACTATAGAAATGATAAAGAACAAGTGCATTAATATAAACTCGTGAACTTAATTTCAGCTGGTTACATTACTGTTGGAGCTGCTGTTATAGAAAATTAACAGCTTATAACCAATCGTTGACATTTTGGTCATGTACATTGTAAAAATCTCTGCACATTAAGTAGTAGGCCTAAGTAACATTCTATATTTCTGATTCTACCATAAGATGTTTAGTTAAAAAAAACACCATTTAACCATAACTGTGTAACATCTCATGTATCCATTATATCCTTTCACTATTCCTCACTCCATGTATTGTATTTTAAGACTTTGACTTATCAGGCCAGAAAATAAATGCTGCTAAGTTAAACTGTCCCAATTTATCTGATGTCAAAAGGCCCAAAAAAAAAAAAAAAGGTCATTTTGATTTGGAGGGTAAAACCTCAGTGACTAGGGAAGGTGCAGTTTATTTTTAAGACTGTAGCATATACAGTAGATGTCCATCCATTTTCTCTACTGTTTAGGGTACAGGCTACCTAGGGAAACCTGCAGCCTATCCTAGGGGACTCGAGGCACAAGGCGGGGGACACCCTGGACGGGGTGCCAACCCATCACAGGGCACAATCGCACACACACACTCGCACAGTACGGACAATTTGGAAATGCCAATTAGCCTACAGCCATTGGACTGGAGGAGGAAACCGGAGTACCTGGAGGAAACCCTTGAAGCATGGGGAGAACATGCAAACTCCATGCATGCAGGGTGAAGGGGGGAATCGGACCCCCTTCCTGTAGTGCTAACTAATAAGCCACCATACCCCCCTACAGTAGATGTGTTTATGTTAAAATTAGCATGATATATTACTAATCTTTAATACACCTGAAGTGAGTGTTGAAATTTATCAGCTGAAATTCAGTATTCAAGATTAAATACAAACCAAAATTCATATTTCAAGATTTTACTTCATTTGAAATATAGATTAAAAAAAATATATTGTTATTATTATTATTATTATTATTATTATTATTATTATTATTATTATTATTATTATTATTATGTGGGCTGTTGCTTCACTTCCGGGTTTGTAATTCCCACTCGGAGCTCGACGTTGTTTCCCAATCCGAAGGTGGGAATTACGGCTTTTCCCCACATGATATGAATATAAAACAGTTCTTTGAACGTGTAAGCCTGGCATGGCATATCAGATACGGGTTAATACGATTAATACGTTTACTCTTTCACTACTTTCCCATTAATATCGATAAACACATAAACCGCAGTAAACAAACCACATTTTATGGCGGATCTGCGCGTCACGCTGATGACGTAATCAGACTCGCAACAGCAACAAGAGCCCCTCACACAGTGAGACACACAGGTAGCTAGTTTAGTGTCTTTATTCTGGTCCATTTCTAATATTTAAAGGCTTCATTAAAAGTAAATTAGACTGGTGGGACAATTTTAATGTAGTGTTTGTGTTTAATGACCTTCTCTAGGATGAGCACATCTTGTTAAAGGTGTATGGGTTATTTAGATAGCTTAGCGCTCGGGGTTTAGCTAGCCTTGGTTTGTTTATCTTCATAGCTAGCTATTCAGCACGCTGGTTCCACACATTACGTGTTAATTTCGCTGTCAGTATAACGACTTTTACCAAGTAATCTTGATAGTTGCCTTCAGTGCATCATGGAATGTTTCGAGAATAAGCCAGCATGCTAAACTAAGAACCAGATAACTAGTTAGCATTTGTTGATATGTTTATGTGCTAGCTAGTTTTGCACCTAGCTGTCAGAGTTATACTTAAAATATTGTTGTGTCTTAAATTAAAGACAGACTTCAGCAAATTGCTTGTGCATTTGTACACGTCTGTACTGGAAATATGACCATGAAATGTGCAATCTCTTCTGTCTTAGGAGTAGACAGGTGAAAATGGCTCAATGAAAGAGTGCAACAGAGGTATGGTCGCCATAAAAGGTTCCTGTCAATGATAATGCCTCCAAGGAAGAGACCCCTCATTCCTGTCAGCGCAAGACGGCGGCCAAAAGGTGATGACGATTACTTCCCCTTCAACCTGCTGCCAGTGGAGTGTCAGCTCCATGTGCTTTCATTCCTGAGTGAGGTGGACAAGTGTAACTCAGCGCTTGTGTGCTCTAGCTGGAGCTGCCTGGTGCGCTCTGGGAAACTGTGGAGAGTTGCAGACTATTCTCGCCGTGGAGTCTTCCGTCTTGGACAGGAGGGACTACTCGTTTCCAACAGAGAATTTGAGCGCTGGAAGGCATGGGTTCACCATTATACTCACCATCTAATATCTCGTGGGGCTAGTCTGCTTACTCTTAAAGCAAGCTTTGATTTGGGGGACCAGTGCAATAAATGGGGAGAACTCCTCTCTCACCTGCTGGAGAATGTCCACTGTAGGGATCTCAGTCATTTAGACTTGAACTGGACCTTCACTCTGCTGGAGCCGTTGGACCTCCGAGTCCATTCTGGTTCTAGCTCACACCAGGATGTCATCACTAAAATGGACCAAGTTAATAATTTCCAGATCCTTTTAGCCAAACTAGCCCAGAGCTGCCCTCGAATCACCAAGATGCGGCTGCACTTTGATTGGTCTGACAAGTCAGTAGCTTTAATAGCTCAGTTTCAACACTTGCGCATTTTGGAACTTAAGTACTTCTGGGTCTTTAAAGGGGTGAGCCCAAGCACCTTGCAGACACTGACTAAATCTTTGCCTAACCTCAAGTCCCTTACTCTCAATGTTCTAGTGCCACTTCGGAATTTGGGCATTTCATACACTCTTGAATCACTGTCCCTGGAGTTCCTTGATGTCTCCCTCAGCCGAGGTCTAGTCTTCTCTTGCCTCAAACTGCCTGCGCTGAGAGAGTTGCGGGCTAAAAAGATTGTACGGGGGATTACTCTAGACCGCCGGACCAGGCTGCGAATCCAGAGCAGGTGGCCTTGCCTGTATCAGGTCTTGCGGGAGGGGACACCCAAGCTACAGGTGCTCAACAATGAACGACTCCTTCCAAACTGGAAAGAGCAGACTTACGACGAGCTCACTTCTATTCTCCAGCAGTCTTGTTACTGCCTGCAGCATCTGGACAATTGGATCTGGTAAACAAACTGTCAGAAATAACAGCACAAACCTTTCCAGACCTGTTGATGCAAGGATGTTGAGAATCACTTGTGAAACTGATAAACACCTGTCGCCATTTATTAAACATGTATAATGTTTCACAACGCAATAAGCCACCCTAAAAGTGAAAGAGATAATATGACGTGAGGTCATTTGTTTTTTAAATTTCTGATCAAATACTTCTGGTCAATAACAAAATATGATAGCTATGTGAGGACTAGCTACAAGTTTAGTTTTATCTGGTAAATGAAATTGCCCTGTTCAAATGTATAAAAAGAGATAAAAACATATAACATGGGGGATGGAAAGCAATGCGTGGTCCAGAGCTTGTATATTACTCTCAGTGGCTCAATACAGAGGCCTTGGAGAATGGGTATTTGCCATCTTGTTTTGTTTAAATATGTTTTTGCATACCAACCAGAAAAGCAGTGAAGGTATTTAAAAGGAATGTGGTGTAATGTAAACCAGGCCTAAATATTTCCAAGATTTGCGAACAATAATTTTACTGTTTTCTTTTTTAAATTTCTATTTTAAAATTCCCTTCTAAATTTTTCCTATAGGATAACCCATGTGGTTGACTATGCAGCAGGCCACTAATAGGATAAAGCTAACATGCCAGAATCTCATTAAACATTTATTTTTAAACATTGCTTTAATCAGATATCAGTCTTAATCTTTTTAAAATTGGGGATTTATCATGCGTCAGACTGACCATTATGTTCACAATGACATTACAGTTTACAAAGTTTTGTTAAATCATTCTTTTTCTCAAATTTAACACAAAATGAGTTAGTAAGTCTGTAATTTGTTTTTTGAAAGTGGTGGTTCACAGACTTGCAAAACTTCCAAAGATCTAAAGGACCAAGTGATGTGAAATGTTTGTCATATATTGCATATATCCACCCCATACACACACCCACCCACAGATAATTGCTTCTTTTCCATACATCAAATGTTTATGCATAGAGAGAGCCAGTCTTATATGTGTAGTGCTTCATACTTATCCATAGAGGTCCTCTTAGCTTCAGGTTTTGTACTACCATATCAGCATTTTCCTCTGTGCTTATTACCCTAATTTATTAGTTTGCAACTTGCACTGATTTTTTTTTAAGGCAATCAACTAATTCAGTGGTTATTGAATTGTTAAAGACTGCCAGAATAAAATTGACTGGTTTGACTGTCCATATAGTTTCTTTCTGTGTGTCTTCTAAATACTGTCAGGTATTTTAATGTTACTGTATCAAACATATTTTTCATTGAGACTGGAGATTGTGAAATTTTTCCTGAAGTTTCCAAAATCTATCCTGACAGAACAGTAGTGGCTAGTCAGTGTTCTGCGGGTCTTACTCTAGCCTGTCTTGACATACTTTCATGAAGAATTTTTAAAAGAAGTCTAAAAGAATTGCTTCTCATGCACTCTGCACTGCTGTCCACAGACTATCCATAGAGGTTGCTCTTTATGCATTTCCTAATGTATTTTCAAAATTCCTAACAGAATTTAAATCAGGTGACTGTGCTGACCTTTTTGTTTCAGCTTCCTCTTCCTCAAACCACTCCCTCACTTGATGTGCTGTAAGGCACCTTGCATCCAGTCACTAGGCACTGGATGAAACTGGACAATAAGGATCAGGGAGTTTGTCAGTAAGTCAGTATAAGTGACCACTTTTGTCAAAAATCCAACACCTTTGCTGGTGATTCATCTCAAGACCTAACTCTTCTCCCAGTGTCCTCCTCACGTAGACTCATCACTTTGATGGAGAAGAAACCTGGATTCATTATTAAAGATCACCTTCATGATCACATTCAACCACTTAGTGTTCTCTGGCAAAGCTGTAAGCTGGAGCGTCCTTCTTGACTTATGACCAAATATCTCATCCTCTCTCAATCTTTGCTGGGTGGTAGATGTTAAGAAGCACTCCATACTCATGTCTCCTCTCTGCTTCAATCGGAGGAGCAATTTTACATCAAACTTGCATCTTTCTGACCAAAATGCTATCCTGTTTTGTTGTCTTTGACCCAGGAGGCTTTTTATCATTTTTATCCTCCTACCTGCAACAATTCTAAAAGCACTTTCTCAATGTGAAGATCCTTCTTCTCCCAACACAGCAAAGTTCCCATGATTTTCTATCCTTATTCTTGGCTTTTCAACCCATTTCTCACTTCTTAGTGCCAAATCACACATCAATGTTGATGCTTGTTTATTAGCTATCAACTGTACTTTGAGAGTTGATTTTGGAGTCTATATTGAGAATACGTTCACTCAGTGATCACTGCTTAATCATTTTATGGCTACTGAGAATAGAGTGTATCCTTCCTATGCAAACTGTACAAAGACCCTGGCAACCAGCACTCAAAACAAATACATAAAGTGCTCTTAATTATTGTAGTATTTCCTCAGTATAAAAAAATAGGGCACATATCACTTCAAATGCTTCAAAAACAGTCGCTAATTGTCAATATTACATATGTACAAATGAGCAATAATTTTTGACTGCCTGTGTGTGTCTGTGTGTATAGATGGGCTGGTTTGAGTATTTCAGAAACTGTTGCTCTCTTGGGATTTTCATGCGCAACAGTCTATAGAGTTTACACAGAATGGTGCAAAAAAAGCAAAAAACCCAAAAAACATCTAGTGAGCAGCAGTTCTGTGGGCGGAAATGATGAGAGAGCTCAGAGGAGAGAGAATGGCCAGAGTGGTTTGAGCTGACTGGAAGGCTATGGTGACTCAAATAACCACTCTTTACAGCTGTGATGAGCAGAAAAGCATCTCAGAAAGCACAACACACAGAACCTTGAAGCGGATGGGCTCACCACTTTGGATTCCACTCCTGTCAGCCAAAAAACAAGAATCTGAGGCTGCAGTAGGCGCAGGATCACTGAAACTAGACAGTTGAGGACTGGAAAAAGACCAGGCGATGTTCATAAATACATGCCTTTTAAGAAATATATCAGATATTATGTCCTGTTAACAACAAAGTAGTATTAGACAATTTGACAAATTTGAGAAGTATTTATAAGAGCTACCATTCAGAAAACATAAATAATGTTAAAGCCTGGACAATGAAGTGGGAATAAAACATGCTTCACAGCTATAGAAAAAGTCTAAAAAGTTGTTCATTTTTCGATTGAGAAAGTTAAATGAAACATTCTGTCCATATTGCTATTCTAACTGTTATATGTGATCATACTGTCCTTCCTGAAGAATAGTTTAAGTTAAGAGAAATGGCTGCTCGGTATTTTACTGAGATTTTTTTTTTTTGTCTTATCTACATGACATGTCTCTGGACAGAAATTAGAATTAGATTAGATGTTTGAATTAGATTTTTTTTTTTTTTTGACAGGTTTTTCAATCACATAAATCATTGACACTGGAAGTCTCATTTTGCATTTACAAATTTATGCTAGAATTCTTTTAAAAAAAAAAAAAAAGCTGTTTACAAGAAGGACGAGGAAACATTTAGCCACTGAACAAAGTACAATCCCAAGTAAACTTTGTTCATGAACCATAAAGATATAAATAGTTTCAGGTAATGGTTCTAGAACAACTCATAAGTCTTGTTTTAACAACATTATGATGTGCCTAGACATTTTGTTCAGTGTGACCTTTATATTATTCATATTAGCCTGGATTTCTACTTTTTCTTTGCTTTTCTCTAATGCAGTTAAGAATGTGTAATCCAGGGAGGGGAAAAGGAGCTACGATCTCCTCCCCTTATACTCTTTTCACAGAAACACATGCTACCAATTTGACTTGTGCATGTGTATTAGCTCGGCAGTGGTGGAAGACCCGTGTTACAGAGTTTTAGGAAAACCTACAAAAAACATGTAGCTTTGCTGCCAGTGAGGTCTGAAACAGTAGGACGGCTCATAATTTAGACTTGAACTTAATCTAGAGGGGCACAGGATGGAATCGAATGGCAACCTGTGGAAACGTCACTTGTTTTATAGGTTAGTGCTTGCACTTAGAAAAGGAAACACAAAGCCACACAGCTCTTTTTCATGTCAGAATGTTTTAGTACTTTGATTATGTTTGCAGAGCGAAGCTTCCTTCTTCCCCTTTGTCCTGGACTGGTCTGAGGTGGGCAGAGGTGGAGACAAAATCCTGACAATCAGATGCAAAGTACTTGTTTATTTGATTATCTATGCTAGTTAATGTATAACCCCGATGAAGGCGGTGCCGTTATGCCTTCAGTTGTGAACATTTCCTCGATTTAAGGAAAGGTTCATAGTCTAATTAAAGACTGTGGGCTCCTCACTTAGCTTGGATTCACTTGTTGGAGTTTCTCACATGGGACAGACATGGCTAAAGGAGTGTACATCTCTAAAGCCCTGGCTATTGCCACAGTGGTGCTGACACTTTCTGCGCTTGGTGGCATCATTGTTATGGTCACCATGTACCAGATGGAGATAGCAAGAAAACCACCAAGGCCTCGACCAAGCCCCGTTCCTACTACGCCGATTCCAACGGGACTTCCACCAACTCTGAGACTTCCTGACAATTTGATTCCAGAGAGCTACAAAGTCAACCTTCAACCGTATCTCTACACGAAACTGCCCAATGCCACCGAGCAAGTTTATAAGTTTGAAGGGAACTCAACAGTTAGGTTTAAATGTGTGAAAGACACACGGACTATCATTCTTCATGCCCTGAATCTATTGATAGACCAAGTTATAGTGACCCATGCTAGAACAAGGGAAAATATAGCAGTAGAGAGATACACTTTGCACAATGACTCTCATTTCTTTGAGATCCTGCTTAAGAAACCGTTAGTAGGAAATGGGGACTATTATGAACTTTTCACTAAATTCGAAGGGAAACTGCTTGATGATTTGACTGGTCTTTATACAAGCCAGTACACAGAGAACGTTAATGGTGAAGAAGAGAAAAGGTAAGCATTTTGTAATATTTAAATTGCCTATATATGAAAAGTGTTTGTCCTCTTATTGCCTAAATTAGCGCTTTCTCAGTCCAGTACTATGTGGACTCATAGCTCTGCACAGTTTTAAGTATTCACACCTCTGACCCAGCTCATAAATGACTTAATAATTAGGTAATGGTTTGATCAGATATGTCGGCGGCAGGGAAACCCTGAAGCTGTGTAGGACTATGAGTCCCTAGGGCTGGAGCTGAGAAATCCAGCCACATATCACTTCAGCATAAACACATTGCTACCTGAAAACACTGTCTAAAAAAGTTAATTGTTTATTTAAGCTCCACATTACTATGTGGATGCATTTTGGTTTCTGGCATTTCTTTATAACATGTTGTTTATGAAGCTGAAATCATGTAGTGGTATGTGTGTGTGTCTGTTTGTGTGTGTCCAAAGAGGGAACAGAACACAGAAACTCACACATTCCCTTCCAAATATCAGATTACTCAAAGCCATTTCTTGGCTACGGCAGTATTTATGTTACTGTGTTTATTGTAGAAGGAGCCCCCAACCCTGTTCCTACCCAGTTTTATTGCTTTCTTCTTAACCTATCTCCAAGGAAGTTATCTCAGCTGTAATGCTACAAGCAGAGCGGTTCATCTGAATAGCACATGATTGTACCCATAACTGATGTTCCATGCAACTATTCTTTGAAATGTTTGGATTTCCTGTCTGTTTTTGTACATTTGTGTGTTTTATATAAATATGTTTCCAACAGATTTCTCGTTGCGAGCCAGCTGCAAGCCACAGATGCTAGAAAAGTATTCCCTTGCTTTGATGAACCAGCTATGAAAGCAGTTTTTAATATTACTATTATCCACAGACGTGGCACCAAAGCCCTTTCTAATGGGAGGGAAGGTAAGACACAGAACTGGCTTTGTGATAACAATCAAAATAGGTCTGTGTTGGCAGTTAATATAGGATGATGTCATAGTTTAAAAGATGATCAGTCTTGCTTTGATAATTTGTTAGTTCATGTTAATTACATTGTTTGCCTTGATGTAGTTTGCATTAAAACATGGATTACGAAGGTTAATACAAGCTTAAAATAAAGCACATAAATGACATCAGTGTAAAAATGCTCGTGTTTTGTATTCAACAGACGATTCACAATTTTTTGGTGACGAGTGGATTGCTACAACATTTGCCCCAACACCAAACATGTCAACATATCTCTTGGCTTTCACAGTAAATGAATTTGAATACGAAAGTGATCAACATGATGGGAAGGAAATATTGGTGTGTTTGTGTTTAATAATATTCATTTCTTTTTTTTATTACTACCGCAGCATTAGTTCATTTTGTTTAAAGTCAAGAATTACAGAGAAAAAACAAGATAAATTGTGTGCAACACTCTATAAAACTGTTGATTTTGTTTATACATACTTCTGTACATACTGACATTTACATTCTGGTAATACAAATAGAAATCCATTTTCTAATCTGTTTTCTGTGTGTTACAAGATCTGGGCCCGGCCTGAGGCTGTGACTGCTGGACATGCCAACTACGCAAAGAGTATCACTGGGAAGATTCTGAGCTTTTACGAGATGAAATTTAACCTGAAATATCCATTAAATAAACTAGGTGAGATAAAACGCACGGGTTAAGAAAAGTAAAAACGGAAGTGCCATTTTAGTAATCGGTAACTCACACCATATATGGTTATATTCACAGATCAGATTGCCTTGCCTGACTTCAGTGCAGGTGCTATGGAAAACTGGGGTTTAACGATGTACCGTGAATCAGCTCTGCTGTATGAGGAAGGTGTGTCCTCTTCCTCCGATAAAGAATGGGTTGCCATTGTGATAGCTCATGAGCTGGCACATCAGGTACAATTATTCACTATTTATTCAGATGTAATTTCTTTAATGTTAAAAAGTCTGCATGAGACACTCTGCTTGTACAGCCAGTGGCACATTTTTATGACACTAGATGCATACACACTTTTGAGTTTTTATTTGGATTTATTAATTCATGATCATCGTTGCTGGATATACAGTGGTTTGGAAACCTCGTCACAATGAACTGGTGGAATAACCTGTGGTTGAGTGAGGGATTTGCAACATACATCTCATACCTGGGAGTGGACGACATTGAGCCTACATGGAACATAGTACGTTTCAGACATTTCAAAGAATTGTTGTACACTGACATTTTAATTCACTGCAATCAGATCCTTATTCTGTGATTTCAGATTTTTCCCTGTATGATCCATGATGCTTCAACTAATCCTTTTGTTAACTTTAGCTGCCACACACATCTAGACGTTTACATCTGTGTATGTACTGTTATTTTCAGAGAGATATGTTTGTGCTGAAAGAAATCCAGCCAGTCATGGAGCTGGATTCACTGAATGCTTCACACCCCCTCAGCCTGAGGGAGTCTGAAATTGAGACACCATTTGACATCTTGGGACTCTTTGACAGCATCACCTACAGCAAGGCTGGTTTGATGTCTGCTTATCAGGCTGCCCATAAATTTGAGGGCTCATGTATATATTTACCAGAAATTATTTATGTGTGATTTCTCTGTCCTCTCAATAGGGTGCAGCTGTGCTAAGAATGTTGTCAGCCTACATGGGGGAGGAAAAGTTTTTTGAAGGACTTAAGGTGAGTGGTGTGTGGTGATAGCAAGCCTAGCACACTTTATACAGTTATATATTCTTGCCGTTGTTTTTTTTTTTTTTTTTTTTTTGGACTAACGTCTGAGTTAGCATATAAGCTACAGTTTAATACTGTATTACAAATGCATCATTTTAGAGCTACCTTAGGAACTTCGAGTACAAGACTGCTGACACTGCAGACCTCTGGAAGTGTATGAACGAGGTAAATGTGATGTAGCTACTTACATATGGAAAATAACAAATACTTAATGATAATAAAGGATGAACTGATTTTTGTCCCTGAAATGTGCACATACTAACATACACTCTGTGGCCAACAGTTTGTGGACACCTGACCATCAGACCCATATGTGCTTTTTGAACATCCCATTCCAGATTTAGTCCCTCTTTGCTCTTATAATAACCTCCACTCTTCTGGGAAGGTTTTCCACTAGATTTTGAAACGTGGCTGTGGGGATTTGTGCTCATTCAGCCACAAGTGCTTTTGTGAGAACAGGCACTGATGCTGGGTGAGGAGGCCTGGGGAGCAGTCAGCATTCCATTTCATCCTAACGGTGTTCACTGGGGTTGAGGTCAGGGCTCTGTGCAGGCCACTCGAGTTCTTCCACTCCAATCTCAGCAAACCATGTCTTCATGGACCTCGCTTTGTGCACAGGGGCATTGTCATGTTGGAACATGTTTGGAACCCTTAGTTCCAGTGAAGGGAAATCTTAATGCTACAGCATACAAAGACAATCTATACAGATGTGTGCTACCAACTTTGTGGCAACAGTTTTGGCCCACATATGGCTGTGATGGTCTGCTGTCTACAAACCTTTGGCCATATAGTGTATATATTGTATTAGCATGACTACTCACCACTTAGTAATGCAGTGTATTGTCCTTATCAGGCTACACATGAGGAAATAGAGAGCATCATGACAGCATGGGTCGAGCAAGAGGGCTACCCAGTCCTCAACATAAATACCACCACTGGAGAGATTGCTCAGGAGCAGTTCCTTTTAAAGCGAGCAGGGGACACTGGGTGAGTGCCAAGCCAGACAAGACATTTTTACATCAGTTAGATGTGAAAGGATACACTAACAGTGTGTATGATATCACTCCTTCACTGATGTGTTGACTGTACTATATAGAGCACTATATAGGATACCAAAGAGGGAAACACTAGTGAATTCAGATAAGATTTAATAGTGATGCTCCAGGAAACACTTTGTACAAGACCTGCCATTACATAAACTATATGAATGTTATAAATGGACTAACAGAAATATTCATTCATTCATTCATTCATTCATTCATCTTCAGTAACCACTTTATCCTGGTCAGGATCACAATGGCTCTGAGCCAATCCTGGTAACACTGGGGAGAATTCACCTCAGATGGAAAAAGAGTGCACATCGCTTGTACACTGCATCTTCAGTGCACTGTGGGTAATGCAGTAAAATATGCAGGAAATAATTTAAGATAAGAATTTAGACAAAATTACAAAATGGCTGCATCCCAGAGTGCACTGTATGGTACATAGGGAACAAATTCACACATTGAATAAGTTTGAAGTGCAGATCTTTAAACTATACTGGGGCCTGAAATTGACAATTTAATTAAACTTGTTTTAACCAAGAAAGAAAGAATTTCAAAGTAAAATTTATTTTACTCTCTTTCATTCTGGGCCACCCGGGTACTTTCTTCAGAACTATTGGCGTATTCCTGCTTCTGAGTATAGCACTCTAATCTTTTGTTTCTTGCAAATATGTCTAATCTTGTTACTGTAAAATCTGCAGCATCAGATGAGAGTGTGTTGACATGTTGCTTAGGTGTCAGTAATTCTAGTTTTTGTAAATTATTTTTGCCATAACAGTTAACGGTGTCCCTAGAACAGACACTTGGCCTATTGTTTGAGTCAGCATTGTTATAACTAATATTATACCCTTAATAAGTCTATAAATTCATAACTTCTTATTTGTTAAACATGTCAACTTTCCCAACCATTTACTGTATATTTCTGGGCAATATGGCAAGCTGTGTGTTCTGCCAGGCCCTTTTAGAGTGGGATGATGAACATCGTTTAGGGCTGGAGCATCTTAATCAAGTAATTATAGCCAACAGTGACATGAAGTGTGGCTCACAGGCTATGGAAATACTTCTGGATATTCATTAAGTGAGCAGACCCTGGTGCGGTTTCAGTGGCTGCTTCTCATTCTCAAATCCTGAGGTCCACCTTGGCGGAGAGTGTGGTGAGCGACCTCACCTCAGTAGAGAGCAGAATCAGAACTCTGAACAATTGTTATTCTCAAATGTGGACAGTATCAATACCTTGAGAAAATTTTTATCCTCAACCAATTACAGTATCAACACCTTGAGCAATTCTTACCCTCAATTTTCAGCATTTTCAATCCTCAGTTGGGAACAGTGTTAGAAGCTGAACTTTGAGGGATTCTCATCCTCAGTAAAGAACAGTATCAGCACTCGAGTGGATTTAATTCCCAATAAGGAATCAGTGTTAATAGGAATCACTATTAACACTGTCATACTCAATAAAGTAAGGTATCCTCAATACTCCACTAGTTCCAAAGGAAACCACCCTTGTGGTCCACTCAGTTGTAGAACCATAGTAACCTTCCATTGTTGCGAACCAGTGTGAACTTTATTTTGGAAATGTCATGATTTTTTGTTTTGTTTCTGGAAAAATAGAAAAGCCTTTGCTGTGCTGAATTTGAGGCCTAACTCTCTTATGAAGTTTCTGTTTTCCCCATAGGCTTGAATGGCAGGTTCCAATTATCTATGTGAAATCTGGTTCGGACCTGAAGAAAGACGTACTAAAAGAAAAAGGGCCTGGTAAATTAATTTTTCTTTCTTTCTTTCTTTCTCTCTCTCTCTCTCTCTCTCACCCACACCTTGTCCTTCTCTATGTGTCCAAAAATATAGAAAGGTTCTAGTATGACATAGTACTAATGCCACAAACATGTTGTCTATACAGTGAGAAAGCCTATTTATACAGTCAATGATGATGGATGGCTACTAGTCAATATAAACTGCAGTGGTTATTACAGAGTGAACTATGATGAACAGAACTGGAATAGACTTATTAAGCAACTGGAGAGTGCTTATGATGTGAGTATGCTGATTTCCTCCTTTATTGCAAAAGGTATTGTTGAGATTATAACTGTTGTTCTCACAACCAACAGAGAACAGTCATTTCAGTCCCTCCTGACAGTATGAATGTGCTTCTTCCTAGGCTATCCCACTCATCAACCGAGGCCAGTTAATTGACGACGCATTTAATCTTGCTAGGTAAATATATTTCAGATTTTTTCTGATTATAAATGTATATTGATTTAAAAAAAAGATGGTATTATTTTAGCACAGTTTATATTATCTTTAGCAATCACATATCCTAAGGCACAAAAAAACCTACAATATTCTTCTATTCTTCTAGTACATTTTATATTCATACATGTTCATGTTACCTTGTCTTGTGAAGGGCCAAATACATCAATGTCACATTGGCATTGAGCACAACCAAGTATCTGATAAACGAAACCGAGTATATTCCATGGGAGTCGGCTCTGAAAAATCTGGGCTACTTTATTCTCATGTTTGATCGCTCCGAGGTCTATGGCCCCATGCAGGTGAGTATAACATACACAGGAACCCATGGGCAGAGTGAGAGTGCGCAGACAATCAGAAGTGACTGAGGATTGGTCTTTTATTCCATGCTGTTTTACAGAAATATCTACGAAAGCAAGTTGACCCACTTTACAAGTACTTCCAAGAGTATACTGATAATGCAACTGTTCCAACAAAACTTTCTGACCAGTATGTATCTATTTAGTTTGTCTAAGTTCCTTTAATGTGTTAAAAGCATTGTGTAATCTTATTTTGATCTCTCTGCAGATACAACCAAATAAATGCAATTTCAGTGGCGTGCAGCAATGGTGTTACTGAGTGCACAGACATGGCAACAAAGCTTTTCAATGAGTGGAAAAATGGGATAAATCGGTAAACGAATTTCACATTTTCTGCACTATAGTAACACCAGTGTTTGGGCCTAAATTATTCTGGACTCACATTAAATGTAATCAGCTAATATATTAACATAGCAGGCAATAAGCTAATATATTAATATAATTAATATAACATAAAAATTAATATAATGTTGAAACATATTTAGGTTAATCGTAAGTCTGAGAATATATTAGAACATATTTATCAATTTTACCAACTATTCTTACCAGTTAACTTTTCTCTTGTTAAGGATTCCACCTAACTTAAAGTCCACCATCTACTGCCATGCCATAGCAGCCGGAGATGAGGATGACTGGGATTTTGCATGGAAACAATACGAAAATGCCACAATTGCCACAGAACAAGATGTACTGAGATATGCACTCTCCTGTACCAAAATAATCTGGCTCTTAAACAGGTAAGCATTTTGTGACATCAGGCTCCAGCCTCTGTGGCCACACTTATCCAACACCTATAATGTCATTCATCCCCACCCAGGTACCTTGAGTACACTCTAGACCCTAACAAGATAAGGAAGATGGATGCAGTGTCTACCATAAACTACATTGCCAGGAATGTAGCTGGACAAGCTCTTGCCTGGGATTTCATTCGGGCCCAATGGAGCTACATAAGTCAACTGTGAGTTCGTGGTTTGTTTTTTAATATATGAACTTGTAATTGCTAAAATGAAAATTGCTAAAACCATAATTTGAGGATGAAGTCCAAGCTTGTAGGGTTTGGCTGTCTGCTATTTCCTCTTCACCACTCATACTGTGAAGTCATGAGTTATACAATGCTACCAAAGATTACACACACTTCAGGGATCGAAGGTTAAGTTCAACAGTTAGTGAGTGCTCGGTGTTTTTAAAGTTTGTCCCCTTGGTTACTAGGCAATACAATTATCCACCTGGCTAATACTCATTTCCTCAAACAGGTACGGAGGTGGGATAACATCTGTTGGAAGCTTGATTGATGATGTGACGGAGAGGTTCTCCACAGACTTTGAGCTCCAACAGGTGATATATTGAAAGCCACCCAACAGGGTGACATTAGATTCCTTAAACTCAAATGATACCTTATATTCTGTGGTTCCACCTCAGAATACATGGATTCACCCACACATCTCTAATTGTCTCTGTCTAGCTGAAGCAGTTCCGAAGTGAATTTGATGAAGATGGCCTCGGGCCGACCACACGAGCTCTTGATCAGGCAATTGCGAGGACTGAAGCCAACATTAAATGGGTGAAAGAGAATAAACAGACTGTGTTGAACTGGTTCAGAGAACAGGCACAGGTCCACTGAACATTCGCAGGTCTGCACAACTCAGTATGCATAGTAGAGCCAGAGCAATGAGAAACAGATGTAGAGTAATGGTGTGGTTATAGAGACAACATCCTGTGTTTCACAATGGTTCTTTTCCCCACAAGCAAAGCTGGTTTCATATGGAAATCTCATTATGTTGAATCAGAAGAGAAAACATAAGAGAAGAGGAAAATAAGAAGTATGTAGCTATGCATTTCATCATTTTAAAGAATTTTTTTATACTTTATCAGGAGATAATCTGAATATCATCGTATTGCTTTAAAAATAACCAGAAAATTGCATAGGACTGTGCAATTTTATAGTTATCTATATATTACTGGTGCCAGCTGTTGCCTAATTAACACAAAGTGAAATATAAATAGAAATACATGTTAGTCTCAACATTAACTTATGAGTTCTTAGGAATTTGGTTTAATTTATTGCTTCACTCATGTGTAGTTCTACAACTAAAGAACTGTTTACACAGATGAAGTAACATCTAAGTATGCTACTTACTCAGGCATATTAAGTATTTTAAGTAAATAAATTAATTTACTCAATAGTATATTTTTGAAGTATAGAAACTAGTATATGCTCCTTGCCTACAATCTTTCTATCTGTTCATTTCTGAAATTAATTAAAATATAAAACCTTTGGATTATTTTTATTCTCTTACAACTCAGTTTCCATTTGATTAATATTCATTTGACCTTTTTGTATGCACACTTATTTGCGAGTGTATTGAATCCACATGCCTTGTACCTGCACTTATCAGCCATTGCATCAGGTACACCTTCTATATAAGTGCCCTTTGTAGGTATAAGATTACTCACTGTAACCCATCTGTGACTATATCAGTTGTGTCAGCTGTCCACTCCCTGTTTATCCAAGAAAAGGGCCACCAATAACCAGATATTTTTCCCAGCAAAATCCCAGCAATGCACAAACATCCCAAACAAACATGCCAAGAATGCTCCATAGCCCAAACAACATCTGGTTAGTGGTGATCACATTCCAGTGAACGACTGGTAGAGTGTGGCTGATCATGTGTAGTTTATTAAAAAATTTATTAAAAATTGTTTATTAAAAACTTCAATAAAAATTTTAAAATTGCATTAAGACTGGATTAAATAATTTTTGCAGTTAAATATAGTCTGCTATTCGGATCATAATAAGCTCATACCTTTAATAACTAGAAAGCTGTACACTGATATAATTAATAAAATCATAACATTTTACATAATCTAAATACTAAACCCAAATACTAAAAATTGCATTAAAAATTGTTTATTAAAAACTTCAATAAAAATTTTAAAATTGCATTAAGACTGGATTAAATAATTTTTGCAGTTAAATATAGTCTGCTATTCGGATCATAATAAGGTCATACCTTTAATAACTAGAAAGCTGTACACTCATATAATTAATAAAATCATAACATTTTACACAATCCAAATACTAAACCCAACACACAGACAAAAGACACATCAGAGTTTACAGTATAAAGTATATTTGGGTGTATAAAGTATGTCTGGGTGAGAAAATGCTTGCCACAAGTTTCTGCCAGGTATTCTGGGTACTGGTCAGTCATCCTGGAATAAGAATCAAGCCCAGTGTGAGATTACAAAATTTGAGGAGCTGGAAAACAATGCACAGCCTTATTTATATCAGACAATTTTTTTACTTTACAATACATTAAAGCATCACATATATTTGCATGCAAACCTAACGATGATCAACATTATAGAGCCAAATATTTCATTTAGCATGACAATACAACAAAACCCAATTTTATCATACGTTTTAAGATTACTCCTAATGTGCTATTCCTACTAAGAAAAACAGAACATAAGTAGAAAATTCTAATAGGCCACATTATAAACCACCTAATGCACCTGTTTGGGTTTTTGCTAGAAAAACACACCAGAAAAGACAGTGATCTTTTCTTTGGTTATTCCACAGTAAAAACACAGCCTGACCTTGCGTAGTTGGGCAGGTGTATCACCAGGACAAATACTGTTTGAGTAGTCACTATCTTACCCATTCATCCTCCTCAGCCCCTTCGCCCAGTGCAGCTGGCTTCGCTTTACTCGGAGCATCTGCTTTGTTTGCCATTATTTTGTCTGTCCATGATTCCCCAGCTGCCTCATCTCCTGCAAAATTGCACTTTGTCACTGTGCCAGCATCCAACTTGGCAAAGGAGACTTAAAACACAAAAAGAGAAATAATGCATTGAGAGCTTAATATCCTGTCAGGTTCAGGTTCAACATCACTACTGCAAGACACTGCCAAGGTAACACTCACAGATAAAGGGACCATCTCCTTTAGTCTTTAAACGGATATCCTGACCTATCTCCAGCTCTGTCTTCTCCAGTTCAGCCTCTAAGATCCAGAATGCAAAGGCTTGTTTGGGACAATGCTTCTGTGTGATACTAAGCAGTTCCTTTTTGTTCACGATGCCCGTCAGCTGCTCCTCAGTAAGACGATCTGATTCGCCTTTAGCCTCCAATTCTGTGTAATTAATGTATGACCATACACAAAGTCAAGTGTTTAAATGTTCACGGGTATCATGAGAATTAACATAATCTTGTTGGCGTGAATTGGATAAGTGCCGTTCTTAATGTGGAACCAAGCCACCAAAAGTTCTGCAGTATACATCTGGAACTAATGGGATTTTCTTTTAGAAAAAAATATGATGGAATGTTGGAATCCCTTTCAGACAAATGAAAAAAAAAAAAGTCTTTTGCAGTTCCAGTATCTGTGTATAATTAATCTGGACATGAGGTTACATGATATGCCTTAAAGGGAAGGCCAACTGAAAATGGAGAACCATAATGACTGCAAAGAAAAAACTGTATATTCACCAGCTGCTTTAATAGGAACATCTGTACACCTGCACATTCATGCGATCATCCAATCAGCCAATCGCGTAGCACAAAGCATAAAATCATGCGCTTCAGGTAATGTTCACATCAAACATCAGGATAGGAAAATATGTGATCTCAGTGGCTTTGTACTTGGCATGACTGTTGGTGCCAGATGGGATGGTCTGAGTAGTTCAGAAACTGCTGATCTCCTGTGATTTTCAGGCACAACAGCCTTTAGAGTTTACACTGCATGGTGCAAAAAAAAATCCATGTCTGGCAGTCAGTGTGATCATTTTTCCCCATTCTAGTGTTTGATGTGAACATTAACTGACATGCTTGACCTGTATCTGCATGTCTGTATGCACTGCTTATAATGAGTATACTGCATTCATTCGCTTTCTCGTGGTCAGCGTTGCAGTGGATCTGGATCCAATTATATTGGTCGCAGTTCAGGAGAATTCACTCTGGATGGGACATGCGTCCATTGCCTAGCACCATGCATTTACACATTCACACACTTATTCACAGCTATGGACAAGTGAGCGTAGTTAATCCACCTACATGCATGTTTTTGGAGTGTGGGAGGAAACCGGATAACCGGATGGGGCATGTTGAAACTTCGGTTATAGAAAAGGTGGTGACAATAGTGTCAGTGAATGTCGATTATATTAAAAAGTTTCCTAGTATTGCTTTACCTGTTCAGTTTATTGCTGGATGAGATTGCGGGAGCAGTTATATCAACCCAATTTTTTTTTTTTTTTATTGTACGCATTAGCTTACTGTTGTGCTGTTTGAATCAGTTAGTAGCACATAATCTATTATCTATTAAGTACAAAGGTTAGGCAATTAGACATATACTGGGATTTCACCGTAATTAACTTCTGCAATATAAGTACTTACTGTAGGATGACATAAGATAGCCTTTGTTGACTTTCCTTGTTTCACTGAAGTTGGGCTCAATCTCATTGCCCTTGGAGTCATATTTTCTGTAGTGGATTTGACTTGGCTTGACGTACAGGATGTTATAACGCACCTACAAGGCAAGCAAGCAGTGTTTACACTAAAACTAATGGCAATAATAAAACAACAAACATTTTCAGAGACACTGTAAATTGTAAATCTGTCAAAAAGAATTGAACAAACAAGACTGTGATTCTGAAAGTGTCATTTTCTTCTTCAAAATAGACAAATATTCCAGATATAAAAAGGAAGCATAAGATGATTTCTCCATCAGCTGTGTCTGTGGTTCAGAGTGCTTTGTCCTGCTCCTGTCAGTGATGATCAAACTTATCACCACACTGTAAATTGTAAATCTGGGAAAGGGGTCACTAATTAAAAACAAACAAGTCTGACGTTACACAGAAAGTTTTATATCAGACTCTATGTAAATTTAGAATTTTTTTTTTTTTAATAAATTGTTCAACATGCCAAAGAGGTGACGTCACACGTTCACAGGCTGCTCCTAGCTTACCTTTTTACTGGTGATGTCGGTAAGTGCATGGCGAGACACATCAACAAGAGTTCCCTCTAAAATCACTCCAGGGCCACTGAAACGGATTATCAGTGAGATCAAATTTACTCGCACTGGTTTGTGCAGAACAAGTCACTTAGTCTGCCATTTAGTCTGCTTCCTCTACAGAACTTACCTCTGATAGACAGATGGCTCCCACGAAGAGGACAGTTTCTCGCAATGAACAGGTTTATTTTGTAATACTGCGTTGTCATATATTCGACTCATTTTTGAGGTGTAGCGTGAAAGTTTTTTAAAAAAACAAAACAGAAAAACCTATTGCCGCTTCCTCAATTTACGTCATCAGTAAGCGACAACGTTGCTAATCAGGAAGAGGTGAGGACTAGGAGCTGTAGGTTATGGAATCTGGGAAGAGTCACTGGTGTGGACCAGAACGATTATTGAATATTTACTGTTTTATGTTTTAGGATTAAAACATACCAGAGCGACTTACCAACGATTTTATTTTTTAATTTATTATTGAACGACACGTGCTTTTTATACATTCACGAAGCACTTTATTAGGAACACCTGCACTCATACTCATTCATGCAGTTATCTAATGAGCCAATAGTGTGGCAGCAGTGCAATGCATAAAATCATGAAGATACAGGTCAGCACATCTTCACGTCAATATTTTGACTGTGGCATGATTGTTGGTGCCAGTCTGCTGATTTCCTGGGATTTTCAGGCACAAGAGTCTCTAGAGTTTACTCAGAATAGTGCAATAAAAAAAAAACATCCAGTGAGCAGCAGTCCTGCTGACAAAAACGCCTTGTTGATGAGAGAGATCAACAGAGAATGGCCAGACTGGTTTGAGCTGACAGAAAGGCTACAGTAACTCAGATAACCACTCTGAACAATTGTGCTGAGCAGAAAAGCATCTCAGAATGCACAACATGTTGAACGTAGCCTGGTCTGATAAATCTCGAATTCTGCTGAGGCACAGCAATGTTTTCTTTGTACGCTTTGGACCAATCAATCATCGCTTGAATGCCACAGCCTATTGTTGCTGAGTATTGTTGATGAGCATGTGCATCCCTTCATGGCCACAATTTACCCATCTACGAATGGCTACTTCCATCATGATAATGCACCATGTCACAAAGCAAAAGTCGTCTCAAACTGGTTTCATTAACATGACAATGAGTTCAGTGTTCTTCAGTGGCCTTCCCAGTCACCAGATCTGAATCCAATAGAATGCCTTTGGGATGTGGTAGAACAGAAGATTTGGAGCATGAAAGTGCACCTGAAAAATCTGATAGGAATTTCATGATGCGATCATGTGAACATGGACCAGAATCTCAAAGGAATGTTTCCAACATCTTGTGGAATCCATATGCCACCTATAATTGTGGCTGTTTTGAGATCAAAAGGAGACCTTACCCAGTGTTACTATGGTCTTCCAATAAAGTTCAGTGAATGTAGGTACATTTAATGTTATGGAAAGTCCACGAGACAACATAGTTTACGTTATCAAATTATAGAAGCTATAAACAGTCATTCCCTCAACAGTTTCTATTTTTTCTCTTTCTTAAGTTAATAAGGTGAAAAAAACGCAGCTTGTCATATTACTGTGTAACAGGAAAGCACTTGAGACTCCTTCCATAAAAATGTTAATAATAGAAACTTTATTAGAACCAGCACATTAATATAAACCTGTGATTTGCCTTGCAGCTTGCACTACTGTCACAGTTATGCTGTTATGTGAGGAATAAAAGACAAGGGACATGCTGTTATAGAAAAATAATCTATTATTAAGTGGTGTGATATGGCACACCTCAAAGCAGGGGTCTGTACCAGCCCATAGTTGATTATTTTCCAATAACATCAACTAATGAAGTATATTATTTGTATCAGCAATTTGCCAGTGATTGCAATATTTAATTTATTAATGAACATCATGCTTTTTAACTATTTATGATTACATTTAATGCAGCTTGTCATGTTACTGAGAAACCAGAAAGCACATAGTCCTCTGTACTGCAGACTCTCCCATGGTGGAAAACGTACTGATTGTTATAAAGCATTGATACCTGAAATTTCACAAATGTTAAATAAAAGTCTACTTACAATAAAATTTCACGGTTTTCTTTGTTAATAAAATGTTTTATGTGTTCATCTGTTTTTTTTTTTTATTAGTCTTAGATTATGTGGAGCATCCACCTTACAAATCCATATAGAAATGTTATATATAAAAAAGGTCTGGAGTTGAAACTGCATTTGGTAGCCATCATTAGGCTGAAATACATCATTAGGCCATCATTAGGCTGAAAAAACAAAACAGACCTACCAGAGAGATAGAGAGAGACTTTAGGACTGGCCAAATCAACAATTTGGTACATTCATAAAAAGAAGAAATGCACTGGCGAGCTCAGCAACACCAAAAGGCCTGGAAGACCATGGAAGACAACTAAAGTGGATGATCGCAGAATTCTTTCCTTGGTGAAGAAAAATCCTTTCACAACATCTAGCCAAGTCAAGAACACTCTGGAGGACGTAGGCGTATCATTGACAAAGTCTACAATCAAGAGACAACTACATGAATGTAAATACAGACAGTTTATGTCAAACCTCTAAAAAAACCTGACCAGGACTGATGCAAGATTAACTTGTACCAGAATGGTGGGAAGAGAAGTGTATGTAGAAGGAAAGGAAGGGCTCATGATCCAAAGCATACCATGTCATCTGTCAAACATGTGGAGGAAATGTTATGGCATGGGCATGTATGGCTGCCAATGGAACTGGGTCACTGGAATTCTGGATGAATTCTGAAACATATAGAGCTAAACATTCTGCTAAGATTCAGTCAAATGCTGAAAAACTGATAGGAGGGCACTTCACAATACAGATGGATAATGACCCAAAATGTACCACAAAAGCAACCCAAGAGCTTCTCAAGGCAAAGAAATGGAATGTTCTCAAATGTCTGAGCATGCTTTTCACTTACTGAAGATAAAACTGAAGGCAGAAAGACCCACAAACAAGCAGCAAATGAAGGCAGCTGCAGTAAAGGCCTGGCAAAGCATCTCAAAGGAGGAAACACAGCATTTGGTGATGTCCATGGGTTCTAGACTTCAGTCAAAGGATTTACATCCAAGTATTAAAAATAATACTCATATTTATGATTCTTAGTTTGTTCAATTACTTTTGAGCCTGTGAAAATGGAGGGACTTGGCTGTAAATGAAAATGGCTGTAATTCCTAAACGGTTAATGCAATATTTTTGTTAAACCCCTTGAATTAAAGCTGAAAGTCTACTCTTCAGTCACATCTTGATTGCTTCATTTCAAATCCATTGTGGTGGTATACAGAGGCAAAATTAGAAAAAAAAAATGTCACTGTCCAAATACTTATGGACCTGACTGTATATACACACCAGTCCAACATAACATTAAAACAATGACAGGTGACCTGAATAACATTGATTGTCTCCTTACAATGGTGCCTGTCACAGGGTGGGATATATTAGGCTGCAAGTGAGATCACAATTTTTCCCCATTCTTATCTTTGATGTGAACATTGACTGGCTGATTAGATCACCGCATGAATAAGCAGGTGTATAGGTACAGAATATGATTTCAGCACCATCTCACGATTACTTGTCAGCAAGTAAAATACACAGAACATTCTCAGGATGTTTCAGAAAGCTCCCCAAATGGTACTGATTAGAAAAAGAATGCAAATATTAGGTCAACAAAGTGGACTTGATGCTTTCAATAACAAAGTGAGATCCTTCATAACTTGTCTAGATCATGCTTATAAGCTATTTTAAACCATTGGCTCAGTAGATTTTTATTTTTTTTAGTCTGTTTGGTCAGAAGTTGTTGATTATTTTTCTGTAACAGCAGTAGTTTTGACTACGAGCCAAAAATCACACGTTTATATAATGCGCTTGTTCTAATACCCTATTGTTTCTTTAGTAACACCTCATTCACAGGGACTTGAAAGGCAGATCTACAAATGCAATAACTGATTATATTGTGAAGCTTTCTGTAATGAGACATTTATTTAACATTTATGAAAGGAGTCTTGAGTGTCAGCACTTTGTAACAGTCAGTAATGTCAGACATTTTGCATTTTGTGGTTTCACAATTACATGAAAAGTTATGTTTTTTTTCTTATTTCAAGCCAAAATTTTTAAGAGAGCGGGGAAAAAAAGAGGCTAGATAACAGGAACTAACTTTTCTTGCAGACATCCCACAACATTACATGTAACTATACATGGTTAAAAACCATGATGTGTCATTCATCAAGAAATTAAAAATTGTTATTGTTGTCAAATCACTGTGGTGTAAGAGGAAAAAACATTTGCTGTGCTGTTACGGGATAATAATCCACTTAAGGGTGGTAACTGAAGTGAATTAGTTCTCTATAACAGCACACTCTGTGGTGTTCTATTACTTATATAACAGTGTGAAGTAAACATGAGAGCGAGAGTAATTGTAAGGAACCACAGAGTTTACTGACAAATAAGAACGTACCCATTAAATAAAACTCTAACCTCTAACCTCACCACATTTTTCCAGGCAGCACAAGTGGGCATATTGTTTATGGACAGCTCACTGTCAAGTTTTTATTTTGAAAAACATTTTCTTGTGCAAAATGCCATCAATATATTTGCTTATTAGAGACATCAGAATAAGGCAGCAGTTGGGATGTCTTTGCTCAGCAGGAACTGTAAAACTGCCCAAACAAGCTAGGCCCAAACAGTAGGAAAACTTACTGAAGGTTGAAAGCTAAACACATCCATCTTTAAAATGAACCCTGATTCATGACTAAAGCTCCATTTATGCAGTTTGAATATTAAAAAAGACAGTTATGGAGACCCAGTTATTAACCAAACCTCAATTCCTGCGAGGATCCATTCAAACCCAGAGTTCATAAACTTAGGCAATTTCCATTCCATCCAAATGTTACTGTTAATCTTAAAAATTTCCATTACATAGCACTATGTGAAAGAAGTGGTGATTATTCCTTCCAATTTATAATAAATACATTTATATTAAATAACTAAATACACTCATACATTTTGGCAGTGAGTAAAAATCTGGGATTTGAGTATCAAGCCTGAATATAGATTTATAAAAACATTAGGGATTTTATATATATACAGTATACATATATACATACATATATATATATATATATATATATATATATATATATATATATATATATATATACACTGAATCGGCTTCAACAGGGAGATTATACTCAACATCCTGAACAATTGGAAGCAGGCTGTGTGGGTTGAAAGCTTAATTTGCCTTCCTCAAAAGGAAAACACTTCCAGATGTAGAAAAGGGAGCATAAAATAAAAGTCAAATGTTTTATTTTTTTCTCCATCAACCAAATGACACTTCTATAACAGAAAAAAAGCTACATTAAGCTTTAGCTGACAACTAACTAATATGGTTACAGATTAGTTTAAATTTGATTGTTGTTCAGTATTTTGTAAGGCTATGCACCTGTCAGTGACCTGCAGTTCCCATTCCTGCTATTAAATCCAGATGTAGCTTTGTTTGAATTGGAATTTGAACTTTGTTTTTCTTGACAAATGACCTTGCGATTTCAGTAACTGATGACTGTCTTTTCCTTCCTGGTGCCACATTAGGCAAGGGGGAAAAAATTCACATAAAGTGTAAAGAGGATTTACTCAAAAGCTAATAGAAGCTAACAGTACACACTGCACTGGTCTTCGTTAGAACACTAGAATTAGGGAATACTGAATACCTCAAAGGTTTTTAAATAAAAAAAGGTTTATTATTTATTTATTTTTAATTTAGATTTTTGGACACTGTTCAACCAGTAAATTCAGTGTCACACTAACACAGTTATGAGTGCTAATCATGTTTACAGTGAACACGGCATTCATTTTCAAGACCTTGTAAATGTCTCTATATTCTTCTGCAATCACAGACATTTTGGTTTTATGTTGTATTGCAACTACAAATCCCTGAGACAGTAGAACAGAATTTACTAGGATATCTTGGTTTTTTTACACTTCTGTGGCGTCCCAGCCTGGTCAGTTGGTCGCTTCTCGACACATCTTCTCTGATGCCTGCGTGGTTCAGTGCCTGCGAGTCGTGGCATGCTCTTCTGGAAAAGAATGAAGACTAATTTGAGAATTTTTGAGTCTATTGCAGAGATGAAGCAAAGGATTAATGATGTACCACAAGCTAAACTACAGGAAAAAAACTTAAAAATGTTCTGGAATTGAACATTCAAACCCAATTAATCTAGTCTAATAGGGTTTGAATGTTGAATTCCAGAACACTTTTAAGTTTTTTTCCTGTAGTTTAGCTTGTGGTCATGATCATTTCACGTGGTGGTGGTGGAGGTGGTGGGGAAATCACAATTGAAATCACTTGACATTGTGATCAGGCTCCACATGCACACACAGCTGCACCATGGGCTTTCAATAAGTCATGATAAACTATTATAAAAGTGGATTATGTAACCTCACCTTCCCTTTAGTGTCTGTGAGCTGTTTGTCTGTAGCTTGTGTGATGTGTGGACTCTCATCTGAGATCGTACCTACAAGAACCATAACATTATAGCTGAGGGTCACGCACAATACAATAACAGCAAAACTTTGTTTAACTCACATGAAAAAAAAAACAGAACATATAAAACCTTTAAATACAAATCTTTTCAGACACTTTAAACCCAACAGACAAAAGGCTTTAGAAGTCTTGAATCTGATTGGTCAGAAGGTGTTGATTAATTCTCTATGACAGAAGCCTTGGCAGTAGTGCCAGCTGAAAGGCAAATCACAGGTTTATATTAATGCACTCACTAAGATATGTTATCATTTCTATAGCATGGTAATTTACAGGGACTTAATACGCTATAACTTTGTTATAGATTTTTATTTTACGACTTCTACATTATTGATTCAGTACAAAAACATTTTATATTCCAAACATTAGTTTTCCAGCACAAAATTAAATGTTATAGAAAAATGTTTGTATGTCAGTAAAGAAAGCAGCATATTACATAAGAGACACTTTTCAGACAAAAAAACATAATGAAGGCTGCTGGGTTTTGCTGCAAAAATAAGAAGCAAGTACGACAGTCAAAATCTCCAGAAGAACTGTGGCTGATTCTGCAAGATGCTCAGTAACACTTACAGCTCATTTCCTTATAAAACTGCACACACTGTACCTGAGACTACTATTTTTTTTATTAAGCGAAGGATCGTCACACCAAATATTGACTTTGTTTCATTTATTACTGTTCACTGCTCTTTATAGTATTTTTTTTAATGTAGAAACATTTAGTTTCATTATTTTTGAAGGCATCTTTACTCTACAGCATTTCTTTGCATGTGTGTAAGACTTTTGCACAGTACTGTATATGTTTTTTTAATAACTTCTGTTTATAGCTTTTGATAGCTACTATAATGTAATTTATAATAAGACCTAACTTGTTGTATCATTCATTAGTAAAAAATTTGTAGTCATTGGTAAATCACTGTGGTATATGAAGAAATAAAACACTTTGGGATGTGCTGTTATTGGAAAACATTCAATCACACCACCACCACCAGAGCATGCTCACTGTGTGTTGGCTGGTGCTGGAGTAGTATGCTCAACCACACATTGCGTCTCTGACTCCAATTCCCAGGAGCCTCCACTTCATAGAGGTGCTCTCTTTGTTCCTGGTGAATCTCTAGGTACTTCTTGCATACTGCACACAAAAAGTTGTGACTAGCTGTGTAAGTAAAGTTTCCATCCCAAAATACAGACATATTGTAAAATGCAGATGTATTGAAAAGCCCATTCAAGCACTTTTTTTTTTTTTTTAACATTTTGTCAGTCATCACCATGGTGTGATGATTCACAAAAAGCTTTGTAAGAAGCAAAAGTCTGATAGAGGGAAAAATCTAAACCAAATACTGCAAAAACACAGAATTGTAAAACTAATAAGCAAGAAATAAGCCAGAATGCATCCATTATCAGTAATAATATTAGATGCTGACAAGTATGTAGATTGACAAATCACTGTTTCAAATTTAAAATGTGAGTACTAAATGTAAAACTAAACTCTTGTGCAAAATACACCACAAAAAATCTAATTAAACAGAAAATATAATTACACAAAGCTAACAACTGCCATCTGAATAAAAAGAAAGCCTTGAGGTAGGGAAAATAAAGCTATGATATCATTTTACATTGAGGAACAGCCCCAGGTGCTTCCAGTTTTGTAAAATATTAAACGAAAGGGCTAATTGTTGGTTTTCATATTGGGGAAATTTATAATAAGTTAAATTCATAAGTATTTGACATTAGCAATTCTTGTTTTTTTTTTGCACTCTAGTATATGTGCATTTTAAATGCAAACATTTACTGTGCAGAATGTCAGATTTAATTCACAGTAATTTCTGGTGTATTGTTTTATTTCAGATTCATTGCCCTGGAATACAGGGTGAAAATAAAAAGCGTTTCACTGCACATCTTATGTTGCTAAAGAAGGCCAATAATCCTAGATTACCCTGTAAATCCTTATCCTTCTGTTTGATAAAGGTATTAACAATTTCAACAGCATAAGAACAGAAGAAGTTGCTGTTACTGCATATTTGTAGTATTAGACAAAGGCAACATTAACAAATACATTATTATTTTCAACAACAAAGTTATTCAACAATCCATATCACCTATGTGAAAAAAAAAATTAAGAATTACTATGAGAAAAAGTAAAAAGCAATTGCTCCCCAGTTACAATTAAACAATTTTAATTGATAATTCAGCTGAATGAATATCATAAGCATGTTTAACCTCACCCTCGGAGCGAAGCACAAAATTTCTAGAGGCACACAATGTCAGTATAAGTTTCGATTGACCTCGGCATAACATGCTTCAATGAACCACAGTGACAGCCATTATTTCCAAATCGAAAACAGTTGGAACAGAAAATAGTAACAGGAGTAGCCGGCCGGCCAACATTTTTCTAAGGGTGCATTGACAACTCATCCAAGAAATCACAAAGGCTCCCAGAAGAACATCAAAAGAACCACAGGCTTCTCTAGTTTCAGCTTAGGTCAGCATTCGTGTCTCCACAGTATGAATGAGACAAATATGATTCATGGGGGGAGTAGCAAGGCAGAAGCCACTTCTATCCAAGTAAAACACTAAAACACATCTGCACACATTTGGGGTTGAAGCATTCCTTTATATTTTGTTGACAGACCCAACTTGTGTAAGACTAGCATTTCATTTTTAGCCTGTCTTACCTCCATACATACTGGGAGATATGGGATAGCTAATGCCCAGCACCCTCTCTGTGGGCATGGACTTGCAGAAATCCTGGAGCATCCTCGTGGCTAGGCCATTCCTCCTCCAGTGGCTGCGCACAAACACAGTGTCCAGCACGGGGAGAAGGTAACTCTGACCAGTGCATCCATTGCACAGGCTTCCTTAAAGAACAAAAAAAAAAAAACAGTTGTTAAAATGCACAAAGTTATTGTTCAACTAAACTATGGAGGGATAATTACGCATCTTGTATTGGATGGTTAAACAAGGTGAACCAAATCAAACTGAATAACGTGTTAACGAGCATTATACCACAGTGTGTTGAATTCCTAAATCAGATATGGTTATTAATTATCTATAGCAGCATATAACAACATAAATCACAGGTTTATATTATGTGCTTGTTATAATACGTTATTATAATACGTAGTAACAGCTCAGGGACTTGGATGATGGATAATCGACATGCTCTAAGGCTAATAATAAACAGATTTTTTTAAAAGTGTTGTTATGTAACAAAGGAAAGTACATAGTATAACCATTGATAGGTTAAACTCTTTGTTAGGAAACATTTATGTAAGATTTATGAAAAGGAGTATCCAATGTCAGAGCTTTGTAACAGTACAATGCTTTATGTGCTTCCCGGTTATTGGTAACATAGCAAGCTTTTTTTTAGTGTTATTAACATCAAGAGAGAGAACACGAGAGGATGGTGAGCGAATGACTGTTTATAGCTGCTATAAAATCAGGGATACCAGGAACTAACTTGTTTCACTTATCTAAGAAATGCACCACAGGTCAGAATAATGAGAAATGCAGTCTGATGGTGCTGTATCAGGGGAAGGATCGGGGTTGTGCATCTTTATTGTAGATCTGTCCAAAGTGATATTAATAAAACATTTAAAGTGATGTTTATAACAGATATGACACTCACACCTTTCTTTTTAACAGTGTAAAAGCCAACTGCTTCTCCATCTTGCCAGAAGATTTTGCCATATTCTGACACAGGATGAGTTGAGAAATACACGTGTTCTCCCAGAGACCTTTCCACCATTCCAAACACAACCTGACTTAGCAGGAATAGTATAACTCTCTCCATCACTGACTCCACCTGTAGTGATAAAGGTCATAATCTCTATAAAATGTCTGGTATTAATATCTTTATTTCCGTGAGTAATGCTGAATCATACACATATGCAGATCCTGCTTCCTTCTACATAAGCGAAACTATTAACAGTTTAGCTAAATCTTGCTTAAGCATGTGACCAACTTACAAACACAAGTCCATTTCTGGATTTGCTGGATGTCTTCAAAACATCACTGATGGGCCACCATTTGTGATGCATGTATATGGCAACCACTGAAAGAGTATGTTACGTTACTTCAAAACAGACAAAAATAGAAAAAAAAAGACTGAATAGGATTCTAAAGGATGTTAACCTTGGGTTTCATCTCCCGGTAAATGGAGGGCGAGAAGGTAATGAGGTGGGTCATCCTCGCCAAACAGCCTGAGCTTGCCTATATTGTCATGAGTTACGTTTACCTGTGATCAGTTGTTAGAATTTATCAAACAATTTTTTCTTAATAGTTATAGTTCTATTTTGTGGTTACTGTTATCTCTGCTGGTGTGTAGTCATGAGAACTGACCTCTGTTCCACTGGGAAGGCGAAATGACTTCATGTCTGACTCAAGACTTGACAGGTATTCAGAGTCAGGGCACAGTGCGTCATAATCCTGACAAGGCAGGTCTACTGGGTAGGAATTCACTGGAGCAATTAAGTTAGTACATATGACTGTATACAATATAAAAATTTTCAGGCACTGTGCAAACCTTGAAATATTTTACAGAAATTTTTAAAAGAGTAGCCTTTTTTAAAGCACATTTTCTCCTGATTTTTACTCATTGCCATTTCCCACCCACAAGATAGTTCTCCCTGTCATACAACAGCTTATAACCAGTGAGGGAGAGAGTTAGCATGTGCTGCCAATCCTCCCATCCTAAGATCAGGTTCAGTTATGCTCTCCTGAGCCACGGATAGCTGTACCATCTTGAGGATTCAAACTTGCGATCTCTCACTGATGGCAGACAAACTTTTAAGGCACCAACATAGCAGTCCATTTGAGCAATCCTCTTAACAAGGCCATTCTGCAAAGGATTCTAGCCATTTCCCCAACTAAAGAATTGAATACTTGCACTGCCACACCATTTAATGTAATCCTCTTTGAAATGTGTAAATTAAATTTTTATTACATTTTTTTATTTAAATTAAGCTGTATCAGCTACATTTGTTCATTTGAGGATTCAGACACGGTTGAACATCTTGTTTCTATTTGTTTCTATACTTATAATTTCTTTTGGAAAATACTGTAAATCCTTTATATATATGTAAATTATATATATATATATATATATATATATATATATATATATATATATATGTGTGTGTGTGTGTGTGTGTGTGTGTGTGTAATATTAATCTTTTAAGAATTAAATAAATACACTCATGAGCGCTCCTGTGCCACTATTTGCGCGTGTACTTTTACTGCAGTGAACTGTTTGTTTGAGGAAAAGCTAGAAACAGGGAAATTCACTTATATAGTCTTCTTGTACACAAAGGTAAAATCATGAGAATTATTAAAATGTTTGATGTAAAATTCAAACTAACACGTGTCTGGGTTTACAAAATTTTCCAAAAATATCTTCTGGGATGTTTTTTTTCCCTTAAAAGATTAGTCATCGTTTGGTTATCTGCCACACCTGATGCAGTCCATCAAGGGCCTGATAACAAGCTCACAAATGGAACCAGGATTGATACAGAAAGGAGAGATCAACAGTATTTATTTAATTCTTGCTAATTTCCTGAACAGGGATTTGTTGTTAAGACCATTAAAAGCTTAATATTTTGCCCATTTCTTTTTTTGACCAGGAGTGTATACACACACACACACACACACATTATACATACATATATATATATATATACATATATATATATATATATATATATATAAAATGTGTGTGTGTGTGTGAGTGAAATGAGAACAAATGTAGGCCTTTGTCTATGGTGTTTGTAATATCTCACATATTTTCAAACCCAATTTTCAAGGTTTTATAGCTTCAATATTTATGTATTTAAAGTATTTGTATTTAAATTATTTGAAATGTATAACAATGTATACAATGGTCTTTTATTGTTACTAACAATACATAAGTTATTGCCTCAGTCGTAATGTAACACTGCCCCCATGCAATGTATATTTATGGATTAGTTTTTGTTTGCTTGTTTGTTTGTTTGTTTGTTTGTTTTTGTTTTGTTTTTTGTAAATAGGAGGCCTATGTGGAGCATACGCATTTTTGTGTTTACCACTTCTAATTTTTAAAACAGCCGTATATTCCAACTTGGTATAATTTTAAAAAAAGTAAATGAATTTTTATTTATTTATTTAATTATTTATTATTTATTTAAAGAAAGGTTATCGCCCTTAGTACAGAACTGTAGAAAGTCAAATGGCGGCGCTACAGCTAGAGCGTAGTGAAGCCAGCGTCATGACGTCACTACGTCCGTACGCACAGACCAAAACACCCCTAAAGTAAAGGAAATTATTCCCATTAAAGCGAGTGTGTGCGGCGGTAGTTAAGCTAACTGAGCTCAGTTATAGCACTGTCCTCTCTCATTTACAGATGGTTTATTTCAGCTGTTTGGTGGACAAAATGTCCATGTTTAGCGTAGGCCCAGAGCTTCAGACTGTTTCTCATAGTTTAATTATATGCAGACGACTATTTGCAATAAAGAAACATCATTTTTTCATCTTTCTGTTTGCAGTTTTTAAGTTGGATCCAGTCCAAGCCAGGGGTTTGTTCTTACCTTGATTTGCAGCAGGCAAGTTACAGTTGGACTCCATTTTGAAGGTGCAAAATAACCTTTGAAATCTTTCCAGTTGTGAAACAGCGCCACCTGCTGCAGCATGGAGGCCCAGCGAGTCAGGGAAGCACTACACCTTACCTTTAAGCGTTTCATATATTACACTTAATAATAATAAAGCTATTACAGTTAGAGTCTACAGGAAGTCTACCCCATCATCATTACATCAGTACATCATTAATGTGATATTGTCTCAGTAATAATGTATCTAACACTTTATTAGTATGATTTACAGACAGTAGCCCTATCTGCTATTGATTATCATTAGATAAATAGACACACAGACTATCAAACTGACTTGTTCATGTAATCTGGCATCGTCAGCTTTCATGGAAAATCAGATTTATTATTGATGAGTGTTATGTATGTGGATTTTTTTTTTTTTTTTTTTGGTTTTGGTATGACTGAACTCCTGTCTGAATATTAATGTATACATAATTTTGTGTCAGTAAATATTTATAAATTAAAAACTTTTTACGCCTTCTTTGTCAATAAGTTTGAGCAGTAAATGAACAGCTGTTAAAATGTTGTTTTTCCCCAGTACCTTTTTAACAACCCATATATTTTTTAAACAAACCATATGTATGTATTTCTATCTGCCTTTGATGTACCATATTTTACCCAATATACTTTTGATATACTTAAAATGTTTCTTATGTAAAATACATATAATTCGGAAATAGCAAATTAAGAATTTGACTGTTTGCATTTCCAAATAATACATAATTTGGTAAAATGAATGTATTATTTAACATTAACAATAATTCACGGTATCACAATATCACAGTGTTATTTTCACTTTACTTTGCATAGCCCAAAATTTACTTTTTAATCATTGAAAATGTATATATTCTTAATGGATAACATTGTAAAATTAATAAGTTAAGCATTCGCACTAATTTAGTTCGCTTGCCAGACACCTTTCTTGCATCAAACTTAGGTACAAGAAATACATTTTAAAAATCAGCAAATCTTTATTAACTATACTCTAGTGCTGCAGAAACATTCAGTTAATTTTAAGATCAAAAGTTTCACACGTTTCAGTAAATGTGCCCATGTCCCTAAGCTCAAAAAACAAAACAAAAAATGGTTCTTTTCCTTGTTATGGATATGTTGATTAAATTTATTTTTTTTTTTTAATGCTGTGGAAAAATGGATGGCTTAGTGGCTTTATTGTGAAGGTTGACTGAATAGCTAAAAGTAACCAACTTCCTATTAGTTAACTTAGTGGCATAGTTTGTCTTTTTTTTTTTTTTAATAACAGAGGCATGTCATAGCTACACTCTTTGGAAAAAGATTAAATCTAAACCTATTAAAGGTTGCTTGGTTGTCCATAGAACTGGTGTTGGGCACCCGTTCACTTATTTGACTAGATTCTCCTTTTATTCTCCATCTATAAATCTACTATAAATGATTAAAAATAAACATAACCACAGCACTAACCACATAAAACATCAGTTGTGCCAAATGAACTTCAGAACTGTTGGGCCATAGTGCACTGCATATCAACTTTGCATTTGGTCTTAGTCCAGAAGATATTTTAATCAAATCATGGACTCTCACAGGATGTCACAGAAATGACCGAATGATATATGGCAATCTAGGTGATAAATATACCCTTTACATCTAATTTATGAGTTAATATAAATTTTAAGCCTTGCAATAATTTAACACACTTATGTGTCAATTATTTTTGGTTGTGATTAAACCTAGTAGTTTGTTGCAATAAAAACAAACAAACCATTCCTATTAAAAAAATAATAAATTTGGCTAGGGTTATTGAGGGTAAAGGGATTTTTTTTTTAAAAATAAATATTTTATTAATATCGCCTTAATTTTTTCTATATTTATTCTTTATTCTATGTCAGTGTTTTATGATTACATTTTTTTAAACTTTACATTTCTCTAATGGTTTCTCTGTTTGTGAAATATAAACATTAGACATAATATATAAGTAAAATCATTTAATCACGTTTATTACAGGTCAAAAGCATTTCGAACCCGAAGACCTGGAGATTTTTTTCTCTTTTGTGCAGCTCAAAAGAGTCTCCCACTGCTGGCCAGATAATGGCAACTGAGTTATTTTTTGCATCCCAGGGAACATATAGAACACACACCAAACTTGAGTTTTACAGTGGATATAAAAAGTCTACACACCCCTGTTAAAATGGCAGGTTTTTGTGATGTAAAATAAACTAAACTAAGTCAGACTCTTTTCACCTTTGTGAAAAAATGACAAACAACCAGAAATGTTTTAGGGGGAAAAAAGGAAAACAAAAAACTTCCAATACCCAGCTTGCATAAGTGTGCACACCCTTTTATAACTGGGAATCACATGTACAGCTGTCACTATAGGATCTATAAATCTATAAAGAGTTTACAAAGCAGGTATATTTCATTGTTGAAAAATATCAATCAGGAGAGCGTTACAAGGCATTGGATAGACCATGGAACACTGTAAAGACAATAATCAACAAGTGGAGAAAATATGGCACAACAGTGATATTACTAAAAGCAGGACCTCCCTCTAAAATTGATGAGAAGACCAGGAGAAATCTGGTCAGGGAGGCTGCCAAGAGGCCACAGCAACATTAAAAGAATTGCAGCAATTTCTGGCAAGTACTAGTTGCTCTCTCTCTACATGTGACAACAATCTCCTGAATTCTTCATATGTCTGGGCTACAGGGTAGGGTGGCAAGACGGAAGCCTTTTTCAACCAAAAAAAAATCATCCAAGCCTGGCTAAAGTTTGCAAAACAAAAGCATCCAATCTTCCAAAACCATGTGGAATAATGTGTTATAGTCTGATGAGTCCAAAGTTAAAATTTTTGGCCATAATACCAAAAAAGTTTTTTTTTTTAATGCAAAAACTAACAAACAAACAAACAAACAAACAACAAAAAAAATCATGCTTTGGGGCTGCTTTTTTTTTTTTTTTCCAGCTGGTACTGGGGCTTTAATCAGGGTGGAGGGAATAACGAATAGCTCCAAATACTAGTCAATTGTGGCACAAAACCTTAAGGCTTCTGCCAGAAAGACTTAAGATGAAGAGGAATTTCATCTTTCAGTATGACAACAACTTGAAGGACACCTCCAAATCAAAAAAGGAATGGCTTCGCTGAAACAAGATCAAGGTTTTGGAATGGCCCAACCAGAGTCCAGATCTAAATCCAATCAAAAATCTGTGGGGTGATGTGAAGAGGGCTGTGTACAGGAGATGCCCAGCTAATTTGACAGTTAAAATGCTTTTGTAAGGAAGAATGGCAAAATATTGCTAAGTCAGGATGTGCCAAACTGATTGACTCTTACCCAAAATGACTGAATGGCATGATAAAATCTAAAGGTGCTTCAACTAAGTGTCAGTTTAGGGGTGTGCACACTTACGCCACCAGGTTATCGTAATTTAAAAAAAAAATCTTTTCCCTCTAGAAGGATTCTTAGTGTTATTCATTTCAATTTATAGGTTGCAATTTCACAATAAAGGTAAAAGGTTCTGACATGATTTATCTTGGTTTCGTTTCGTTTCGTTTTTTTTTATTTTTACATCACAGAAACCTGCCACTTTAACAAGGGTGTGTAGACTTTTTATATCCACTGTATATTGACGTCCACAGTGATCTAGCAAAGCCTGAGAGACAAATTTTTATAGCTATTAAGAAATATAATAAAATACTAGATTTGCTGAACTGTACTTCTAATGAGCACACATGACTGACATCTCTCTCTCACCAAGATTCCTTATTAAAATGTAGACACTAGAGAAATTTACATCTACATGTTATTATTAATTACTGTACATAACATCTTTTCCCTAGAATACAAAGTATGTTTTGTATAAGTTTGTTCAATGAAAATAATTTTATGTTGGGTGAATTTAGATACATTGGGACACTTTTTGAATTTCCAAATTGTCTATAAGCTTTCTTGCTATTAATAAAACAAATACCCATACACGACACATTTGTGAAATTTTCAGAGTGTTGGTTGTCAGTTATATCATATTCTAAAGAGGCATGGGTTACCATTTTTTCAGGACTGATTGAAACATTCTATAATTCATTTCTTACACCAATAATAACAATAAAACAGTTTAGAAAATCTTCCAAATCTGCCAAATTCATATCCATTTATAATTTTATCTAAAATTCACTATTAGTAATAATCACAGCAAAACCCACCACTAAATGGTAGGTAACATTTTTAATATTTATTTCTTGCAGTAGCAGCAAGACAGACAATTTAAAAATATTAAACATCAACAACAATCTCTAAAATTATTAGAACACTAAGTAAAAAATCTCTGCACGCTGAGTAGTAGGCCTAAGTAAGTAAGTAAGCCCCTTATTCTTAAGATGCTTCATAAACACACTAATTAAAGCCCATCAACACATCCTAAAACCATCACTGTGGGTGTTATATCCCTTACATCCCTTCCCTTTTTCTCTCTCCACTTATTTTAATTTAAGACTGTCCCAACTGTCCCCTCTGTCCTTGAAAATTATTCATTTATAAATATCTGCACATGATTTAAACTGTGTTTATTTTGTTACTGTAGGATATTTTATGTATTTGTGCATAATAAATATGTGGAATATATTAGTCAAAAAATTTTATAAGCAAAAAACAAACAAAACAAAACAAAAACCCTAGCCAAATCATACGTCATTTTTCCTTCCTTCTGTGGCAAGGGCTTATTAACACATGTTTTGTCTTATCAGGCCAGTAAATGCTGCTAAGTTAAACTATCCCAGTTCACCTGATGTCCTGATATACCTGACTTTACCCTAAATATAATATAGAAAACAATGAACATCTCAGTTCTATAGTTATTTACAATAACTACATAAAGTCACAACGTATTAATGGCAAGATCTCTCCTTTATTGTTCAGTTCACAATTTTGAAAAAGAAATTTGCGAGGAAAAGTAAAGAAAATGCTCTTTACTGATATGTCTTCAGTTTTGAGACTTGTAGATATATATATATATATATATATATATATATATATATATATATATATATATATATATATATATATATGTGTGTGTGTGTGTGTGTGTGTGTGTGTGTAGTATATATGTATATATGTATATACGTGTATATATATATATATATATATATATATATATATATATATATATATATATATATATACACACACACACTAGCTACATTAACTATGTTAGTTTTCCCTTGCTTTTCACTTGTGTATATGAAATAATCTTTACAACAAAATTATAAAATTTATACTATCAGAAACCTTTGGAACGAGGTTGGCCTTAATAGAAGGGGAAATTGATCATTAATATTGATTTATATCGAGATTCATTTATAAAACTGACTGAAAGTTATTTAAAAAATCAAAAGTGATAGAGATTCAGTCAATAAAATGAGAGTAGTTGTAGTTTTCTTCGCAGCCACTAGATGGCAGCTATATTGAGTCAATCCCAAAGAGATCATTCTGTGGATTTGCTTAATTTACAGAAAACATGTTGTGGGTTTGGGGATGCGATCTAGCTCACATTACTTTGTTGTGTGTCTGTGCTGTTGTGGTAGTGCTCAGATACCCAACCCTGAGCCTGGAGCACCTCCTAACCTGCCCATGTTTGTGTTTTCTCTGTTCTAACACACCTGATTCAACAAAACAGCTAATGAACAGCCCTTCTGGGGTTGCAGTGGGTGTGTTAGAGCAGGGAAAACACTCAAATGTACAAGACAGTGGTACAGGAATCAGGGTTATAATACTTGATGTGTCTCCATCAGGACAGAAACTGATGGAGACACATCAAGTTTAGCTTTGTAGATTTTTTTTTTCCATTTTTCCTTATTGTGCCATAAAAAGAATCCAAATAACCAACCACAATGCTGGCACTTGGTGCAGAGACACTAACATATGACTGTGTGTTGTACAATTACATATATTGTATTTTTGCTGTGGAGTCTTTGTTGCTGTGGTTAATAGCCACTGGTGTCTTACAGTAAAAATGGATGCACACTCTGAAATGCTCTTCTTTCAGTTTCTTCAGTTTTTGGTTCCAACGTCCCATTACACATAAACCACCAACTTCCCACTGAGGAATTGTCGACATTTCTGGAATTCCTTTCACAGGGAAAGGCGAGCTTGGCTTGTTGAATTTGTTTTTGTTGAGCTGCGGTTTTATGATCTTAAGGGATCAACTGTCACCCATCTGTTTAGCAACTGAAGCTATTTGCCATTGATGCCATCAGAGCTATTGTTGTGGAAGAAAAGCATGGCCTGTGTGTCTACTGTTACAAAACACCTGCACCAATGTTAATTGAAAGGTACTACAGCGACAACAAACTGCTTATGCCATGTTGTTCCTAGATATGTGTTTCACCTGAAATCTGTATTTTCTTTGTGCTGTTACTCTTTGTGTGTAATGCATGTGAATGTCTTCAATTCTCTCACATTACAAGACTATAACCTAGGCCTAGGTCACTCTGAACTCTTTGCAACTCCAAAGACAGATCTGTAAGGACATACAATAGGTATGACATACATACAGACTGTTTACAATGCTACTGTAGCTACTATGCACAAGGCTATTGTGGGTAATCTCAAGATCAAGGAAAAAGGGAAATGAAATATACATATATATATATATATATATATATATATATATATATATATATATATATATAAGTGTGATAATTATAATATTATTCTCAGTTCCTAATTATATACATGTACAGTATATGAACATGTAGTAGAAACAGATATATTTTGTCTTATGAATGTCCTGTTATAAACATTTCATTTAGATGGCACCTGGGCAATATCTTAGTAATTGTTTATTATAGAATTATAGCATGGTATGACATGATAGCAGTGTGCAAGTTATGTTAAAATTGGTCTCGATCCTCATAGTTGAATAGTTGAAAGGCACAAATGGAGCAAAACAAGAAAGAGAATAATTACGGTGTCACATACCAAAACAGCATACCACTCCCAGCTTGAATATGTCATTTCTAATCATGTCCTCTTGCTTTAAAGTTGCCTCTGTTTTCAGCCTTATGATTTTCAGGAATCTGTTTCTGGCATATGAAGTATTCACAAATGCAAGAGGACAGGGCCACCTGGGGAGTGTGTTTTTCTGGAAACTTAACTTGTTTTTTTTCCCATAACTTAGATAATGAGGGCCCTGCTCTAATCCTTTATTTTTGTTTAGGAGCTAAAATGTTGTTGTGGTTACTGAAAGAAGAAGACAATCACTTGGCGTGGCTTTCTACTGTATATAATGTTTCTGTCTATGATATCTGTGAAACATGGGAAATTTCATTACTAGGTACTGTACATGGACTTTACTCCATTTTTAAACACTGTGAAAACATTCAGTTTTAGTCAAATTCTAAGAACTGAAAACCTAAACAATTTACTTGACTACATTTTACATTACATTATAATTTAGCCTTCATAAATGTTATGCATTATGCATGTATTAGATATTTAGTGAGCATATAAACATGTATTTAACATATCAGAAATAGAATGGTACAATTTCCTGACTAATCTACAGGGGACACCAAAACTAAACTTTATAATGATGCCAAGATCAGAAACAGGATGGCCAGATTTTCATATTTAGTGGTAACTGAAATAATAATACCCATACTGTCCATATACTTTTGTGAGGGTCTTGTGGTCTTGTGTTGTAGTTGTGAACACAACCAGATCTGATTTGGGCCACGAACATAATGGTACAGATCTTTTTTGATTAGTTTTGTGATAATAAATGGTAACAAGAAGGTGCATGGCCGCCTACTAATTCTCTAGAGCCAACTCGCGTGCAATGCTACAAGCTGTTCAGTTTAGGGTGAAGTCTGTAACACAATCATTTACATTGGTAATCAACTCCACCCTGCTGGAAAAAAAAACACAATAGAAACTCTCATAGAATTTGTAATGGTTTTAATGGTTATAATGAGAATTGTACTGGTTTTAATGGAAACTCTAATAGTCCCTGTGGGTGTCTAATGGTAATTTGTTGCCTTCTGTTGGTGGCATGTTATGTCTAGTGGATACCATTAAGGACCAGGTAATGGTAATGGTTTTAATGGTTAGCTGATGGTTTGTAATGGTATTTGTAGTGGAAAACATTAGAATTTGGTGATGGTTTCTACTGTTTTTTCAGCAGTGCATACAGATTTTCCATCTGCATCATATCAATCATCAGCTTAAATGTACATTTTGTGTAATAACAATAACAGTTGAAAACCTCAATAGGCATATTTAAATGCAAGTATTTATATCTGGCTAAAATTATTCTTATCAAATAAATAAATAAATAAATATTATATATAATATTATTATAATATATTATAATATATAATATAAATAAGTAAATAAATATTGGCTTCTGCAATACCATGAGTGTCCACTGGGGGCGCGGAGCACAGGTAGGAAAGCAGTGGCTTAGCTTGTGAAAACGCATTTACAGAAACATCTGTATCGTACACTAAGTGTCTGGATAGTTGATGTGAGAAACCCGCGTAATGAATGAATCCAAATTTCTGATTCCTGTCTGATTTGAATTAAATCTCTACATCATGTTATAGCTCACATCAGTGTGATGGTAAAGGCGCATCCCTATCACCATCATGTGAAAGCAGTTACAGTTACAGGGATAGGGATATTCCTTTATACATAAATGTCTCTACTATAAACATAAATGTCCTCGACATTTCATAAGCCTGTGTTGATAGAGTAAACAATTCCTTATTTATTCCTTCCTAATCTACTTGTTATATGAGCAAATGGATTGACATGCAGGTTTTCTCAGCATTGATCTTTCATTAAGCTTATTATCATTTTATAGGTTTTATGAGCCTTAAAGAATAACACATAGCAGGTTTGAAATGAAATGGGTGTGTCTGTCAGGTTTGTTTACAAGTTTATACAAAAATAGCTCCAGTGAAGGTTTTCAGAAAACTAGCTCGTTTTTCAGTCTCGTGGCCCTCCATGCCACAGGAGATTCGTTTACCCTGTAAACCATCCCTCCATCCTCTGTACCGCTTATCCTACACAGGGTCGCGGGGAGCCTGGAGCCTATCCCAGGGGACTCGGGGCACAAGCCGGAGGACACACTGGACTGCGTGCCAATCCATCGCAGGGCACAACCGCACACACGCTCACACACTACGGACAATTTGGAAATGCCATACAGCCTACAACGCATGTCTTTGGATTGGGGGAGGAAACCGGAGAACCTTGAGGAAACCCCCGAAACACAGGGAGAATGGGGTGGAGGTGCGAGGCAAACGTGCTAAACACCCAAGCCACCGTGGCCCCCTGCCCTATAAACCATGCTTAAGGATGGTGGAATGAAATGTGCATTAAAATTAGTGGTACACAGTGGAGACCCAGGGCCATAACCACCACAGACACTGAGGGGCCACGTCCCCCCAATAATCAGATATGGAGAAATTACCCATATATGTGATATATTACATTATGTTGCTCTGAGCGCTCCGTTATGCACCACTATGTATGTTGTTAGAATCACAAAAAGTTAAAAAAGATTTTAAGGGTGGTCTGTCTCGGCAGTCTAGCGGAGCTCATCAATGTCAAAATGACTGAGATGACCAATCAGATGAAAGAAGGCGGGGCTTTAATGCTCACAGAAGTTCAGTTTGAGTGGTGAAAGAGATGTAAGCTAAGTAGCTAAAGTTTAACATTTGACAACTGTTTTATGATAGAAATGTTAAAGACCGACAGTAATATCCAGGGATACAAACATTTAAGTGATTCATGTCATGTAATGCATTTTTGTCAATGTGACAAGACAAGAAACATTAACGGAGCTGGGTTCAGCATATTAGGGATAAGATTAAGAATAAGTGTGTGTATTGTGAATACACGCTGACCTTACTGTAGTTACTTTGGTCCTTTCTTGTAAAGCATTTCTTTACATGTGCCTAAGACTTTTGCACAGTATTGTGTGTATACACACACACACACACATATATATACACATACATGTAAAGAAATGCTGTAGAGCAAACATGCCTTCAAAAATAATGAAACTAAATGTTTCTACATTAAAAAAAATACTATAAAGAGCAGTAAACAGTAATAAATGAAACAAAGTCAATATTTGGTGTGACGATCCTTCACTTTAAAAAAAATAGTAGTCTCAGGTACAGTGTGTGCAGTTTTATAAGGAAATGAGCTGTAAGTGTTACTGAGCATCTTGCAGAAGCAGCCACAGTTCTTCTGGAGACTTTGACTGTCAAACTCGCTTCTTATTTTTGCAGCAAAATCCAGCAGCCTTCATTATGTTTTTTGTCTGAAAAGTGTCTCTTATGTAATATGCTGCTTTCTTTACTGACATACAAACATTTTTCTATAACATTTAATTTTGTGCTGGAAAACTAATGTTTGGAATATAAAATGTTTTTGTACGGAATCAGTAATGTAGAAGTCGTAAAATAAAAATCTATAACAAAGTTCGTAATAAAAAAGGGTGCCTCAGACTTTTGCACAGTACACTCTCTCTCTCTCTCTCTCTCTCTCTCTCTATATATATATATATATATATATATATATATATAGCCTTATACATTTATTACATAGAGAACCAAAAAGGACTATTACATTAGTGGCCTCCCCTCCCCCTTGTTGGTCTTGATGGTCAGAGATGGTGTGTTCATGAAGCCCAGTGGTGTGTGACTGTATAAATGTACTGATGGAGGATTCCCACGCTGGCCATGTCTACTCCACTCCGTTTTTTCCTGCTCGCTTACGTGCTTGTGCCGTGTGTGTGTGTGTGTGTGTGTGTGTGTGTGTGTGCGCGCGTGTGTATGTGTGTGTGTGAGAGTGTGTGTGTGTGTGTGTGAGTGTTGTTTACAGCGGTGATCCTCGGAGCAGCAGAGAGAGATCACAGGAGTCTGGGCCGCTGCAGTGCAGCCCAGTGCAGAGACCTTCAGCGCCAATCTGTACAATTAAAAAAAAAAAACAACAACAAACCAAAACAAAAATCTATTATTTTAGTCGACGTGGAAAATCATCCGCAAAGCCGAGAGCTCCGTGTTAAAAAGGGATTATTTGTACTGCAGGAAAAATCCAGGTCGTGAGAGCGAGCGCAGACGGAGAGAGAGAGAGAGAGAGAGAGAGAAAGAGAGAGAGAGAGAGAGAGAGAGGGAGGGAGAAGGCGAGGAGCTGCAGTTGGTCGAAACCATTTTTGTCCTGGCGGATATTTTGGATGTGGCCCTATTGGGAAGCTCATTGAACGGAGGGCTACGTTTTTCATTCATAGCCTATCCAAGTCATCCTCGGCTGAACCCTCAGCTCGTTGTTTCCTCTTCACACGTCCCCGGGATCCACTGCAGTTAGGCCGAGGGTGAATAATGAGAAGAAGAAGAATACAAAATAAATAAAAAAAAAAACAAACTGCTCCGTTTCCAGTACGGCATTCTAGTGCTGGATGAGAGAGATTTTCATCTGCTGACTGTGAAGTTAGCTCGCGCTGCTTTTTTTTCCTTCTGTTGTTTCTCTCTCTCTCTCCCTCTCTCTCTCTCTCTCTCTCTCTCTCTTCGAGGAATGGAGGCTGAAGATGCGGATTGTTGTTCGTGTGAACTGCATGGCTCGAGACGCTTCGCATGTCCCAGTGGTTGGCAGGAATAACACGTCTGCACTGATCTGAATGTTTGCTCAGCAGGAAGATTTCATTTGCAGCTCTGTTGATCTTGTTTCAGCGCGACGGAAAACGCGGATTTGTTTTTCCCGAGTCTAAGTGAATATAAAGGACGATTCGGAGCTGCTTTCGGGTGCTCTCGGTGGACTGGTTTATGTTATATATGTGGAACAAGGCGTTTCTGTTGGGCAGAAAAGCACGGACTGCGACAGGAATGAGATCAGGAACAACGAGGAATATTCCGACCTTCTTGTGGGGTCTGGTGCTGTGTGTGTGCACGATGCGCCAGACCGCCAGCGGACAGCCTGGAGAGAGTAAGTGTGCTTCATCCTATTCCTAACGGGGATTTTTTTTAACAGATCTGTGTGTATTTTCATAAGGACAAACGTGATTTTTTATTAAGAGGTGCATCCAGGGCATGTGGGGTATGGCTGAGTGTTTGGCTAGGCCTGGTTGTAGGATGCAGGTCCTGTTCCTCTCAGTCACTGTGCTGATGGTGCATTCAGTTTCAGCCACTTCACTCCCCCTGTAGTACTCTGATTGCTTGTTTTTCAGTGCATCATACCCTCCAGACTAGCTCATGTGTAGGCATGAATAGCATCTCAAGACTACTGATACAGTAACCAGTCTACCACAAATTGCTGATGGCAGACTTCATGGCAGACGGGTCATGTTTTTGCTGTAAACACACCTGTACCAGGTATTCACCGCTCTCACTGGGTTAGAGTAGACCTGGAGTTTTCATCACCAGTCCAGGAGACCCGCTGTCCTGCAGAGCTTCAGGGCTTCTTTACTGCCGACACACTCGATCCGGGTCGTGAGCAAATGATCGAGTTAGATCAGGTGTATCAGGAGCAGGTTAAAACGTGTGTCTTGAACTGGAGCGGAGAACTCCACTGTGAACACTGAAGCAGACTCTACACGAAAGTGAAGCAGAACTACAAAGACCATGGAGCCATTTCACATTCTGCTGCACACACATAGGCGGCTCTTGGCTACTCGAGTGTTTTAGTGTGTGATAGGCTACACCTTATACAAGCATAATTAACAGAAAATAAGTCTTTTCTGGAAGATGTGGTGTATAAATCATCTTCACCAGAGCATATAAAATGAGTTAGTCTTGCTTTAGTGTAATTCCAGACTGTAGAGTGTTTATAAGAGAAACTAAGCATCCTGTACTGAGTTTTTGTTGAGAAGTTTTGCATTGCAAAGGCAGTTTTTAAGTGGGTTATGCTTCACTTCATCAGGTTAAGTAGGCTGGATTGCTTTGCCTAAAAAAGATTTCTGTTGTGCTGGAAAATGTTTTGTTGTTGTTGTTGTTGTTGTTTGCTGTTTCGTACCATGTTATTTGGCTTTCAGCATGTACCTGAAGAATGTTTAAATACTTTTGGCAAAAGAACTTGTTTTGTGTTATATCACTTGCATTTTACTTCATACGGTCCTCACTGGGAGAATGTTAGAAGGACAAAGAAACAGAGCAAACTGGCTATTGAAAACTACAGCTGGTCTCACGTGATATTCACATATGCCACAATTTCATGCCATAATTTCTAATTCATGTAGTTCGGCCCAACGGATAGCATTGCTTCAATCCTGAGCTCGGGTTACTGTCTGTGCGGTGTTTCTGTGTCCTCTCAGAAACATGCCGCTAGGTGGATTGGCTACTCGAAATCGCCCCTAGGTGTGAAAGAGTGTGAATGTGCATGTATAGCGCCTTGCGATGAACTGGCATTTCATCCAGTGTGTATTCCCACCTCGCACCTTGTGTTCCCAAGATGGGCTCCAGAGTCACTGCGACTTTAACCCGGATAAAGCGCTTACTAAAGATGAATGAATGATAATGATAATCAAGGTTTATGCGAAAAGAATCTTGCTAGAAACTCGCTTGTCGCATGTTAATCCTGCCTGGATTCAAAGTTGTATCCTAAAGAATATTTTAGAACAGACTATTCTAAGAAACTTATACTGTCTGAAAATGGCTGTAGTTATACCTTTAGATAGTTTTAAACCAGTATAGAAAATAATGTCACATTTAAAGAACTAGCAGAACTGGTTTCTACGTTGAAATGGAAAAAAATACTGGAAGCTAGGAGCATTCTTTTTAATGAGTCAGCTTTAGATGCTGTAAATGTTCTGCGAATGTAGACCACAGATGTACCAGTATTGGATTACTTTGTAGTTTTACAGTTTCTTCTTTTGAAATGTGATAGTCTGTTTGTGAGGTTATGGTGGATTTTTTTTTCGTTTTTTTGATTGCGGAAAGGTGTGTTTTTTCGGGAACTAGTGTTCGTTCCAGAATCTGAGCCCAGATACGTGTTTGCGACTGACTGAAAAACAAAGCTTAGGTGACACCTAAACTATGCAGCTATTTCAAAGTTTATGCCAGACACTTAGATGCCCTGTAATTTAATGTACATAAAATTGCTTTTTTAAATAAAAAAAATTATTCTGTTATTTATTAAGTCGATTGAAGTATTATTAATCAATAATACATGTTGAATTAATTGCATTTTTTTGTTTTGATTGATTTTTCATATTCAAAATGCATTTTTACTGCATCAGTCATATCACATCTGCATTTAAGCCTATGAACGCTGAACGATTTCCGCACAGCCTGGCTTTAATCAGTACATGTATATGGTTTGATTTAATGGACTACAGACAGGAGGACAAGGCTGGCAGGTCATGAGACCATTTTGCTCTTCTAAACTTCATTAATTAAAATTTTTTCCCTCAGACCTAAACACTGAAAGATTACAGTCTGTTAGGATATTCTATTTGTCTCTAATTTTCCTTTGTTATTTTAAGAAAGTTGCAACACTTAACACTTAAAATAATATAGCAAAAATAATTTCTTGTATTGTTTATTGGCCATTCAGAAACCAGTTCTGTATTTTAATAATAATCTGCATTTACGTGATGCTGTTATCCAAAGTGACGTACAGTTGGGACAGGATATAATCTGAGGGTTAAAAGTCTTGCTGAAGGACCTAACAGAGGGAGCGTGGTTGCAATTAATGTCCTGTAATGTACCAATCACATGATGGCAGTGATATCTGAGGAGTTACGTTTCAGTTCTGGTGATAGGATGGTGGTGGATCCGGAGCCTATCCTGGGACGCCAATCCATTGAAAGCCGCCATACGTACACATTCACATACTCGTTCACACCAAAGGGCAATTTATCAGAGCAAATTAACCTGACCAGGATAAAGCAGTTACTGAAAATTGAGTGAGTGAGTGAGTGAGTGAGGAAGGTTGTGATTTCAACTTCACCTACGGTTAGATCCTTGGCCAAGGTTCCTCAACTGCTTAGCTATATGCTTGGACTGTTACAGATCAATAACTGTGTATATAATTGGTAACAAAAGTGTATTTTGAGACAAGCAGATCATTAGTGTGTTTTTTTATTTAAGAGGCTGCCAGGGTTAATCACCGAGGCTTCCGCTGTAGTCTTCTTTTCTCCAAATATTCACACCCATGTCGAGTAAAATTGGCCTTGAAATATTCAAGGCTAAATTAATGGCTGTGCTCCATTAGAAAGTCCTCATCGGTCTCATAAACTTTTTCATACTGTTCATTTTAATAATCTGGTCAGACTAGTAAAATGTAATTTAGCCCCCTTTTAAGTTTAACCGCAGCAAACTTTCCATGCCTTTTTTCCCAACTGTATGGCAAACAAGACTCCACGGTTCATCAACTGAGAGGGAGAGGAGAAACTCAGGGATTTGAAAATAGAACATGTAAAAATACATGGCCAGGGGAAACAGACAGGGTTTTGTTGATCAGAAGAGTGGGGAGTTTGTGGACTGTTTTGCCGGGCTTTGCCGTTCTCGCAGGCGGTCTCTGGCCTGCCGGGCTGCTTGACTTGTGAGTCGGCACCCAGGCTGCTGTCAGACTCTGACACACACAGTATTTAAAGAAAAATCTCTCTGCCGTGCTTCAGGATTAGTCATTAGTTTGACACTCTGACTCCTTAGCTGGAATTTTGAACTCGCTGTGGATGAGAGGCGAGATCGAAAGCTTGTGTTCTGTTCTACTGGACATTTATTTCAGATGGTCTAATCACTGGGTTCTGAAATGCCGTACAGGCAGTCATTGTGCTATGGTTTCATCTGTAGCCACTGCGGTTGAAAATATGGGCAGAAATGGCTGTCACCAAAGTGACACATTGTGAAGGCAGAGTGTTTTTCTTCTTTCTCTCCAGACCTTTTGTCTACCTTGAGCTGTGCAGTTCTGGGCTCTCGTTCTGTTTTTGCTGCTCGTGACTGAGACAGTGTGGGCCTCTGCTCTTATGACTCACACACTCTGCATTGGCCAGACTGTCAGACACACTCTTTCTCTCTCTCTCTCTCTCTCCCTCTCTCTCTCTCCTCTTCATTCTGCCTCTGCTGAGGGGGGTAGCAGTGAGGGTGGGACATGGGGGAGCATTTGTACTTGCTCTGACTGCACACCAGGGCAGCGTGTGAGTCACCGAATCTGTGTCACTGTGCTAGTTTGTGCCTTCAGAGTGGTTGCAGCGGGCAGAGCGTCTCCACTGAGCAACTAGATGAGCTTTACAGCTCTTAATTTAAACAGGGACATCATATTATCTACTTGTGAGTAATCTAGGAGCCACGCTTACACCATCGGATAGAAGGAGAGTAATTTAGCCTAATGGGCCAAAATGAGCAACTCCTCACGTGTTTCATTGTTTTCTATAGTGCAGCATAGCTGACTGTGAGGACAGGCTTCATTTTTACATGCTGACTCACTGCTGTGTTTGTGTTAGAGTACTGCTGACTACAGAAGTGGTGAACTGTTTAGTACGTATCATATTTAAGCCCTGAAAAATGATCATAGTTTATGATTCCATTCTATATCTAGTTGCCTAACGTAGAACTTTTTGTCTTAATGACTTAGTGGCATACTGTACATTTTTAAGATTTTTAAAAACTAGGTATCAGTTTTTCAATTAAATATAAAACAGAAGAAAGTATGATCTTGAATATAAGTAAGAAATAATTACAAACAGGCACATATCAGTCACTCTTTTTCTATAGCTGAATCTCAAGTGGAGTTCTATTAGGCACTATGTAGAAATCGACCTAACTGCTTTTAAAAGTGTTCCTGTGTGAAGACGGTGCTTTTGTGTATTGTTTCAGCAAAATATGAACGTATCTATTATTTCGCACACGTGACTGGATGAACTCAGATTTATGAATAAGTCAGTCAAACCTGCAAGTGATTTAACTTAGCTCGCTAGTCGCTATACTCATTGTAGCTTTGATATAGTGTATTCATGTAAACAGAATGAGCACAAGTGCATGCTAACTAGATACGTTCTGTCCTTGATGGTGTTTTATAGACCGCCTAAGATTCACCCCATCATGAGCTCATTTCCTGCTTTATTTATTTGAGCCAGTTAAGATTTCTAGCCAAAGTTAGCTTGCTGGAAATGCTAGTCAAGCAGATGAGATTCTCATTTGAGAACAACGAAAGTTGAGAATTTTTTCACTCGGAGGGGGCACATGGTTGATGCATTCTTAGGGTTGAGCCTGTCATTGTAAATGAATAGGAAACGTGTAATTTCGCTTTGCCTCAACCTATAAGTACGAGTTTGCATGTATGTGATATGTATATGCATGCAGTGGTGTTCAGTTACACAGTATACAGACGAGGGACAAATTAAAGGACAAATTATAAGGAAAATAGTAAGGTGTTGGGCCACCACAAGCCTCCAAAACAGCTTCAGTGTGGCTTGGCATTGATCCAGCAAGTCTCTGGAAGTGTACGTTATTTTCATACTCATCAAACCATTCAGTGAGCCTTCGTGCCGCGAGGATGGGGGCATTATCATACTGGAAGAGACCAGTCCTATCGGGATAGAAATGATTCATCAGTCAGAATAACTGTGTATTGATTTGCAGTGACCCTTCTCTCTCTAAGGGGACAGCTGAACCCAAACCACGTCAGCAAAATGCACAGCAAAACAGAGCCACCAATTTTTCCTTTAATTTGTCACCCATCTGTATATTTAGTAACTACAGTATTATTATGGACATTATATAAATATTTCTATAATATTTATATAATTATGGACATTTTAAATATTATTAAAAGAATAATGACTGTGATATTGACAATTTAAACTTGGCATATTATAATTTTAATTTCAGTTTCATGCGAAAGCTATTATTATTATTATTGTTATTATTATTTACTTAATAACTGTATTGAAAAATTATTAAAATAATAGGACTTTTAGTCGATTTATGAAGCTATTGTGCAAGAGTCACATGCATTTTTATTGAGCCAATCGTACTGCATGTACATTTAAATCTATGGATGAAGATGATCTCACAGCACAGACTGGCTTTAATCAGTATATGTTTATGGATTTGACAGAAGGAATGACAGCTGAAATAAGGTATATACAGGATTTCTGGTGCAAAAAAAAAGAAAAAAGAAACATTTATTATCAGTATAATTTTTTCCATTTCAGCCTGCAATTTGTTCCATTTTCAACTTTTCAATTTTCCAGGTTTCAGCAGTGCATTTGATTTTACCATTAGTTTATTTTGTATTTTAATTTGCTTTTGATCATTTCATTTTTCAGTCCTTATGAACATGGCAAATGGAAATATCAAAGGACTGAAAAGAATGACAAATTGAAATGTAAACTAGAAAATAAATTTAAATTAATAATAGAAAATTGAAATAAATAATAGCAAATTGAAATTGAAAAGGACGAGAGGAACAAAACACACTGACATTTATTTCTTTTTCCCTTGGGCACCGAAAATCCATATAAGTGTATAAGCAATGCGTATTCATATACACGTGCAGGCATGTTAAAAAAAAACAGGTTCTTCTCATTTGTTTAAAGTGAGAGTTTATTTATGAATTATAAAATGCATTTTTGAGTACTTGTGCATTTATCTGTAACAAGGCAGTTCTGATTCCATATGATAAAGTGTTTAGTGTTATCAGCAGCCATATTTCCCTGGTGAGTGTAGAGCGTAAGGTTTGAGCGACAGGTTTGTGTGATGTCTCGTCTCTCGTCTAGCGACGGGGTTAATGCGAACAGAGCAGTGGATAGAGAAGGGGTGGAACGGGTGTTGTTTGTAGCCGGACTCTGACACATGAGCTCATGCTTTTGATGTGAGGGCCACTGAAGGGAAGTGTAGCACAAGCCCAGTGGTCAGATGACTTCCAGCATGTGGGGGGATTAAGCACAGTTGAGGTGGCAGGTGCAAGCTCTTTTGGGCAGAAGCCAGAGCCATGCTTTCGTGCCTCTCCACGTGAGAGTGGTGTTTGCTCAATCCCATCATCCCTTGGGAGCAGTCCAGTGCAAAACATTTGCTGTAATTGGATCAAATGGATGATAAACGCTGCTGTTTTTATTATTCAACTAGAAATGTGCTGGCTCGAATAACTGACCAGAGACCGACACAAATACCACACTTAAATACTGATTCTGTATTAGATTAAAAGTTAGATATTATTAGATGTATTAGATTAGACAGTTATGTTCTCTTCTTCTTGCTCATAATTTCTTCCACTATCTTCTGATATTTATATTGATATTTAAAGAAAAGAATTGTATAGTTCTCACACCTTACAATTACAATAATTAACAATTAATTCATGATGAAATGTTCTTACTGCAGCTGTATTTAATTGGTAATTTTATTTTTTAAATTTTGAAAATTTTAAGTGGCTTATTGCAATATTTTGAATCCACTTATTCAAGGGACTTCATCAGTTCGGTTTAGTGGCTTAAATTCCCTAAGGGCACTTTCACACATCTTAGACTGTTTGCCAAGTTGGCATCAGAGTGAAATTTATAATTTGGTTTATTTGCTATTTGGGTTGGTTTGGCGTGACACTGTACACACAATTAAATGAAGCAGAAAGTAAAAAAAAAGTATTGGCTAAGGGGCATGTAGATATGAACACGTACCCATAAAACTCATTTATTCATTGGTCAGAAATCCATGATGACAAAAAGATAAACCTTTGCCAAGTATGCGCAGAAATCACAAAAATCACCTGAGCACCTGGAGCACACAGCCAGCTAAATTAAAAAATCTGATAATTATTTAAATAACTACTTTACAACATTTTGTGTATCACATCCAGCTGTTTATTTTATGTTTTTTTTAAAATGCTTTAAATATCCAGAACATTTGTCCTTTGGCTCAGTTTGCACTTCATGGGTTAGTTTAGAAGCTCTACAATCAAATGCTGTCCATAACCCAAAATGCATAGCATGTTGGATTCACTTCCTGCAGAGAGTCAAATCTCTTTCTTACTGCAATCAACCCATGCAAGAGTTCACTTGGAACCGGACTGAGATCACGTCAGAGGGTGGTGTGCAACCGAGTGTGATTCTCACCTGCCTAAAAGAAGCGCACCAAGGTGGAAAATACACCACCTTTTGATTCTATTGGATTAAACGGTGCATATGTATAAGCACCCTAATATTACAGTGCAAGTCCAATCACCTTAATGAGTGGCAAACTAAAGCTAATCATGACTTACTACTATTAAACAAACAAGATACCCTGGATGATTAAAAACTTTAAGACATGTAGGCAGTATTTGCATTGGCGTGAAACAGGCAAGATGTGTTGAAGTTGTGAATTTCCGCTAACATTCTTCCTGAGCACCCGAGAAGTACTTGTGAACCATTTTATAAAAGCCGTGTTTGCTCAGGTGCACTACGGCCTGATCACACAGAAGAGACCCTCGTAGCCTCCCCTGCTTCAGAGATTCCTGTGGAAGGCCAGGGTCAGGTTATCAAACGCAAACAGTGGATGCTGGATTCCTGATATGTCTGTTTGCTCAGCGGTGTGAATAGCGTGCTGAGAGGAAGAGACGCCCGGGTTTCTGTTTGCTCTTTTCGAGCTCTGTGGACTCTAGACGCCTGATCTAATGGACGGTGCTACTCGCAGCCTTTCGATGCCATGATTAGATTCCCCGCTGCTTCATGTTGCTGTTGAGCAGAGTGAAAGAGTGTGAGAGGGTGTGGACATACTGTTGCACGCTGTGCTTCTTATCTCATGTATCTCTGAATACACCAAACAAAAAAAAAGATTGATTTCCTTGCTTTGACCTTATTGCTGCTTTCAGCGATGTCAAATTCAGGAAATCAGAAAAAATTGTTTTCGTGTACCTCTCAAGTTCAGAATATTCCAGTGTGTGAGATTTTACTAAAAATGGCTACCAAAACTGCTAAAGCTCTAAAATAATTGTACTGACACACACTTATATATATTTGTCTGAAATACGTTAACAGTAAGCGTAGGGCTGGGCGATATGGACAAAATCGTATATCACGACATGGACAATATGGGTATGTCTTGAAATGATGAAATCGATGAAAAAATTATCTATACAAAATAACTGCATGCGTTCATGACTGCTTTTTGATAATTCTGTGAACTAAACACCAGTGAAAGCCACTTTTTCTTTTCTTGTTTTATTTGGAAGTGACATTGAACACAACTAATAAAAATGAGAACAAGAGAAACATAACACTGTCAAAATGGGAACAAAATGAATACAAACTATAAAAAGTAAATATTAAAACAGTCTATTCAACTTCAGGTTTCAGGAATTCAAACGATAGAAGTACCTCCCTTTTTAGGTACATGTTCGTCATCGTTTAGTTGGGCTGATTCCTGTTCTGTGTCGGAGTGTTGCGAGGAGTGTCGCTCTGTGTCATGTTCCTCCATGCTTGTTTTTATTTTAGTTACAGCACACCGCTAGTAGCTTCTAGCTCTGACCTTAGTGATGTAAATCAGCTGCTGAAAAGTGGCTTTTGCAACATTTGTGTTAATGATGATATAGGAAAATATCTTTAAATAGACACTTTTCTATCGTCCTATGATATGTATTGCCTTATCACACATCTCTAATTCACTGTAAAAATTGCTGTAAATTTACAGTATTTATTTAACACCAAATATTTACATTTTTATTATTTTACAGTATTGTCTTTTAAATGATGGGCAATTAGAACAGTGAATTGGTTTACCCAAAAATACAACGAATGCAGGAATGATAATGGTAAAGTTTCTCTTTTTGTCGAGAATCTGAACATTTCTGGATCGCTTTTTGTGCCCTTTACTTTAGCGACTATTTTGGATGAACCCAAACTCTCTTTGATTTATATGCTAGTAAAAACTTTGGTTGAGTAAAGCACGTAAATTCATCTTTTAGTTTGAGTTAATTCAAAGGTTAGAGGTGCTTGAATCATTGAATGCTAGTTGAGGGAAGTGGTGGCTAAGGTGGTTAAGGTTTCGATTCACAGATCAGAAGGTCATGAGTTCAAATCCCAGCATGCCACCTTCGGGTCCTTGAGCAAGACCCTTAAACTTCAACTGCTCAGTTGCATCCTGCTTTAACTGTAAGTTGATTTGGATAAAAGCGTCATGCAAATGAAGTGATTGGATTTATGGTATATTACTGGATACATACAATTTACAGTAGTTTGTAAATATGTTTTAAAATTATTTGCTGTAAATTTGCTAAATGTACTTCACTGGTAACAATGCTGTGCCAGGAAATTACTGTAAATTTGTCAGTAAATATTTTACAGTGTTTTTTACTTGTTAAGTTTTAAAGTGACTGTCATTACTTTTAGCACTCCAGTTACTCTGTATAGTTAAAGAGAAATCCACAGTGGGTAGAGAACGCACTGTACTATTAATAGGGCCTTTCGCACCGCTTTAGTTCCAGAACTAAATTTACAGTACTAAAGTACTGGGCGATTTTGCGCGAACTATTTCCCAGTACCGTTTAAAGGGTTTCATTTGCACCAGCACTAGGAAGTGATGTAAGCCGGTCGACAGCGGCGTCATTTGTGTGCGGCGTTCAACAATGCAAACAAAGAAGAACAATGTAAACAACCGGAGGATGGAGGACGCTGTGATCGGAGCTGTGTTTTTGTTGTGTCTCGCGTCCATCTATCGCTGTTCTCCATACTTGCGAAATAAGCTGACACTACAGTATGTTTACACGGCGTTTTAAATCACGGCAGGTGAGGGCGTTTTCATACGCGTTTGGCCAATCAACGTCTACTTACGTCACGGATAGTACCAGTTGTGCTGGTTAGACCCTGCTCCGGAGTAGGAGCTAATCTGGTTCTCGAAAAAGGCAGTCTGGTACTAAAATCGCACCCAGTTCCGGAGGTGCGAAAACGCCAAAAAGTAGTTCCACAATTAGTTCAGGTACTATGAAAAGGTTCCCGTGGTTGCGAAAGGCCCTATTCTCTGCCACAGCACACTATGATGTAGTCCCAGCATATAAGTGTAAGATGTCTTTCATGTGGCAGAGCATAGAGTGGTCAACTATATAAAGTTTATTAGCTGCACAACAAAAACTAGAGCAGTTTACTTACGTCTAATAAACCCTCTAATATTCACAAAAAAAAGATTTGCAAGTACACCATACCTGCCATCGTCCTCTATTTCTGGCTGTGCTCCGTGCCATTGATGTGATGTTTGTTCGTCTTTGGAGAGCACAGCTAAGAGACCTTTTGCAAATGTCAGAAGAAAGTCTGTAGATATCCAGGTTATCTCGGTGAGTGCATCTATAATCTGGAGATAACATTAGCCATTCGGCGTTGAATTTCATATTATATAAATGGCCACCACTAAATTTTCACTTTTTTTCACCAACTACAGGAGCCACCGGCACGTCTCATTGGCTGATCTATGCAAAAATAGGAGAAGGCTCAGCCAGTTAGATTTCAGATCTTATATGTTATCAACCCAGCAACAAATCACATAAAATCAACGCAATACACATATAGTATAGGTTAGTATGCTTTTAAAATTAGCCTGACTTTTTTTGCAATGAGATTTGAGATTTCAAGGTTAGATTTGAAAGTTTTGCTGTGAGATTGTGAGGTCTGGTCCTAATATGTGAGTCTGATGGCCAATGCATGAGAGCGACAAGAGGATTTTTTGTTTTTAGCTAACTGGCCTCCAAGAATTACAACATTAAGATACTTGGATAAAAATGTATTACTAAAATTGTCACATTTTAGTGAATTATTTCTTACATTTTTTATTAGAATTATTATTTATTATTTTCTGTAAGCCTGCACCTTTTGAGTTCCTGGGCCTGGGAACAACTTGATTTAGGAACGTACTGTAATTAAAAATAAGAAAGTCTGCTTAAATGTGACATTTGTGCTTTCAGAAACATTGTTAAATGATTTATATCACATATATATCCCAGTATGTGTTTACTGGTGAGTAATAAACGCTGATGATACATTGTGTGAGATCGGTTTCTAGGCTGTTCCCATAACCTCAAATAAGTTCAAAGAAATAAATCAGCAAATCTTCAGAATAGCAATAATTTTGGTTCAGTTAGCATTTATACACTGACGATCTGCAGTTACTGTTTACAACTTCACAATCCCTTAAAAGTGCTTATTGAAACAACTCCTTAAATTCCTAAAAAATAAAAATGTGTTAGTTTTTTTTTCATTTTAGAGCATTTTAAATAACTACTACAAATTATTCCGTAACTACAGTGGAAGTAATAGGAAATGTTTGTAGTTAGAAGAGTGAGGACTCTCGACTGGTCTTGAGAGTTTGAGGGGTTGAAATAAAAAAGAAGTAATGACTCTTGTTGATGTTTTTTGACTCCATCACTCATTCTATTATATTTACAGTGCTTAAAACATCCCACAAACAGATCCAGGTGAGTGCCTAAAACATAGTGGGATAAAAGGGGAAAAGAAAAGTCTGGAATAGTTTTTATAATAACCAGTATCCAATAGTCGGGTATTATAAAAATGCAAAGATATTGTCCACTCTGGATTCAAAGCAATCCTTGTGGAATGGGCCAGGAGAACGGGGCTTTAGATGTATTTCTCGCTGGGTGTGTGTTTACGGAAGAGCTGGATCTCCATAAGTGGAATGGGAGTGGAATGGGAGCTGGGAAACAGGCCTCGGATCACTGTTGGATTCACGGCAGAGGTCAACTGGTGGGCACATGGCTGTGTCAGTTGGCTCCAGGCAGCTTGCACAGTCCTGCCAATACAGAGACATTTGTTAAATGTCTATATAACAGTGCATCTAAGACAATAATTGGTATTTTATGTGTTAGAGCTGAATTGTTTAGATTAATTAATTGCATGCACAGATAAACAGCTACACTTCCTGGGCCATTTCATTCATGTAATGCTGGTCTGATTTTATTAATGAATCAGGAACTGAGGAGCAGAGTTTCTCTTTACCAACAAACAAATTAGTCTTTGTGTTTATGCCAATCCAGCCCTCCTCCTCCTCTCTGGCAGCAGGAAGAGAAAGAGAGAACAAAAAAAAAAAATCCAAGGATGAAACAAAGGGGACATACAACTCCCTGGCTCCCGAGCACGGCCATGCAGTGATAGCAGAAACAAATACTATTTTCTCATGGAGCAGTCATTTCCGTTCTAAATTTGGATGCCCCTACTAGGCTGACAGGAGCTTAATAAACAATGTGCTCACTATTTTGGGCAAGCTGGGTGAATGAGGAACGTCAAATCAGATTCACGTTCTTGGCAGGGTGTCTTGGTGGTTTGTTCGCTTCTCAGATGTGTGTGTTTTTCACTGAGATTTTTCCTCAAGAGAAAATAACACAGCAGGAAAAGACACCAGATAAAAGATCTTGACCTGTTTGGACTACGTGCAGATTTGCCCTCTGTTTTAATGCTGCTGTATTGTTGAGGACATTATGTTGTTGTAAGATAGTGTTTTGGCTGTTTGGAAGTGATGCATGACGCTGGCTGTCTGAGACAGAGCGACCTAAGGCTTGCCAGGAACATAAAAAAGCTCAGTGAGTGCACTTATTCAGGTATTTCGAGTGTCCGTTGAGTTCCAGAAGACAGATATGTTCTCTGAAGAGTCACATTTATGAAGTTGTTTTTGTTTTGGTGTATGTTCGTTCTTTTGTTTTAGCCAGTAGCATGTTATTTATATCATCTGACCTTTTGCGATTGTGGTTTTATAATCTCCATTGGTTAAGGTAAAGCCTGTACTGCTCAGTCCATGACTTCTAACACAAAACCAAGCAGAATTTGGACAATATCACAGCCTGTTTGTCTAATATAAATTTTGGGAGCTTTTGGCCACACACTGGCTTGACTGTCCACCAAGACTGCTATATGACTGCTAGTCACTGCTTTAACTAGCTGTTGGGATGCTGAGAGATGCTGCCAACATCACATAAAGCAGATATAATTCTCCAAAATAAAACATAAATGGTTTTGTTTGTGGCTTTTTGTGTGAAGGAGAGAGTGGATGACCAAGAACACTCTGGCTCTGAATACAGGTTGCATTTGTGTGGCTCATAGACATGGATGGCCTTTTTAAACACTGGGGTCATTTGGGGTGAAAAACATTTTTTAGAAGATTCTTGGATCCCGTATCCCACAAAACTATACAGAGAACATGAGTCTCCACATAAATGCCTGTTTTTTTCCGACACATTGAGTTGCCACACTGGGCTTGCCTTAGCTGACTCTGTGTGTTGGCACCACTTCATAAGAAAGAGGAACAAAAGCTATAATGCCCCTTTGTGTGCAGTGTGAACAAAGTGTGGATCTGTGCAGTGGGATATATTTAAGCAATATTGCATGAGCAACAGTGTGGTTATACTGAATATCGGCACGGCTATGATTCGGCTGCAGGCACGAGCCTGCAGGTAATCGCAGCCGTGCTGATATTCAGTCTGACAGCATGATTGCGAGTGCATTATTGCTTTTATACAACAGTTTTATAAATAAGAAATTAATATTGAGTAACTGATATTTCAGACACAGTATAGTCAAATAATTTGTTTATTTTGTTTATATGCTCCTCGAATGGAAATAGATCTCGAAGAAGCAACACCCACTGATAGCCGTTCGGCTAGCTGGCTAGCTAGATCACATTTTCACATTGATGTGTACATTCCTGTTAAAGGTGAATCTGGTGAAATTGGCTTCCCTTCTTCCTTTTCATCTTCAGCTGACGAGCTTTCATACTTAAAGTCAGAAGTTATATTCATGAAAAATGTATTGTTTGCCATGTCTTCTGATGATGTCACTAACTCTACTGTAGTAACCGTTTCAGTGGGAACACAGACAAGCAGAGTGATAGACACAGTGAAACCTTCCAGTGTGGTCATACTAAATATAAGCACTCTTGGTACGCCGCTTGTCCAATGAAATTAGTGGACCAGAACTAACTGTATTAATATTTATATGCGACTTTTACTGTTGTCCTTTTGACCAGCGCCAACTCTTGTGCAAAACCTAGCTTTTTAAATATGGCAGAAAATTATAATTAAGTATTTGAATCTGTGAGATCCTAAATAGCAATAATAATGCCAATAATCATATCCAGATTTCTTCCAATTTCAAATATCTGACTGTGTTCTCTCTTATTTTCCAACAGTCTGTGGTCCTCACATTGATATCCGCAATGACATCAGTGAGTTCAAGAAGCTGGAGAACTGCACGGTGGTGGAGGGCTACCTGCAGATCCTCCTCATAGGAGATAAAAACCACAACCCTCATCAGGAGTTTCGCATGCTTAGCTTCCCCAAGCTCACCATGGTCACAGACTACCTACTCCTGTTCCGCGTAGCCGGCCTTGAGAGCCTCAGCACGCTCTTCCCCAACCTCAGTGTCATCCGAGGACGCAACCTCTTCTACAACTACGCCCTGGTAATCTTTGAGATGACCAGCCTAAAAGACATCGGCCTGTACAACTTGAGGAACATCACGCGAGGGGCCATTAGGATCGAGAAGAACCCAGAGCTGTGCTATCTCGACTCGGTGGACTGGTCGCTCATTATGGATGCAGAGTTTAATAACTACGTTGCTTTAAACAAGCTGTCCAAAGAGTGTGGCGATGTGTGCCCTGGCATTATGGAGGACAATCCTCAGTGCTTCAGGACCAGCTTTAATGACAATTACAGCTACCGCTGCTGGACTTCCAGCCACTGCCAGAAAGGTAAGATTGGTGGGATTTGCGTTCATAACAGAAACATGATGATAGAGTTTATTGCTTTGTAGTTGTCTGTTGTTTTGTTGATCTGGTTGATGATGGTCAGGATTGCTGAGCTCTGCTGGGAAATATGCATTAAAACGCTTCTTAATCTATCAGCTGTCAGTAATGAATAGCTTACCGGTAATATGAAACGCTGTGCTAATCTAAGTTATCTTAGACCCTGCTCATCTGTCACATGGCACATAACTCAGTAGGTAGTCATTTTTATGGCCCAGGACGTGGGGCATGTGTGTATTGGAGTGTCTTTCACCGTGCACAGTATAGACTGTTTTTCATTCATACAGGTTGTTTATTAACTTTGCAACTTCCTGATGATCTTTTTTTTATATAGCTGTTGGTACATGTCTGCTTATTGTGCAGCCACTGCTACATCACTACACATTTTCATAGACTTGCTGAGGAGCTTGTCTAATTTTGGAGTAACTGTCATATTGCTAATATTGTAATAAAAGCTGTTACCACAATATTAGTTACATGACAGTTACAATAATACAATACTACTAGCACTGAGGTGGAGGTTTGTCTGACAGTTTGAGTGTTATCAAGTAAATATTTGGCTAGCCTTATCTACGTTCCACTGAGAGACTTATGACCAAGCTGTCATAAAAGCTGTGACAACATCTACGCATGATGGACTAATTATTTTCTGTCTAGAACACAGAGATCTCTGTGACCTTTGGTGGCACCCTGTTAGAAAATGTTTGTGGCAAACAATGCAACAGTTATGCCTTTTCTAAATTACATAGTGTCTTGCAAAAAAAAAAAGCAAAGTTCTTTACTACTATTTGAATTCCTTACCAGCACTTAAAAGCAGTACACTGTATTTTTCAGTGTAACACACCTCAATCTACATGCCTTTATTTATGGCTGGTTCACATTAATAGATGCCAGCATGTCTCCTCACATCTGGCTGAGGGTTGTCTTGGAATGTCTGGGAAACTTGTGCATTGTGTGCCCTCTTTTCCTCTCTCAAGCGCATGAGAATGCTGGGAAAAGTGCAGTGGAGAAGAAGGCTGGAGCTTGTTCCCAGCCTTGACCATCAGGAGTGCTTTTCAGGTTGTTTTGTGGGCTAGATGAGCTGAACTCTGCCCCTCCTCTTCTTTTCCCCCCTCAAACAAGCAAGAAAACAAACAGAGGAAATCAAACCTTCCGCAGATACATATTATGAGGTATGTGGGAAGCAGAGGCCTGTGTATTGTTGGACAGCTGGTCAGAGAGTTGTACAGAGAACTGGTGCTGAAGGACATGGGGTAGGAACGGTATAATGGAGGTAGCCTTTTTTTTTTTCCAGTGACCCCCCCGTGTGCTGATCCTGGCAGTTACCAGCAGTCCCTGCTAGACGTGTCAGCACCTGTTTCCCTGCACACCTGTTTGGTATGGTAATGTTGTGTCTGAATAGTGAGTCTTTAGGGGCTGTGTGAGTCATCTATATCCAAGGCTCCCTCAGCACCAACCAAAAACAAAGGAAAGGGCAGGTAGGCACAACAGAAAGGACATGCTGAAAGTCCTGCGTAATTCATGGCTGTTTGGTGCTTGATTTACGGGAACCAGTCATCATCTCCCACCTGTCTGAGGGCGTTTTTGTTCTGTCTTGGTTTCCCTACAAAGCATCAAAAAGGACACAAAATTTGCTTTGGGAAGTGGCACCACAGGCTTTATGCTCAGTGTGTAGGCTCCAGGCTCAACCACTGCTGAGGAAAACAAAACGCAGGTAAAAGAGATGAAGTGGGTAAAGGAGGGGAGCTAAACAGCACTTCCCAGACATATTTACCCTGTACTTATACTAAAGTAAAATGGAGGTGAACTCAAACAAGAACATGAAAGGACAACCTTGAGGTTTCAAAGAGGAAGATAAGGCCTAATGGGATCAGGCGCAGTGGCGTGCAGATAGGAATCCTGACCGAAGTGGGAGGAGGAGGGTGGTGCCTGTCGAAGGTGTCTGTGCTGCCTTGTTGTGGGCTGTGCCGCCCCTCAGTGGCTCTCGGTCCAACCTCTGTAGTGCTCTTTAAAGGGCAGATCCTTCCACTTCTCTCTTTTCCCTCCTCCCACCTCGTCCACATAATTGCCTTGTTTTTCTTGAGCCCAGATGTTTCTTCAAGGGCACACAGTGGTTTTGTAGTCAGCCTGGAGATGGCTTCTATCCGAGAGTTATGCTCTCTAATTATGCCACAGAGAGATGCTGTCCTCTACCACTCACTCATCTCGCTGTGTTTTTCTTTGCATGCGTGTGTTCATGAGTGAAATGGGATGTGGGATGTCTACTCTAGATCTATTGTGTTTTGTTTGAACATTTAAAGCACTGGATCACATTCCTGTGCTTGTTCTAGCATGTGCTTGCTCCTGTTTCCTTATTGCATGAGGGTCTGTGTGTGTGGTGTGTGTGTGTTTGTGTGTGTGTAAGTCAAACACCTCTTCATTTGAGACTTTGATTGAGCGGTACTCATTGTCCCTGGGCTGCTTGGTCTCCGTTTGTTTGTTGTTATACAAAACTGCAATTAAAGTAATGTCTCCTCTCTGAACCCAGTCATTAGGACAGGAGGAATAGTCTTTTATGAGGGTCTCGACGTTACAGAACCCATTATATCACCTTGGTTTTTTTTCCTTTAATACAGACTATGATCATCTCCAAGACAAGTCTTTAACTGAACTCCTGATCATCTCAATGATTGGGATAGTTGTGTGTAGAAATGTGTGTTTGTGTGGAATTGTTTGCATGTAGGTCGATATGAGGAAGAGCACTGAGTGGAAAATGTCACAGAAATGCCAAGCTTAGATGCACAGCGCAGTGTTTGTGAGAGCGTGAGCAGACCTGCATCTCCGCCCTTTGTCACTTGCTCCATCCTTCCTGCCGTCACTTAATTCCTGCTCATTCTGTCTTCTGTTTTACTGTTTCCTCCTGACTCTTTTACCCCCTACCCCAACCGCTGTAGTTATCGGACACTGTTAAAGAGTAACTCCAGCGCCCTTTTTTCTGGTGTCACACCGCCATGTTTAAACACCATTGCAAAACCTTGATGTAATCACTGGTGAGGGGTTCACCTACAGAAAGGCGCTCCATGTTATTGAAGCGATACAAAGATATGTGTTTTAGTCCTTTTCACATCTCAAATAAATACTCAACAGGTCTTTAATTCCCAGAAACGTATTTGTACCATCAACAAGACATAATAGCAGCAAGTCTTTGGCTGTTCTTTGGCAAGTCTTTGGCTGTGTTGTCTCTCTTACGTTTTTGTTTTTGCTCTTCACGTGTATAAATGTGTGTCAGTTTAGCAGTTAAGTTAAATGTTACAAGTTCACTAAACCAGCATCACTTTTATAAATGCACATTTTAAACCTGATGTGTGGAAAGTGGCTTTGGAAACTTTATTTGCTCATATGCATTGCATGCTTATAATATAGCTTCAGGTGCCAGTGAATGAGTCACAGGTAGTGTAAATTGAAAAACATGACCTGCACAATAAAGACTATGTCTCCATTTTTTAATTTTCATTGTTTGCCACTGGACTTTGTTTAATGTTAAATGTCTTTGAAGGAGTTTAACTTGGCACTCAATACCGAAGCATACTTCCTCATTCCATGCTTTGCACTCAGGAAAACAAAATAAACCTATAGAAATCCATGAAAGCAAAGCAAAAACAAAACAAATCAGCCATAAGGGTTTCGGAAACCACACCCGCATGTGCAGCAGGTTTGCAAGGCGTTATGTACTAAAGCAAATAAATCTCTTTATTTGTTTTTCCTTTGTATTTTTCTGTAGGAAAAATCCTCTTTGTTTTCTCTGTTTTTTTGTTTATAGATATACAGTAAACCTCCCGCTACTACCTGGTCTCTATAGTAAAAGTATACATTTGTGATTTTTGGTGATTTCCAGCACAAACACAGCGTGAGAATGACAAAAAGCCCCGTTCCCAATACAGGTTGACGTCACAGTCAGACTCACGTCTAAGACCAACCCTCGCCTTGTTTGTAAATATGCTAGTAAGGAAACCTTTGTTTAAAGTCAGAAATGATCAAAATAAGAGGTCATACACTTTTAGATCCTTTTTGTTACGTTTCTCATAAAATTTGCTGGAGTTGCTCTTTAAGAGCTCCAGCCATTAGCTTTCCTCAGCACCCACATCACATTGTCTCTCCAGCAAGCCAACTGGATGATTGCTTGGCCTTGGCCTTGTGCTGTGCTGTGCTGTGTCTGTGTCTGTCTGTGTGTGTGTGTGTGTGTGTGTGTGTTTATGTATATGTGTACACGTATCTGTGGTGTCTCATGACTGCATCTGCTCTGTGGACTGGTTTCATTTGGTCCCTGTGTTCCAGACAAGCATGTCGTTAAGCCACCCCCGACTGGGAGAGAGGGAAAGAGGGGGCAAGGAAAGGAGGGGAAGGTCGGGCAGTTTGATGATGAGCTCCAAGGTCTCACAGAGAGCCTCATGGCCTCGCACAACTCCGCACACACTGTCCAACACTCCTCAGGATTACTCCAAAGGCGATTTTCCCCACCAAACACCGACAGTTTGGCTCTGGCTTGCATAGTTGACATTTTTCACATTCCTCAGCAACGGGACACAATACACAGTCTGCAACGATTTGGAAAAATACCGAAAAGTCCTGAATACTGACGAAGCTGTTCGCCTCGCCCACAGCTGCTCTACTGTAGAATCTTCCTGTCTGTTTCTTCTGTCAGCGTTGTAACAAAAGCAACTATCTGTGTCCAAGTGTTGTGTGTAGACTTGCATTATTTTGGCTTAAGTTTCTTCAGAACTGAGTGACCAGCTAGTGACCAGTGTCTGCATCTTGTTATGAGTTTGTGCAATGCATTTTCTCATTGGCTGGGTCAAGGTTGTGTCATGGTGACTGCTCATGAGGACTGCAAGGTCAAATTTCTCCACTGGGGAAAAACTTGGCCTGTCTGTCTGACTGCCTGTCTGTTGTTTTCTTCTGTAATCTGCCCCGAGCTTCTGTGCCAAAAGACGGAGCTGACAAACTGATAGCAGCTCTTATGAAAGAGAACCGAGGAAAAGGAGGGATAGGCCACTATGCCCTTTGAATAAACTTCGCTTCTGGAGTAGGCCTACGACATTAAATATTTGAGAAGGGTGATCTGGTGTGCCTTTGTATTTATAGTGATTGGGGAAACTGGTGTACAGTGGTATGTATCTTACAAATAATGTATGTGTGTAGGAGTTTCATTATGCAAGAGCTTCTACAACTATAGTCACTGCTGTAGTGAGAGCATGAATGAGAGAGAACTGCACAGCAGTGTCGATAGAGAGAGTGTGTCTGTATGTGTAGGCACAGGCACGCACAGACACTGTCGAGTCCTTTGACAAGAGGATGCTGGGAACATGTTTTTGTTCCTTTGTGTGGGTGGGTGTATGTGTGTGTGTGTGTGTAGGGGGAGGGGCTGCATGTTTTTTTTATGCCATCATTCGGGATAGTGTGTTTTTCTTAAGCAGCATAATCTTACCAGACATGTGTGGGTGGCTTTATGTTTGCTCTGAGTTTTTGGGAGATCTGCGTAAAGAAAACCACTGAGAACAGATGACAGGCCGACTTCCCTTGCAGCCGAGGTGGCAGAATACAGTTCTATCCTCTGGGTACGTTAACTTTTGCCGTGACTCAATACGTCTATTCTCGAACCAGAACAAAGCACCAGAGCAGAGAGAGAAAACAGAAAGAGATGAGAAAAGTAAAAAGCAGATGGACACGCTTCCTTTCTTTTCTAAAAGTCTGCTTGATAGTTTGCCCAAGCAGCAACGTTTTGAAGCTCTTCACAGCAGGTATCAATCGTAAGTGGAAGAAAGAAGCTTGTCTTGTTGTGTTAATCCTGCACTATCCAGGACACTTGGATTTGACTTTTTCAGAACTGTAAAGCATGCACTCAGACAGCCCTGAGTCCTCAGATGGCAATTCATACTCATTATCAGCATAACCCTACCAGTTTGGACGTTGCATCATCGAACCTTGATATGGTATTTTACCAGGATGTACCCATTCCTTTGATGTTCCTCTTTCACACGATGTGACAAATCCTACTTACAATGGATTTGGAGGCTTTATCTTTCCTTTCACCTGTGTCTTCTTTATAATGATGCCTTGTTAGAATCTGCTGGTGATTGTGTCATAAACGACGGTCAACCAACAGCTCCTTCATTTCTGAATCGGTTCGATTTCTGGTTTTCTCTGTTGACTTTTCCTGCTATAGTCCATTCATTGTGCTGGGATTAAAGCTGTGAGCAGGTAGTGATTTCTCTTCTCACATGGGCTTCCAGATAATATGCTGGAAGTTGTACTAGATCTCATCCCGGTCAATTGTTGTCAGTTTTCCATGGATTTCAGCTTCAGACTCATTAAGATTAATCGTGGGTAAATTTGAGTGTAAAAGGGCTTGTGTAAAGGGGCTACAGTGAAAAAAGGGAAGGGTCTTGCTCACGGCTTAATCTGGGATTTAGGAGGTGGGGGAGCTCTGCTTCTTTCATGGGTGCCAACAATGTAGAACTGTGAATAAAAGGTTTTCAGTAGGTTTGTTTTTGTCCCGCTCGCAGACCGTGCATTTGTATTATTACTTGTTGGTTTTTGCATGAAAATAAAATCATAATATCTTCTGATATCTTCTGGAAAAGACACATGATACAGTAATGCCTTTAAGCAAGTAAAACTAACACTAACACCTTCATACCTCTTTTGAACATAACCTGTTAAGAGTCTTTCAATTGGCCATTAACACTATTTTAGCTTAACTACCTATATGACTGAATGCTTAGCAATAACCTAAGATATCAGTCATCATTGTTGGGGAACTAATTGCTGATTGATTAAGTCGGTCCTGTTCTTTTAGCTTGTTATTAATGTCTTTTTTATTGGATCATTTAAACATTTTAAAATGTGCGCTGTTGTCTGTACAGAGTGTGTAAGTGCTTTTCTCTGTTTTGATGATGATGATGATGATGATGTGATGGTGCAGGAGCAAGCACTGATTACAAACTGAATGAATTATGAATTGTGTTCATTTCGCTATGGTGCGAAATTATGCAAGAACTTGATCAGCAGAGAAAAGCACACTTAGCTAACGAGGTTTTAGGCATCTTTAGGCAGACCGACTGCATTTATTATACTAGCTCTTTACCCAGTGTGATATTTGCAGGAAGATAGCCAAGGCGCAGATAGCGAGTAGCCTAAATGCAAATATTTCCATGTTGTTTGGTAAAATATATTTGTTTTCTTAAAGTAGGGAAGTCAAAGTACATTACTGGCAGAATTTTGGTCAAAATTTTGTCATTTTCATTATTCATTTTCTATCTGTCTATTTGTCTGTCTGCAAGTCTTGAGTAAATTCTTTTGACTCTTCACAGATGACAGCCATTAGTCAGAAATTGGCTCTTAACCAAAAGCATAAATCAAAAAACAAAAAAACTGCAAAGAGAGCATGGGATGTCACTCAGTTGTCCGCATAAATAGACGGAAAAAGTCTTCCCGGATATTACTGTCCAGCCTACGCTCATGTTTTCTCTGTATGCAAGGTGTGTTTGCAGCAGTTTTGATAGAAGAGCCATCCATTTTTATGGGGTTCTTTGCCATGTTTTATTGGAATAATGTAATGATGTTGTATTCTGTAGAAGAGTACTTACTCCCTAACGGCAGCCGTGATGGAATCAGTGAAAACACATGTTCATGCGAGGTGTAAATGGGGCTGCAGATTGGCTCGGGCACAAAGGCGTTTTCTGCTTGATTGGCTTTATTGGATTCCGTTGGCTTGTGTGAGCTGTGGATGTTATCAGTCAGAGGGCAGTGCAGGGCTGCTTGTACAGCGAGCACAGTGATGTAGGGGTTCATTTAAATGTGATAAAACGGCCCCGGTGTGGTTATTACACCTCTGACATATGTGTTAGGGTGAATATAAGTCTTTTAGCTAGTTGTCAGTACAAATGACAAATCACTTTGACACAGACCTCCTACTCATTTCTTTTCCTCATTCTTGCTCTTTATATTTCAGCCTTTAGTACAACTACACTCACAACATGTCCTCAGAGGTGTGTGTGTGTGTGTGTGTGTGTGTGGGGCAGTGTAGGGTGCAGAGCAGCATGCTGTCTAGAGTGCCAATGTTGCACTGAAGCGGTGATTCATTTGCCACTTTTTACACACATCCATAAAAATCTGGGGAAATACTACTTCCCGGCTCTTGAGTGTTCCGGGCTCAGAGTCAGTCTATTTCTATTTGCTTTTCTTGTGTGTGTGTGAGAGAGAGACAGAGAGAGACAGAGAGAGAGAGAGAGAGAGAGAGAGAGAGAATGTGTGTGGTATATAGCATTACCAATTTGATTACATGCTACTTCTCGTAGTCCTCCTTCCCCTTGTAGTGTAGAATGCAGCTGCTGTGTTGTTTCCAGCTTAAATAATGAAGGTGTTATTAACTGCACTCTGAATCTAGAAAAAGGCTTCTCCCCCAGGGAAAAAAAAAAAAACATGACCATGTGAAGCATACTGTTCCATACCATGCACAGATGTTGCACTGCACGTATAGCACCTGTGAATGGAGATCTATAACTTAATAATATATTAATATTTGTTTAGTTTTAGTAAACAGGTTCTGTGCTTTGTTCCATTGTAAATATTCACATTCTTAGTTTTCCTGTGGAACTATAATTTCCATGCCAGTCATGATGAATGAAAAAGGATTTGTGCATCGGACCTAAATAAGGTGTAGTTTGCTGAGGCTTGCCCTAGATCCTATTGGATTGTTGTTTTCCAAAAAAGCCACATAAACCCACTAGTTCCCGCTTTGAAGTCCTCTAGGGTTCAGCAGAGGAAGTGACTCTAAAGCGGTAATGGTGATCCTATTGCATGCTGAAGCAATGGTTTTTTTTTTTTTCTTTCCCCTCTTTGTTTCTTCTCGGAATGAAGTGAGCAGGAAAGTCTTATTGTTTCCTTTCGGCTACAATTACACGCTACTTGGTGGCACGTTCTACAAAAGAAAAAGAAATCTGAAGAGAAGCCATGTGTGAAGGTTTGAGCGTGCGCATCTGTGTGATGTAGAGCAAAAAAACAAGTTGGTGTTTGTGTGTATTTTTTCCGTCTTGTGGTAGAGAAGGCATATGCCTGTGTACTGTATATGATTAAAAGGGTGTGGGTGTATGTACGTGTTTATAAGCAAACATTTAGGTGTCTGTTTCTAAAAGACAAAAATGTTGACAAGTTTCAGTCTCTGCTAGTTTGTCCATTCTGAGTGGATGGAAGAGCATCGTTAAAAAAAACACACACACACATCTAACTGAAATCCTGCTGTACACACTCTGGGATTGATTGTAAAAAACAGAGAGCATAGATGTTTGAGTTCACTATTTACTATCGTCAGATGGGTCCTGCAGACCGGATGCTTTATCACATGCAGGATCCGGTTGTATATTTGCGTGTGTGGACTTTCTCACAGATCTAAAGGACTTTTTCAAACATGATTACATACACCATGATGATGGCTAAAACAGAAATGTTTCCACTGCAAAAAAATCGCATCCTAGCAAGTGAAAATATCTTGAATATAATAAAATTTATCTAATATTTCCTATTCTAAGATTACAATAAACCAAATTATTATTTCTAAGATTATTTCTAGACATTTCTACTAATTTCCAGCTTTAAATTTTCTTATTCTATTGGCAGATAATTTTGCTTCTTTCTAGAAATAAATTAGCAAAATTATCTGCCAATAGAACAAGATTATTTCACGCTTGAAATTAGTAAAATATGTTTAAAAATAGGTGTAATAATCTTGTAACAGGTTTAGTGTAATCTTATAATAGGAAATACTAGATGAATTTTACTGTATTCAAGATATTTTCACTTGCTAAGATGTCATTTTTTGCAGTGCAAAAAAAAAAAAAAAAAAAAAAAAAAGAAAGATCAGTGCTTTTCGGTTTTATTCTCCATAAAGCAGCATTCGTTCTGTTCCCCCCAGTTCCTGAGTGTGTGTGGTTGTCAGCACCTGGTCGAACAGGCACAGGTGGCAGTGGGCGCTTGCTGTGTCTCCCCCTCGGCAAGTGAACTGCTCCTTGGCTGCCTTCTGCCTCTCGTAGGAATCACCAGTTGGCACACTGGCCTGGGTGAGGTTTGCCAAGGGTGAGATGTGCCATCTCTTTTCACACTCTCAGCGTCCACTGTCCATTCAACACTTTTGTCTAAATTCAGTTTCTTCTGCATTTCGTAAAATGTTTCCTGTACTGCTCTGGTCCAGTAGCTAGCATTGCAGAGTTGCTGAAAATGAATGGAAGTAAATGCTAGCTTGCTATCAGGAACTATAGGAAACTCTGCTTTGTTTATCGAGACCACAGAGTTCAGCGCATTGCTCTGATACAAGTATGAGCCTCTTTATGATTATGATTTATTCCCATATCCTGTCATTCATCGTTTAGCATTTATACCACACAACAGCCATCATCATGCAGCTTAGCCACATGTGAGTGGAAGTAACCAATATTTTCTAATGAGATGGAAAAATCTGTGAATTAAAAAATTAGCTGATCATTAGAAATGTAATTTAATAATCATCTATCATTTTTTTTACTTATAGATTTGTATTACTCGTAATATCTGCTGTAAACAAGGTGCTAAAACATATAGTTTAAGTTTTAAGCTTTTTGTTTAGATAGAATGGCGTGACGTCTCACATAAGCCTTTTTTATTGCTGGTTTTCTTTTATTAAATCAGTAAAGTGAATTGCATCTTTCGGCTATCCTTGCAGCATATTTGAGGTAGTATTTTAACATTCAAAAAGCAGCCCTAATCATCAATATGATGTTAAATCACACTGTGGTCACATTCTTTTTGTAGCTAACAGGCTGTAGTGCGTGTATACATGTGGCCTTGATAGACAGCTTGCGATCTGAGAGAGAGAGAGAGAGAGAGAGAGAGAGAGAGGCATGAGAAAGAAGTGCCGTACTCTTAGTGTAAACACACACTCACACCCACTGCTGTCTGCTTGGTCATTTACTGTGGCAGATCATCAAGCATCATGCCTGTGTCCATTGCCTGTGGTGAATAAGAAGTCAGGCCAAATGTAGCTAAGAGCTTCTTTGTTTCCCGTCACCTTGTGTGTGGTCTGTTTGCCGCCTGCTTATATGGCACAATTCCCTCTAGTGTGATTAGAAATGGCTGCTGAAGGTTAGGAGTTCAAACGGCACCCAGAAACAAAGCAATACTTCACTCAGAAACGCTTACATTACTAATGATGAATGACGTGTTGACCAGCTAGCATTGTTCATGCTAGATTTCACTGGTCGTTCGCCATGCTGGCAATTTTTGACATTTTCGAATAGCGTTTACACAGTTCACAGTTCATAGTTCTTTTAGAAACAGTTCACACAAGTCCAGTCGGAAGGCTCCCCTGCTCTCTGGTGTCCAGCTAAGCTTGTTTAGAGCGTCCAGCTGCCCCTCTTGTGTGGCTGGCGTTTGTATCCCCTTGGAGGCAGTGGAGGCTGGAGTGAGCTGTCGCTGTCGGGAAAGCGGGGGCAGAGGCACATTAGCCAGCTTTTCATCTCTTCTGCCACTTGTGTCGGAGGAGAGAGAGTGAGTGCACGCTCATGCTGGTAAACACACAGCAAAGCCTTTGAAATCCCTCCTTCATCATCAATTACTAAATACCATTAAGCGTGCGTGTGTGTGTGTGTGTGTGTGTGTGTGTGTGTGTGTGTGCACGTGTGTGCGTGTCCAATAGACACAACAGGCATGAACTCCTCGGCTCATTATGTACATAAGGGCCTGTGTGTAAGTATTAAATAAAGTGTGTCTCTATGACTGTCTTCAGCTCTGGAATTCTGTAATCAGCAGCTCAAAATTTCGCAATGATCTGACTGTATATTTAATTATATTATATCTAATAATATATATAATATTTAATATATATTTAATAAACATACATCAATAAAGTATATTTATAGTGTAGTGTATTTATAGAGTGCAAATGATTTTGAGGATATTTTTGATCAATTTTTTGAGGGCATTTTTGATCATTTTTGACATACATGCGATGTCGTCATCTTCATATTGGACCAAAAAATAAATAAATAAAAGGCTGAGATTCTTGAAACAATAACATTTTGTTAAAGTCTACACAGAAAAAGATGAAAATTGTTTGTAGAAAATTATTGTTTCTGTTAATATTCTTCAAAAAGAATAAATAGACATATTGTGTTCAAACCATTATTAATAACAAAAAAGTACATTTCCTGAAATATTATAATTAACAAATTAACATTTGAATTAACCCAACACAGCTACTAAGAGCGAATGTCAGCTGGGGAACTGTTTTTATTCAGCTGGTGTAAACAGAATGTTTAGTTAGAAATACATCATTTTTGGAAAAATGAATATAAAACAAAAATAGAAATTAATCAAATGTACTCTGATTAAATGTACTTACAGAATGTTACATTTTTCAGCGTGAATGTCTACCTTTAAACAGTTAAGTAGATGTCTGAAATGGAAAAATTCAAGAATTTATGTATATTCAAAGCACAAGTGTTTACTGCATACACAAAATGATTTGTGTAGATAAAATGACATGATTTAAAATGCATTAAGTGATAAATATTTTAGACAAAATCATGATTAATGTAATTAGTATTATTTTTATAGTATTTTTCGTTTATGTAATGTCACACCATGGTAACCTTATTATTTATAATATACAGTATGTGTGTGTGTGTATATATATATATATATATATATATATATATATATATATATATATATATTATTTTATATTATTTTGTTTTAATTATTTATTATATTAAAAAATTCTATTAAAAAGGTACAAAAGCTTACAAAATAGTCTAAGAACATGAAGAGTGCAGTGGAAAAGAAAGAGAATAAGGAGGAAGATAAGTGTGAACATCAATGTGGTTTCAAAGCTCGTGTCCTGTAATCCTGGGGCTATTAAAGGACATGTGTAACAATGGAAAAAAAAATTGTGACAGTCATGAAATTATGTTCATTTTAATCCCATTTTAATTTAGGATTTTAGCGCTAGAGGAACTTGACATATTAGAGAACTTGGGTTGAGTTTTTGGTGCTTCTGGGTGACAAGTAATTATTTTGTTTGGTACGTTCTGTTGTAGTTTGTAATTTATTCCCTCCTAAAAAGTTTAACTTGGATATCTGTGAGTGTTTAGCTGTGTCATATTTATGGATGTAGCTTACAAAAGTTGTATTTGCCTGTGCTGACTTTTAATCCAATCAAGCAGCTGTACTCATGTTCCTTTTCCTTTAAATTCATTATGATATGAAATTCTAAATCATCAATATCAGTGACTGATGTACAACCTGTAACACTTGTCTCATGTAGTCATATTTTGCCAGGTCACTTCAGGCCACTAAGATGTTATACTATGAGCCACACGCACACATTAAGCTCTTAGCTTTCTTTCTCTTTCGAAGAGTGTTAATCTGCAGTGTTAACCATTCAAAACATCAAGAATATTGATCTGATGTCTTTTGCCTCCAGTATATTTCTTTTTATTAAACCCTGATTTAATAAGCTGTGGTACCGGTTGGATCGGCATTGCGTGATATGTTCATATAGACTTTAACTCCTCTGTCTTAGCTGCAATTGTGCATTAAGCCAAAATAAATAAAGCTCAGACATGGTATTACTTCATTAAAAATGAAGATTGTGTGCACCATCTGCAGCCGTGTTTTTACGCTGCAAGGTGGACGTGAAGGTTCTGCGGTTAAGCATTTAAAATGAAAACACAGTCCAGTGAGCCAAGCTGAAGAAACTGTTCATCACATTTGGACAAATCACCAGCCACTGGCTCATGGTTTTGACAGTGGCAGAATTTTCTGCTGTCTCTTCTGTTTACCGTTGCTATTTGCTTTGCTCACAGTGACTTGTACAAGTAGATACTTGTAAATAAGTCTATCCTGAAATTCCTTTCCTGCTGATTTGCCTGTCAAATGTAGTTCAGGTAAGATTTATTATGTTTTGTTGGGTAAGACGGGGGAAAAAAAACCACAGGATTAACATCTTTGCCTTATCAAAAACATCTCACATTGTTACATTGTTGACGTCTCACGACATGTTGGTGGTCTTTCTAGAGGCTTTTTCCTCCGGAGCTCTTCCTCTGTTTTTTCCCCTCGCACCAGATGCTTCTACTTCAGCTGACAGATCGGAAGCCATTAATACTAAATTCCAAATGCCAGCATTTATACAAACATTTCCGTAAAATTTCAAGAAGACCAGTCCCAGATTTCCATGCGCTGCTCTGTGGACAGGGAGAGAGAGGAGGATAAAGGGAGAGGAGCGATGCAGGAAGAGGAGCGATGGAGGGAGAAGAGAGTGTTTTAGCTTTCAGTGTGGAATACAGAGTCAGCTTTGTTTCGGGGGAGTGGAAGTGCTGCAGCATTGTGACTCTTGATGTTTTTCGCTCTGCATACGCGAGTCATTCATCCGCAGTATGGAACGCTCTTTTCCTGAGGGTAACATTTACCCATGTGTATTGGGTTTTTTAATCCCTTGCCCTTCCCCGCCTTTTTTTTGGGCTGCGGCTTGTTTTCAAACGAGCGGCTAATTTTGTTTACATCAAAGTCATTAGAGGTGGGTGGCTGCAGTAAGATGTTGGTTATTAGTTTAAACTCTTTGTTGACTTCCCACCCTTGCCTGTTTCCTCTCCACCAGATCACAGCAGTTAACAGAGCGTCGATGCATGCTGTAGTCCAGGAGTTATCAATTAGATTTGACATGGAGGAGCAAATAATATTTTGCTCAAACAACCCAACCCCCCACCCAATAAAAACCTCAACAGCTGACATAACAATGTATTTAAAACAGATGCTAACATGCAGTGCGACGATGATACATTTGCCAGTTCTCACCTGCAAGCTAGCTATTCTCTGTCACACAGCAGCTACCTGACAGGGAGGGCGAGGGCTAACATGCTTCCTCTGAGACACATGGAGCTCGGGCTTCATTGCCGAGGAGAAGTGCTATACACCCTCTTCCACATACGTGACCTCACGGAGACCAGCGTTGCTCTGATTGACAGGACAGCCGGTTTTGCCCTCTTGGTTTCCTTCGTGGCTACGGCACCGCCAGGATTCAAACTCCCGATGACAGGGTGAACCCTGTTCTGTTGTGCTGCTCAATATGCCCAGTAACAATATCAAGCCAGAGTTTCTTTCACTGTACCTCAGGCATAACATAATTGCTTTGTATATTCTTTGTACACTCATAGTTCATAGTGCATAGTGCGCAACATAGTTCATAGCATTTGACACAACAGAAGATGTAGTGGAAAAGCAGAGCTGAATATAACACAGTAAAAGTACATTTTTGTTTACTCAGGTAAGATTAAAAAGTAATTCCCTGTAAAGCTACAATTTATTTAAAAAGCCACTGCTGTTAAATATGTTTTACACTAAACTTAGGACCGGCATGGTCATCTTGTTTAAATCTGAAATGCCAACCTGTAGAAGTGCCTCCCCTTTTCAGCACCAATACTTCCTTACTCACATTTTCATTCCTTGCCGTTTTTCTGAATCTTGGCCAAACAATTTTCAGTCTAATAGCTAACAACAGTGTTTTTGGCCTTCCGCAGGAGTATGTTCTTCATGCTGTGGTCCTGATGCACACAAACACACACGTCTCCTGTTCAAAAGATCAAGGCTGTAGTGCCTATATGAATTTATATATTACTTTATCCCTTTTTTTTTAAAAAGTCTACATAACTTTAATATAACTGGAAAAAGGTGTTGAGTTATGGGGGCTGATAAAACTCATCATTTGATGATCCTGGGTGTAGTCTTTAAAAATGAAATCTGAAAGTGTTGCTTTTCCCATTGAGCTTGTTAAAATCTCAGGGCTGTGTAGAGGAAACATCACTGCTGTGGTGACAGTGCTGATGGATGGCATTAAATCAATGTGCTGCCCTCTCCACTTCACGCCCCTCTCTCCTCACGCTTCCAGCGTGTTGACAGCTACAAATCAAGGAATGGCAAAAAAAAAATGAAAGAATGAGAAAAATAGGATACGAGGAAAAGAGAATAACGGGGAGGACATGAGACAGCAGAGACAGTCGACCAGACTCCGCTGTGCAGTTTGCAAAACAGAGCAGTGTGAATTCACCAGGCCCATTGATTTATTTGTTCTCACTTTATGTGGGCGAAAGAGGGCTGAAAGCACTGCTACATCCTTCCTTTGGTGAGATGCAGTTTCGAAGAACATGGATGCGTCTCATTACATGCAAGCACAAAAGGAAAAACTTAATTACATCACCTTTATGTCACGATTGGAGCTGAGCAAAAGAAGAGCTTGGTATGGACCCTAGTGTTATTTCCCAGGCACCTTAAGGAAAGCTCTTAAGAGTGTTTTTTTTTCTTCTCTGTCTCTCTTTCTCTCTCTCACACTAATATCATGTGATGCACTTGACGATGTTTTAACAAGCTGAAAAACATTACCAGCTTGAAGCAGTGAAGCACAGAAATATTTCTGACCACCAGGGAGGCCTTCGGAAACAGACCCTTTTCTTACTGTAACTGCTGGATTAAATCCTGGTGGTGACGGTTTATTTTGCATCGCTTGAGTTTATCCGTCGGTTATTAGGAGCATACAACAAAGCCTTAATCACTTCCTTTACTGCTTCCTTCGAGGGTAGTCGTCTGTTTTTATGAGGAATTCTTCACTACTAATAAATAAATAAAAGTCTAATACAAGAATGCTTAAAGCTCTCACAGTTTCTCTGTAGCTAAAGTATAGCTCAAGTGTAGCTGGCTATAAGAATGCAGCATTTGAAGTGGCCTAGGTTGCCTGGCAACATGATATGTGATGTGTACTATCTACTTTTTCAGCGGCGTGAGTGTGTGTGCATGTGTGTGTATGTAAAAAGGTCAGTGAGGAGGGCCAATGCCACCTCTTGACACTTGCTCTTGCATATGTGCTCTACCCAACGTACTCCATCTCCACTGATCCTATGGAGACAGACAGTATTGCATAGCCACCATCAGTGCACCATTGTGTGTGTGTGTGTATGTGTGTGTATGTGTGTGTGTTTGGGGGGTGGGCGTGGGGTGGTTTTTGTCTTCTGGTTTCTCATCAGTCGTAATGGCAGGGTGAAGCAGCATCACAAGTAGAAAGGAAGAAAAGCCGGGCAGTACTGAATGCAACAGACTTCCATGTCAAGGCTGTCTCTGACAACGCGTGTGACATATGGAGCGAGGGCTTGCAGGGCAGGTCATGTCCCTCTGGAGAGAATGAGGATAAGCGAGAGGTGGAGGTATTTTGACGGAGCAAGCAAGAGACAAATCAAGAGCAGAAGGCGGGAGCTCACAGAGCTAAAGCATCTCATTGGACATATCTAAAAGCCCAAAGTACACTTATAACCAAATGGTCTCCTTGGTAATGTTTAACCTTGATGAATGTAGAGTCGAACTGGATATACACACCTTCCCAAGACTATTTTTACACCTAGTTTGTTTGCTTAATTTCATACGATTTAGTTGGTGACACATTGCGATTTTCACTCGCACCAGATTGTTTTGGTGTTCCCTGATTGGTCAGGAATGTGGCAAGTGTGCTTTGATGGACACTTCTGTAAGCCTGTACTGGCACAATCCATTCATACATCTGTAGAGGCGAAAGGATTAAAAAATTTTTAAAAAGCAACGAACTACTCTGATGACAAAAGTGCTCAGTTGATTTCATGTCATTTTTGGTGTGGCCTTTCACAAAACTGTACAGTAAACCAAGGTTCACTTGGTCAAGACCCACAATTTTTGACAGACTGAGGTTCAATGTTTGGTGAGCACAAACTGAGCTTAAGAAAAAGGTAGGTATGAAAACACTCTTGGTGGTCAGCTATAAAACCCTTGGTGCTTGTAACTGTTTGTGTAGGCACTACTGGCTCAGGGGTACTGACGTCCATCAACATGGTTGTTCTTCTGTAGTCAGGCAAAGCTCACGTTACCATGCACGGACAATGAATAGCAAACGACCAGGAGATAGCGTGGAATAGGAAGCTGCCTTCCTGTCTCAGTGTGCTGGTAATTGCAGCCCTGGCCTTGGGCTGACTATTAATTTTATTATGCGACATTTTTTTTTTTAAAAGATCCTATTTTGTTTTTGTTAACTGACACACCCAGCACAGGAATCTGCTGTGGTTTTGACTCAGTTTGGCTTCTTGGCCTAATTACATAATTACATATCCTTTGGCATAGCGTTAGTAGGGTTATCATAAACGGACTCTGATGAGCCTCAGAGACCCTTCAGACCTGGCATGCGCCACGATTAAACCCACAAACGCCATCCGTTTTGTACATCATCTCATTTTCTCTTTTCCTCTTAAAGTAGGGGGTGGAAAACCAAAAGCACTTTCGACAGCTATTGGATTTGTCGCCCTACTCTTTTGGCGTCTTGGCAGCCGAGCTGATCGATGAAGCAAACATAAGCACTCTCCCTTTTACAATGCAGGCCTTTGTTTTCTCATCAGCATCTGAACCATCAACCATTTTCTAAATAGTTTCCAGCTTATTAAAACGGTTCCAGACTGTGACTGTTGAACAAGCGAGTTTCCATTTAATTGCTTGGCATCCATCTTGCTAGTGGGTTGCGGGCATCTTTTTCAGGCAGGAGGCAATGCCCTGGCTGGAGAACACTGGTGTCACCTCATGACGGCGCTGTGCAGTCACACGTGCATGATTCTACAAATGGATGTTTTGAAAGCCTAAATCTCATTTGCTTACTATTTCCCCTCCCTCGCTTTCTCTCTCTTCACGTTCATTTTAGCCTTTCTATCTCCTTGTGGACATTGTTGCTTTGACAGACTCCCATAGTCATCCTTAAACCACAGCTACAGCAGTGAGTCAGCATCAAAGCCCAATTCCGACGCTACGGTATTTCATACTGAGAAAAAAAGCAAACCCAAAACACTTTTCTCAGCATCTTAATGTGCAGATTAATGGTGTGTTTGTTTAATTTGGGATCCCAGAAGGTCAGTCCAGTTTAAAATGAAGCAGCTTAATCCAGTGGTTCCGGCTCCCCAGTGAATGAGCGTGGAACCCAAAAAAAAAAAAAAACACGCTGAGAGATTCCTCCTAACTAATGAGATATAGAGTGTGGGATGTACCGTTTCTGAATATTCTTGTTAAAAAAAACTGCAGATGCGTAGGGGGCTTGATGTCAAAGAGCAACAAATATTCCCTCTCTACATGCGATGAACAGAAATTCAAAACATGTGGTGAGGCAGGCTAGACGACCTCAGTGCCACGACCACATGTAGACCCACAATCCTGAGGTACCTTCAGCTTATCTGTTCTTAGAGAGACATAAATCTCCTAAATGAGTTTTGGAGAGCATACCGCTCTGTTAAATATGTGGAGAACACCACGTTCTAGGCCTAAACAAGATCTTGTTGATGTAATCAAAAGGAAACCCTCTCTACTGATTTAATCTTTGCCTGACTCTCCTCCTGGTCTTTCAACTGCCTACAAAACCTTTTATGGCTTTTTTTCAGTATATGAGCCATTGCTTTAAGGGAAATGAGCGTGTGACCTAAAGACCAGTTGAGTGTTATTTGAAAAAAATCTGCAAGGTTTTTTTTGAAGCAGATAATTTCAGTTTCAGGCAACAGGACAGTTGCTTGTTTGGGCTGGAAATAGGAGGTTGAAATTATATTCTCTCTGGAGAGTTTGGTCTTCCACTTTTGTTTGACCTTCAGGGCATCAAGATCAATGTCCACATGCACACACACTGTCCTTGTACAGGGCAATCCAGGAGGAGGTCAGCCTTTTTGGGAGGCTTCCTGGGGCATTGTATAAATTCCTGAGACTGTCTGGGAGATAAGCGAAAGCAGACAATGACTTTGGATTGTTTAGTGAGGGACGGAGATGAAGAAGAATGCAGTCAAGTGCAGTGCATACTCAAGGTTCACTATAGAGCATGTAGTACACTATTAACACTGGATGCTAGCGCTCTATAAGGGTTCATGATCATTGTTCCTTTTTTGCCACTCGAATTGTGTTTTTTTGTGCCCCACCCCCTTCAATTTCTTATTTGCTGTTTTTCAGGTTGTTTACCCCTAAGGTACAAACTCATCCTATTGTGTAGTGCTCCCAGAGAGGATTCCTAGAATGCCACATAGCGTCCCTTGTTGATCAGCTTCAGTACTTAAGTCCCTAAGGTGTGAAATCTGATAACCATGGGAGTTGGCTCGCTTCGGATCCAAAACTTTCCTCATTTCTTCCTCAGAGCAGCTACCGCAATTAAAGTTTCTTCTTCACCCTGTGCACAGCTTAGCTCCGACTAAACAGATTCAGCTGCCTGGAATTACATAAAGTCTGATGTTTTAGGGTATTTTTTCATTGATGAGCATAGCAATACAGTAAATAAAAAAAAATTATGAAATTATGAAACAATAAGAGAGGACAAAGATTGTAAGACGGCACAGTGGCGCAGCAGGTAGCGTTGCCGCCTCACAGCTCCAGGTTCTTGAGTTTGGGTTACTATCTCTGTGGAGATTCACATGTTCTCCCCATGTGCATGTGGGCTTCCTCCAGGTTCTCTGGTTTCCTCCCACCTCCTGGTAAGGTGAACTGGCTATATTAAATTGCCCCTCATTGTGAATGAGCGTGTGAATGTGTGTGCCTGGTGCCCTGCGATGGATTGGTGTCCCATACAGAGTGTATTCCTGCCTCATGCTCAGCGATCCAGGGATAGGCTCCAGATCTACCGCCACCTTGACCTAGTATAGATGTTACTGAAGATGAATGGACAAAATCTGTGTCCTGGTGGAATGCCATCCCTCATTTACCTGCTTTTGCTGCTCTTTGTACTTCTGATATCATGACCTGTTTTAAAATGCATCAAATTTGAGAGGAGAAAAAAAAAGTGGTTTCTTATAAGAAGGCCAGAGAAACTCAGCTACATATAGTAAATCCTTTCACAAACCTGGGTATTTGTGGCACATTCCTTACTTGCCTTATTTGTTCATAGTTAATGGTGGGTAGGTCCTTTAATACTCAATGTTCATAATGAGGGTTTATGTTGTTGTCAAGCATTTTTTTTTTTTGCTGCAAATGGATTTATTATATCATGAGCTGCTTGGACTGAGAATGAAGTGAATGGACATGATTGGACTGTCTAGACTTCCAACTCCCAAATCACTCTAGGTATGTATGGTTTGCATAACATTTGCATTTGCATTTAGGAAGTCCTCCTGCAGTGAATAGAGTCAAATTTAACTGGCGTCAAATGGCCGAGAATAATTGTCCAAGCTCTATTTGCCAAAGAATACAACTTCTTAATGTGTCTGCAGTAATATATACGTGTGTGTGTGTGTATTTGTGGCCTTCGTTTTAGTCAGCATCCATAGCCTAGAATAGCACAAGAGGAGATGCCAGTACACACACTCACACTCTCTCCCTCTGTCCTGCTGGCCGTGTGCCTCACCATCCATTCTCACATGGACCGTTCAGGAATTTGGGTTGTAAATAAAGATGGAGCGAGACGCCCCTCCCCTCCACGCTTTCCCAAATTCTGAAAAAAGCTTTCCTCTCAGATAAAAGCACCTGCATCATCACCCTGTTTGAGTAATAGCTCCGAAGGCACTCACGGGAGCAGCACAATTAGCCATGTTGAATTCCACAAATTGTTTTTACAAATGTTTAGACTGCCGAACCCTTTCAAGTTGGTTAAGGCACAGCGCCTGATTTACGCACCGTGCTAAAGCATTTTTTCTGAACATTGGAAATGCGGTCACTTGTAGCATGCATATAGAAATGCTAATAAACTTTTATGTGGATATGTGGTGATGCTGATTAGGCTACTGTGCACATACATGCATTTGCATCAGTTCAATATGAATACAACTCTCCAAGCCGCCTTTAGGCTACACAAATGCATGGGATGTTTTACCTACTGGTAGAATAAGCATGCGTGTGATCGACTGTGTGTGTGGACGGGTGTGTTTGTCTGTGAGGAAATCCCTTTGGCATTTGCACGAATGAGTATTTGACTCCTTCATGACTCCCCAGACTCCAGCTAACAGCTGCAGCAACTTGAGAAGTAGACGAGAAGGAAGAGGAAAATAGAGGAAAGGGGTGAAGAGTGTCCCTCTTCCTGTGGGAGCTTTGGTCAAGAGGTTAAGTGGCCTTCCGCCGTCTGCTTTTGCCGGACACACACATGCAGAGATGAGGAGAGGCGAGGAGATAAGACGTTTCCACCAGATTATTTTTCAGTTTGAGGCTAAGCCCACAGGGAAGACACTGCAGGTGCTTCTAAGCACTTTACAGAAGCACACACATGGGGGCCATATATGCTGTGGAATATTTATAATATTTGTATTATCTGCCGTTTCCTTTGGGATCAATAAAGTCTTGATGTATCTATCTATTTATCCATCTATCTAGTCTAACCTTGGGTGGGGTTATATGACAGTGTAATATCAGTACCATGATATGTTTTTAAGATAAAAATTACAAACTCTGAATAAAATATTTGATATTAAATATTTCTATAATTAAAAATGACAGAAAAATCTTTTTAAATCTTTAAAATAGTAAAATGTTACAATTTTATTAACTTAACATTTTTCCTTCTTTTCAGTGTTAATTTATTTTTGTAGACATAAAATTTATTTTTGTAGAAATAAAAGTATCATTAAAGTAAATTTTTAAGGTTTTTTTGAAATACAACACTACTGATTTGCTTGCTATCAAACCTATATATTGCAATGCATATTGTGTTACATAGAAATGTCTTCAAATATTGTTATATATTTTTGTCACATCACTCACTCCTAGTCTAGACAATATATATGGATGTCAGTGCTATAAATCCTCTCGACACAGTATTATTTACTGATGACTGAGCCATGGACAGACATGTGAAGTAGTGCTGGCACACTCTGTTCCAGCTGATCCATGACTTGGCTTGATGCTGGATGTAGGAGGGGGGCGGGGTTCAACACGACATTTTATGCATACGCATACACTTCTCTGTGAAGAGCAGGTCAGCACACACTTCTGCCATGCTTGACTGGACAAGATGGAGGAGATGCTAAGTGATAAAGAGGCTGCTGGAGAACAAGTAGGAGGGGGGATTAAGGAGGGGTAGTTGTTTTCTTATGATTTCTGAGTATGCCCTTACTCCCCCCGCTTGTCACCTCTATCCCCTCCCTCCATCACTTTACCTCTTCCTGGCCTCTCGCTTATGATCTCAAGTAGCGCTTGGGCAGACGGACAGACAGCTGGACAAACAGGCTTAAGAAAACTGTGGCTAGTCTGGGCTACGCCTAAGCCCAGCTCATCTGTGGAGTCTGCTTGTGATCTCATTGGTCAGTTAGGGCTCAGACGCAAGCATGTTGATGCTCAAGTGACCTTAAAGGCTGGGTCACTGCATGTTATTGGCTGTTTGAGCACATTATTCTAAGTCCCTGAAAGGTGTCAGACAGTGGTGATGCTGAAAGGTTGGGTGGACAGAAGTGTAAGAACTGCATGTTTGTAGGTGGAGGTACAGGACAGCAACTGACTGTGTTTGTGTTTGTGAGTGTGTGAGTGTGTGTGTTTGTGTGTGTTCCTCCTCCATTTGGTCACTTGGGTAGATTGTAATCATAAACCCCTCCCACTATACCCTTTGGAATGTCAGCCCTCTCACGGCAGGTGGCCTCGCTGGATGAACTAACTGTAAGAGGATTTGTGTGTGTGTGTGTGTGTGTGTGTGTGTGGTGTTTTCTTGCCTTTTCTCACTGCTTTTTGTTTGTCAGCATGCTATCCTTAATTTAAGCCAACTGTTAAGCTCATACCTTTCAGGAAGTGGGAAATAAACAGTATTAAACTCATGAGTGCACTGTTGTGATGTCTCTTACTCTGTTGCAGTAAACCCCTCTACCAGTCGTGCTTCATGTGTCCTTTTTGCTCTGAGTAGCCTGCAGGCTTCTTTATAGGTTGTTTTTTTTTTTTTTCTTTTTACATGCATGGCTTGAAAAGCTAAGCATTGCGTGTGGGAAGATTAAACCTCCTCCACCGGCCTCTTCTTAAACTGTCACACTGTCAGCTTCCCACTGCTGCCGTGTCAGAGTGTATTGACAAGGTCTGTCCTACTGCGAATATTACCCAGACTCTTAAGAGAGTTATGTTAAATGGGACAGTTTGTCACAGCGGTTAACATGACAAATGTTTGTAGCTTTGAAGATGTGTTTGAACAACAGTACGAATGATAACATGGTATGGATCAGCAGTGCCTGACCTACAGCAATCAGGAGGGCAGGTTTTTTAATATTTTAACTAGCGCTACACTGTAAAATAGCTTTTCGCCAAATTTCAAAGGTATTCTCTGGTTATATATATATCTCTTTAGTCATAGTACAAATGCATTATGTGGTATGAATGAAGTGATGTCAGGAATTGGAGTCGGAGTCAGATGCAAGTGCAGATGACAATTTAATAAGGTGCAACACATGAAAACAAGCACTAAGACCGTAAATAAGAACTCAGCAGGCATGGAAAACACAAGAACATGAAGTGAACACAACAAACACTAGATAAGGAGCGCTACAAGTGTCCGAACTTAAATACTAGAACGTGACTCAGGTGCGTGTGATCTCCTGTGATGTGCAGGGCTGATGGGTAATGAAGTCTGGTGCTGCTTTCGGAGCTGAAATGACAGCTGGGAACAGTACCTTGTTGTATTTTTTTAAATTTCAGTTCATTCTGGGAATGAACAGCAGTAGTGGCTCCTCATGTCGGGAAGGAATTTGAATCCTTCCTTATCCTGCAAATAAGTCCTACAAATATTTTATTTAGACTGTAAATGTGTGTATCAGTAATAACAACAATATTATCCTATATTTGCTCTTGTTAGCATGACTCAGCAAAGTCTGTTCTTTAAGCTTCTCAGCTGTTCCTCAGTTTTGGTGTTTAGGACAGTTTGTCTAAGCTTGTTCCTTTTGAGTGAATTAACAGAGAGTAAGCATAATTAGCTAACTATTAGCCTAAATCAGATCCTTTGGTCAATTAATTTAACTGTTTGGGTATAAACTGTAAGTTAACTATTTGTGTACTGCTTAGTTAGAGTTCAGTGGTGATAAAGTACACAATGATTGAGATGTTAGTTGTATAATTGCTTTTATCAGTAAATATTGACGTAACATTCGCTTATCAAATCACATATATAGCATTACCTGATATATTAACTTATTACACTTATAACACTACCAGAATAGTCTTTTTACCTGGATGGTATCTGGGAACTTTTGCTAATTTTAGCCAAGCTGACTATTATTGGATTGTTTATTTAATTGAGAAAGTGAATGATTGTGTTCATAATTAAAATATGATTAATATGATTAATTATGCTGCCCTATGCAGCAATAAATGCATTGAAATCATTCATAATGCTGTGACGACAGAACCATATAATCATATAATTCACATGCCCACTATGACTTTTATGTTATAAACTCAAGTAAAATGGTACTGTGTTGTTGTATCAGTATTAACTCTTCTCTAACAGGGTTTTAGCTTAATGGTATTCTTAGACCCTGGCCTATTTGTGCTAGTGTGCGTATATGTTTTCCGTGGAGACAGAGAAGCACTTCTGTAAGTCGCTCTGGATAAGGGAGTCTTACAAATGCTCTAAATGTAAAGAAAATAGACTATGTACACTCAGTACACCTAACTTGTATATAAACAGTGGCCATTTTATCAGGTTCACCTACCATGTAGGTGCCCTTTTGTAGGCACAATTACAGACTGTATTTGATGTACATGAAAATGGGCATGTACTGGATGCAAGACTAGAACTAAGAGTAAGACAGTCACTAGTGAGTGCTAGTTCATATCACTCTTTTTCTATTTCTTTATAGTGGATTGACAGCGGAGTTAACAAAAGCAGGCTATTCATCACCATGGGGCAGAACACATTTAGCCTTGCTCCAAAAGCACTCATTGTCATTCAGGCACAATGTTTATGGAGGGAGGGTGGTCAGAGAGGGGGAATGACAAAGAACAAGAGACAGAATGAGACCTAATCCCACTGCTAAATGTATTGTGCCAGAGTCTCCGCCATGTATAGAATACTTGACTATAGCCCTGTGTTTGCATTATTCACATTAGCAGATACATGATGCACCAAAGTGCTCAGAAGTCATTTCTCTTTAATAAGAAACATTGATTTACATAACCAGGAGGAGTAGCAACCTGAAAAGTGGGCAGGCAGGACAATGTAATAAAGTTGCTAATGGGTGTTGGGATGGCGGGAGCCAAGGAATATTATTCTTTTTTATTTCTATTTGATATTATTCAGAGTCAGGATGGAGAAATTGCTGTGCCAAACTGTCCCATCCACTATAAGCTAATGCTTCGAATATGTCAGTAGATAAACTAAAAATATAAGAAATGTTACTGAAATTGTATGTCTTTAATTTGAGTTTGATTATTGCTTTTTCTACTTTCTGCAGGTTTAACTTTAAGACTGTACAGTTACAGCTACAGGATGTAAGATTTTGTAATGTTGCCCTCTTTGGTAGAAAAATGGGTTGTGCTCCTCTCTTTCTCCACCGTGTGCATTAATCTAACAGCTGCAAGCGTACACATTTAGATCCTAGTCAGGGCTGTGTCCCAAACCACACAATTCACACTAAGTAGTACACCTAAATAATAATGACACCAATGGTGTAGTGATATAATCTTTAGTACAGTAGTATTCAGTTTGGGATGCACACCAAATATTCACGATTCATTTGATGTTACAGAAGTGTTAGGAGAACGAAAGCTTGATTATGTACATGTATGATTGGCGCGGTTACTGAGTACCAGGTGAAAGAGCAAATCCTTTTCTTTAGCTGCCTTGTCTTTTAGCTGCCATCAGCTGGTTAGCTCTCACTGTGCCCTACTACTATAGACAAAAAAAAAACTCAGGTGACAACAAAAACCACAACAGAATTCAATATGTATTCTTTTTTTCCCCCAAAAAATATATCGACAGGTGGGAAAAAATAAGTGCACTGTTCCTACTCCCACATTCAATAAGAGAATAATTAGCAATCAGGTCTTGCACAAGATTAGTTAATCGTCAAGAAGTGTGACTATCTCTACGAAAGCAGAACTTTTGGCAGTTTGGTGTTCTGGAGCACTCAGGTGTGTGCTTGCAAGAAGAACAGACATTAGCCATGACGCCAGAGAAGCAATTGTTGCTGCTCATCAATCTGGGAAGGGTTATAAGACCATCTATAAACAATTTTAAATTCACCATTCTACAGTGAGGATTGTTTACAAATGGAGAGCCTTCAAGTCAGTGCCAATCTTCAAAGGAGTGGGCGTCCCAGCAAATTCAGTCCAAGGTCAGACCATTTAATGCTCAGAGATATAAAGAAAAACCCAAGAGCTACATCTTGTCACATACAGGCCTCTGTAAGCACATTAAATGTTTATGTTCATGACAGCACAACCAGAAAAAGACTGAACAAGTATGGCTTTCATGGGAAGGGTGGCTAGGAAAAATCTCCTTCTCTCCAAAAACAATATGATAACACAACGTAGGTTTGCATCTGAACAATCCATAAAAGTTCTGGAACAATATCCTTTGGACTGAGGAGACCAAAGTGGAGATGATTGGTCATCATGCACAGCACCATGTTTGGCTAAAACCAAACGCAGCCTATCACTACTAACACCTCATACCAACTGTCACGCATGGTGGAGGAGGGTTGAAGATCTGGGCTTGTTTTGCAGCCACAGGACCTGGGAAACTTGCAGTCATTGAGTCAACAATCAACTCCACCAGCATATTCTTGAGACAAATATGAGGCCATCTGTCCAGCAGCTTAAGCTGGGCTGAAATTGGGTCATGCAACAGGACAGTGGTCCCAAGCACACCAGCAAATCGACATCTGAATGGCTAAAGAAGTGATGCTGAATTTGTTTAAAAGTTGTATTATGCCTTGCGTTGGAAACAATGTGCTTGACACAGTCATGCCAGGAAATCTACTAAAATGAATACTGAATGTTTCTGTCTATATCCTTACATGTGGATTCAATAAAGGCTGTTTGGGTGGGTGGAGCCAGTATAAATAGAGCGGACACACAACCACACCACCCCTATCTGACTCCACCCACTTGTTGGGCCACCGTTAGCTGAACACTCCCTCAGCCAAACTCAGGACAGTCATGGTGTTGTGGAGGCAGCAGCTTTGTGGAAACAGTTAGAGAAGCTCCGCCACTCTCCAAATAAGAGGTGGGTGGACTAGTGTGAGAGGTAATTGCAAGCAGTGTATGGGATGGGGGGGGCGTCTGGGGTGGGGTAGGCTGGGTGGGTCTGGAGGGCATAGAATTTTTTTGACAGGTCGAAGGTTCTCAAACTTTTTGCAGCCAGGGACCCAGGGGATTGTAAATAAATTCCACAGATGCCCTCAAATTACAGAATTTTAAAACGATTTATAATAACTTGGATAATGTTATGATTTCACTGTTCCAAAATTAAAAAAAAAAATGACAGACCCCTTGGCAATGCTTCATGGACCCCATTTTGAGAAACAGCATTTTGTGTACATCCGTCTGTCTAGCATACTTCGGGATTCTTCATTTTGTCCCTGTTTTATATATATAGAACCCAACAACACAGGTCTTCCATCTTAGAAAAGTTTCCAAGTAGGATTCCTTTAGGAGCATAGTACAATTAATCATTTACCGATCCCCTGAGGAACCCTGTACACATATGTACACACGTGTATACAGCTAGAATGACTGCCCTCTCTACTGGATGAGCATCAGGTTAAAAGCCTGTCCTTTCGGATGTGCTCCGTTTTTGGTTTCCAAATTATGGCTCATTTTGGAACTCATATGATGTTGAACCTCCCCTCATCTGCTGTTGATGGGGGTCTTTTAGGGACCCCCACTAAGCCCCACAGAGTTTGAACTGCTTGCCGAGAGCTGGAAATGCTTTGGCATTGAGGAACTTATTGACCAAACGCACACCCACACCCACCCACACACACATACACACACACACACACACACACACACACAGTGGCTTAGTGTTTGTTGCTGTGCTGCCTGTATAGAACAGAAGGCCTCTGGACTCACCTGAATACAGCCAGGCTGAGTTGAACGATACTGTGCCTGTTTTGTCTGTTAGCCTTTTTCTTATTTTGAATGTCTGCTCTGGAAAGCTTAGCATTCCTGGGAGCTGTACCATGAAGCCAAATTGATATTGCATAGATATTTCATGAAGAATCAGCTATGTACCTAAAATATCTACTTGAAAGGGAGATGTTTTAATGTGGTACATATACACACAATGGAAAAAGTAGTTTTGAGTGGCCATTCAGGCATTATTATTCACACACACATATACACACACACACACACACACAGAGAGAGAATCTCTTTCACAGTGACAGACTTTGAGAGAGCAGGATTCTTCATATCATTAATAAAAGCAACTTGTTTGTGTGTTACTGTTGCATGCAGTGAACAGTTAAGGGAAGGATACAGCAAAAAGGAAAGAAAGAAAACATGAATAACAAAAGCAGGTCCCTTTACCCCCTTCCTGTCTGCCTGTGACCTCTGGTCTATAAACCCCTATGCCAGCAAGGACAGAGAGAGAGAGAGAGAGAGAAAGGAGGGGGCAGGCCTGGGTTTGGATGCTACAGCATGACATATTTTGCCGAGTCACAAGTATAGTACTTCCTTAAAAGCCCTTTTCTCTTGGATTTGTCTGTAGCTAATCCAAGATTCTACATAACAAATCCCAGGAAAACCAAACCGAATGTAGAAGCAGCCAGAACCGAGCCATTATAGAAGCTCTGTGGATTGTGTGTGTGACATGAGTGCTGTATTACATTATAGTGTGTGTTCTATCTGAGTGAAAGTTCACTTGGGAAAAACAATGAGCTAATGTCTCTGGCTTTGATTTAGCTTTGGTTTCTTTTCTTCTCCCTAGTTTTCTTTTTATACTCCTAGAATTAAATGGCCATATTTGTATTATCCCCACAATCCTGCCATTGTCTTTAGAAATAAACTGAGTGGTTAGGGAGTTCCGAACATGTGGATCTTGGACAGATGAAGGCTTTTCTAAGAGGAAGCATGTCCCTCTTAGCCATGATTGTCACACAGATTGCGAGAGCTGTATTCTTGAAGAATCTTACCACTAAGAGTTCTCCTAAGTGGCACTAAAAGTTCCTCTTTAAAACTTATTCATGAAACGCTGAGAAGAACTTCTACTGAAGAATTTGTATATTAAGAGAAAGGGTGGGATTTACTCTGTTGCTATGAATGAATGCTTCATGAATAAAAATGCACAGTGATTGGCCGGTGCAGCAGCACCGAGAGTGTTGCAGAAAGCATTGCAGATTCATACATGCAAACTTAAATCTAAATGCACAATTGTCAAACATATTTTCAGTCAGGCGGGTACGGTGGCTTAGTGGTTAGCACTGTTGCCTTGCACCTCCATTGGGGGTTCGATTCCCACTTCCGCCCTGTGTGTGCAGAGTTTGCATGTTCTCCCCATGCTTCAGGGGTTTCCTCAGGGTATTCCGGTTTCCTCCCCCAGATATGCGTTGTAAGCTGATTGGCATTTCCAAATAGTTTGTGAATGAGTGTGTGAGTGCTGTTGTGCCCTGCGATGGGTTGGCACTCCATCCAGGGTGTCCCCTGCCTTGTGCCCCGTGTCCCCTGGGATAGGCTTCAGGTTACCCTCGAACCTGTATAGGATAAGCAGTACAGAGAATGGACAGATGGATGGATTTTCAGTCAGTGTGATGTCAGGATTTGTATTATATTGTACCTACATTCATATAGAGTATCAATTTACACACTTATTATGTAGCAAATTGCACCATTGTGTATCCATTTGGCTTAGTAGTGGTATATTCAAAAGGCCTGCATTTAGATTTTTGTTCGATGCAATGGGTTCATCAGTTTACCATCCAGACCTCTACATCAATCATATCATAACACTGTAGATCGGTAGCAAGTGAATTGTTAACAGCAGTATGGAGAGGGCACGTAAACCGCATCACATGGATGACTGCATAGCTGCAATTTTCATGTGGCCATGTAGCAGAGACACGGGTAAACTTTGAGCTCTGCCAGTCCTGCATATGTGAGGTGACTGCGTTCTTACAACTCCACAAACATTGAAATAGACAATCATAATCAACGTAATACTTATTTTAAAGCTCGTCATTTAATATATAAAAAAACATGAACTGGACCACTGTTAATCGCCAACAGCAGTTGATTAGGAATGTTCGTGATTCAACTTTTGACTCTAGACTTGAGGCTAGTCCTATGTTTCCCCAGGTTTAGGACCTGGTTTTAGTGCCAGAAAGGTATGTTACCCAGAACAAATGAAAGGTCTTAATTTTAGAATGAACATACACTTCTTCTTCTAATTTGGTCAGTTAGGGTCTAATTCTAACCTTCAGATACTTTGAGAACATACCCACTGCTATGTTTTGCGGAAGCATTGTATAACATGGCGGGCTGTGCTGATGTGATGTGCCATTACCTTACTGATCCACAGTCTGATTACTGTGGCCAGCAGTTATGTCTTGGCATTACTCAAGCCACCAAGGGTCATCAAGGTTAGCGTGATACATGTTGCAATATGTGTGTATGGGGAGGGTGGGCAGAGCAGTCGCACTGGACCCATTCCTCATTTTTAGCTACTTCCTTTCAAATTCCTGAATAATTAGAAACGTATGGTGGACAGTAATTCTGTGCCAATAGAAAAAAAATAATCTCATTTTTGTATTTGGGGAAAAAGTTTTTCAAACATTCATTAAACTGGAAAACTTTCATTAAACTGAGTTTGTCTTTGTTAAGTTAATTTGAGCATGATTGGCTTGTTGAGAAATAAACAAAGCAAATCATAGCATTTTATTGAATCCTTGCTAGAGAAATTTGCTGACTCAGGGTTTTTTTTTTTTTTTTTTTTTTTTTTTTTTTAAACAATATTTGTAATAGGATTCATTGCTCATGATGTCCACCGTTCAAAGACTGTTTTGTTTGTTAACCAGTGAAGCTGCAAATGACTCTTTGGACTCCTGCGTCCTACCACAGCTGCAACCCAATTCTGACTTGGGTTCTTTAGGACACCGCATTTTTCAGTTAAACTTCAGATTAAATCTGAAGGATTTGGTGCCTCAACAAACTTGTTATGCAAATTATGAGATTTTGAGAAATCATAAATCCCATTTATAATGATACATGCAATACTGCTGTCTCATCTTTGACTTCTGAATAAGGGACTGTATCTCAGGTGTAACAATAGCAATAATGTGCATTTTGAATAATATATTTTATACAACAGTTAGTTCCAGTCCACTAGTTTGATCGGTCTATCGACTTTCCAAGGCTGCTTATATTTACTACAACTCCACTGATACATTTCACTGTGTGCATCACTCCGCTCATCCGTGTTCGCTACATATAAGTCCACTTCCTGGTTCTAAACAGTTACTACAGTAGTGTTAGTGACATCATCAATGGACATGGCAAACTTTTCAGGAATATAACTTTTGACTTAAAATATGGAAGCTCGTCAGATGAAGATGGAAAGGGACGCCAGTTTTACCGGAAGCACCTTTAACGGGAATGTACACATCAATGTGAGCTAGCTAGCCAGCTAGCCGACATGCTGTAAAGTGAGTTTGGCTTCTTCGGGATCTATTTCTGCTAGCGGAGCAAAAATAAACAGAATATTGGACCATATTGTGTCAGAAATGTCACATACCCTATATTAATTTCTTGTTTATAGAACTGTTATATAAAAGCAATATCGCTCTTGTAATCGTGTGGATATACTGAATATCAGCACGGCTCTGATTACCCATGGCACTCACCCTGTGGGCTCGTGCCTACGACCAAATCACAGCTGATATTCAATATAACTGATATTTCTTAAGTATAACCTGGTATGCCTTATTAATAGAGATCTGTAGATGTGTTTTCTCACTCTACTACCTTGAGACTTTGTGATCTAAGCAGACATAAGTGAGACTCCTTTAACCCCTTTGACCTGATCCAATATCTAACAGGAATTTGCTACAAATCAGGCTTGACAGATGATATTTACAGCATGTCTGGATCTGGAATGTTCTGTGTTTGAGTGCCTTCACATATCTGAAATGGAAAAGACGTGTAGGAGGTCATGTGACCTTCATAATAATCCCATTCCTGAGCTGTGAGCACTAGCACTATGGGTAGACAGCGAGACGGAGCAGGACGCACGTGCGGTATACACTTCAGGTGTGCAGCTCCACACACCAGCCAAGAATTTCAGCCTGCAGGCGCGTGAAAGGAGTTCACCTGCATCTTGAACGCTATCACACACACCTTTATCTTACTGCCGCGTTCTGTCTCTTTCTATCTTTATATCTTTGTGCATGACATGAATAATTTCCCATCATCTCTCTGCATCCTTTATTACCTGCCTTCATCGTTATCTGTCATAATCTCGCAGTCTTTGATTGATTCATACATCGCCCTACTCTGTTTTCTGTGCCAGACTTATTGTGATATTTTCTTTCAAAAATGGCTGCCATGACCTTTCTTATATGCATTATATTTTCCCATCTGTTCTGCACTATAATCATTAACATTACAGGTTGACTGTTACAGATTGGTGGCATCAGGCTGTCAGTTATTCTGTCAAGTACAGTTGACTGCAAATGAAGTGTTTCCTGTAACTGAAGTGATGATTGGCCATCTAGACGTTTCAACATGTTCACGTTTTTACTGCCTTTTCATGAGTGCTTTTTTACAAGATACAGCTGTAACGTTGTTTTATTTTCCTGCACGCCTCAGAGCCAGTGTAAACCTTGATCTAGCGTATGATAAACATTACATAAACATCTGATAAATGGTTCTTCAGTGTTTATATGTGGTTGCATTTGCAACACGGTTTTCACTGAAGTCGCGGCAAGTTGTGACATGACATCAGCTGTTGCAGTGGTGCACGGTACAGAGGCTACATCCAAAAACAGGTACTAGTTTCTTATATAATACTATTTTAACATGATAATTAGTAAAATAGTGCAGCTTTTTCACAAACATAAGGGCAATTTTTTTTTCTTATCTCAAAGGAAGTTTGTTTATGATTCCAAGAAGGTTTAAGTGATTGAGTCAACATGAATGTGGACTTGTGCAATCTGACACAATTGCCTTTTCCAAACAGTCACAAATTGCAGCTGTTTATAAGTGTAAGTGCAATAAAATACTTATTATATAAAAGTTATGGCATTCAAATGTCAGCTTTGTAGCCAGCAAAATCTACCTACATTATATCTACATGAAAGCTAATGGATTGTAACTTTATTCAGCTAGCTAATTGACAAATTTATGTTTTTCAACAAGTGCTGCTATGATAACGTAAATGTTAAGCATAGGTTCTTTAGAGCGTGATGAAGAAACAGTAATGTTGATTAGGCTAAGCTAAACAAGCCTGAGTAAGGAAGCTCATATTTTTCCAGCAAGTTTTCTACATAAATGATATTAATGTTGAAAGTTTTCTGTAGATTAAGTTTTGATTAAGATTTGATTAGGGTTGCGTTGAAAACATTAATGAAACAGGATTTGAGGGAGTCTGATGTCGCTGAGCTGAGGACATGTACAGGCTTGTTCCAGTCTGTTAATATTTCAATATCAGTTTTCATCATAATTTATTCTAGCTAGCAGGATAAACAATTGCGCTTACTAAACTTACCTTATTGAGCAATTAGAGCTAATGTAGTCAAAACTCAGAGGTCTATATTATCATAAATAGTATGTCATAACAATATGTAAAAGATAGTGCTATATTGTGCCCTTGATATGAAGTTAGTTTTTTCTGCCGTGATAAAGTATTTTGATAGAAAAGTGTTCATTGTGTATTCAAACGGAATTCGTTCAGCTTAGGAACTTGATGAAATCTGGAGTCATAACTTTCTGTCCTTGATTGGGTTTTGTAGAGGAAGTCCTACAAATCATTTATCTCTAAGAACAGGATGTTCTTTCTGCATGGGCAGATATCTACCTGCAATCACTCTGAATTTTAGATAGTTCATGTTTGGAGACACTCCCTCTGTGTGTGTTCTTCTTTAGCAGAAGAAGCATTTATTTGTCACATATACATTACAATACAGTGAAATTCTGTCTTCATGCTTGTTAGGAAGTTGGGGTCAGAGCACAGGGTTACAGCCCTTGCTTAAGGGCAGTTTGTCAGTACTGGAGCTTGAATCTCCAACCTTTTGAACAATAACTCAGAGTCTTAGTCACCGAGGGTTTCTGGTTAGTGGTTAGAGTTAGATTTAGGTGTAGGCATAGGATTTTTGTCAACAAAAGGTCCTCACAAAGATAGTTAGACAAACGTGTGTGTGTTTGTGTATATTACTAATTGGTGTTTGAAGAAGTTGAGTTGAGCAGAATATAGGAAACGCCCTAGGCTGTATGTGTGTGCGTGTGTGTGTGTGTGTGTGTTTGTGTGGATATTCCATTGATTGAGCTGTGTGAATGGGGCTGAAGAGGGCTGTGAGTGACGAGTGCTTATTCAGGCTCCCACCAAACCTTCAGGAAACACTGGCCTGCCTTTGTAGCAAAAATACATCAGCTGTCAAGCAGAGACGGCTGTCTGTGCGCTGGAAGTTGCGGTTGCCTATTACATTTAACAAAAGGCTTCTCCATGTAGAAGAGCTTGCTGGAGTGCAGGTCGGACAATGTGGCCGTTCTGAATGCCAAAAGTGAAATGTCATTAATTTGAGTTTAACTAATGCTCGTTGGCTCGTGGATGCTGGGCTTAATTGGTGCTACATGTGTTCATCATTAATTGGTGTTTTTGTTTGTTTGGCTGTTCATGAAGTGCAGACCTGAGGGGTAAAAGAAGCCGCGTCTGGCACGAATATCTCTGTTCTGTTCTGCCGAGTGAGCGATTTACATCTTTGTTTGGCTCCGGCTAATTATACGGTGCTTTTGCCTGAAGCGTCACCCATCCTCCCTCTCTCTTTCTCTCTCTCTCTCTCTCTCTCTCTCTCGTGGAAGTCTCACAGTGCAGGAGAGCCTCTCTGTCCCCCTTCTGTACAATAAGGGTACTGCATGTTAGGCAGCAGAGCTGACTGTGTGTGTGTGCCTGTGTGTTTTGGGGGGAAGGTGTATGACAGCCTACAGGGGGACAAAAGGCATGTTTTTGAGAACGGGGGCCCTGTAGTGGGCTGCAGTTTTAGCGCTGCTGTGCCTTGTTGGTGTTGCTGCTGCGTCATGGCGGACTGTGTGTGTGTGCGTGTGTGTGTGTGTGTGTGTGTGTGCGCGCATACGGGAAGGGGTAAGGGGGGAGTCAGTCCCTGCCTTTTCAGACTGTGTCTTTATGTCAGACCTGGCTGCGTCTGTGGCACAACACTGCACAAAGGGGGCCATTGTTTGTTTGGGTGTGTGCGTGGGGGCGTTTTATTCTGTTTCAATCATCTCTGGAAATCCTGCTTCTTCGAAGTGGTTAATGCTTTGCCTGTGGCTCTTTCTTTCCCTCTTCCTTGGATAGCCGTGCATAAGCAACCCTTTATCCCTCTTACCCCCCACCTGTGCTTGCACAAGAACTGTTGTTATGGTAGTCTCGTGGGCATTGGGCAACATGTTGCTATGTCTAAGGAAAGTATTTTGTGTGTGCATGTGTGTGTGTGTGTGTGTTGGGGAGGGGGTTGTTGTTGGTGGGCGTTAGGGGCCAGGACTGGTGTTGATTGCTGTGCTGATTGGTAAGGATCTGATGTGGGCTTTTTGAGCTGTGGAGTATAGAGGCAACAATGTTTCACCTCTCCTGCCTGCACAGAACATGGCCAGCCCTCCTTAATCTGACTAACAGCTAATCATGGGGGTGGGGGCTTGACTCACACCATTTTCCTTTGCCCTTTCTCGTGCTTGCGCTCTCTCTCTCTCTCTCTCTCTCTCTCTCTCTCTCTCCCCTCATCCTACTGCGTGCCAGACAATAGACACCTGTCTGGTCCAGATATCAATCCATGTTATTCAGACCTATCTACACCACCCACTGTTTACATCTCTCTCTGTCTCTCTCTCTGTCTGTCTCTCTCTCTCTGTCTCTCTCTATCTCTTACACACACTGAAATTATAATATATATATATATATATATATATATATATATATATATATATATATATATATATATATATATATATCATATATTAGCCAATCAGCCATAACTAAACGAGTGACAGGTGACGACAGGTGATCAATAATGTTGATCATCTCATTATAATGGCACCTGTCAAGGCTTGGGATATATTAGGCAGCAAGTGAACAGTCAGTTCTTGAAGTTGATGCGTTGGAAGCAGGAAAAATGGGCAAGCGTAAGGTTCTGAGCAACTTTGTCAAGGGCCAAATTGTGATGGCTAGACGACTGGGTCAGAGCATCTCCAAAACAGCAGGTCTTATGGGGTGTCCTCAGTATGCAGTTGTTAGTACCTACCCAAAGAGGTCCAAGGAAGGACAACTTGTGAACCAGCAACAGGGTCATGGGCTCCCAAGGCTCACTGCTGCAAGTGGGGAGCGAAGGCTAGCCCGTCTGGTCCGATCCCACAGAAGAGCTAAGTTGAAACTGAAAAAATTTAATGCTGGCTATGATAGAAAGGTATCAGAACACACACTGCAGCTCGGTCTGATGAATCACATTTTCTTTTACATCATGTGGATGGCCGAGTGCGTGTGTGTCACTTACCTGGGGAAGAGATGGCACCAGGATGCACTATGGGAAGAAGGCAAGCTGGCAGATGCAGTGTAATGTTATGCTGGGAAACCTTGGGTCCTGGCATTCATGTGGATGTTACTTAGACATGGGAACACCCCACAAGACCTGCAGTTTTGGAGATGTGCCAACCCAGATGTCTAGCCATCACAATTTGGCCTTGTCAGAGTAGCTCAGATCCTTACACTTGCCCATTTTTCCTGTTTCGAATGCATCAACTTCAAGAACTGACTGTTCACTTGCTGCTTAATATATCCCACCCTTTGACAGGTGTCATAGTAATGAGATAATCAATGATACTCACTTCACCTGTCAGTGGTTTTAATGTTATGGCTGATTGGTATCTGTTTAGCCAACATACTCCGCTGCGAAGGACTAGTGTCCTGGTTTCCTGTTGTTTTTCTCAAGAGGGCTCTGTATAAAACTGCAGCTTTGACCAGGATAAAGTATTTAATAAAGGTAAATGAATGAACAGTAACATACTGTGTATAAAAATTCTGCACACTCCTGTTAAAATTGCAGGGTTTTGTGATGTAAAAAAAAATCCAGTTTGATAGATCTGGAGCATTTTTGCGAGGAAGTGTGGAATAAAATTGCCAAATCAAGATGTCGGTAGACTCTTACCCAAAAAGACTGAGTAATATTTTACTAGCAAAAGGTCCTTTAACAAAGTGTTAGTAAAGGAGTATGTACAATTATGCAACCAGGTAACTGTAAGTATGCCAACCCCCCACCCTACCCCCCAAAATTTCTGTCTGTTTTTCACCTGAATTTTGTTTGTTGCTATATCACATTAAAGGTGGAAAAAGATCTGAAATGATTTATCTTTGTTTCATTTTTTATATGACAGAAAAATGCAATTTTAACAGGGGTGCATATACTTTTAATATCCACCGTACCTTATTGACAAACCAGCACTTTTTGAATCCCTAGCATAGTGGCCTCGTAATACTAAAAGCCTTCATGTTAACAACATAGTTAACGTCATGGAATATCAACCAGTGGATCAGTATCTATGACGTCAGGATAGACCACCTTGGTAGGGGCAGAGGTTTATGGTCACCACGCCAGTCTGATCTCTTCTTCTTCTCTTCTTTTCTCTTTTAGCTTATGATACTGTACACGTTCACTGCAAAGCAAATAAGAGCAAATAAGTCCACATTCCTCATACCTTCACATTTCCTATATGTCCCCTGGGCAGTATATCAGCTTAGACGGTGGAGGAGAATGTTCTAGACCCGCGCCCCCTGTGTCCATGAAAGGCCATCTGCTATATGACCCTTGGGAGACATCAGAGGCTCCCCTGTCAAGCAGTGCTTTGAAATGACCGTAATGATTGATTTCATGGGTCCTGATTAAATGGCTCTATTCTTGTGAGGGTGTTTGTATGTGAGAGACATGAGAGAGAGAGAAAGAGAGAGAGAGAGAGAGAGAGCATTAACAAAAAAAAGGAGCATGACTAGTAACAGAGTGTTGTTTCGTCATTGAGATTGTGTGACAGTGGCTAAGACACCGTGATTAACTTACAAAATTGTTCAAATCTAAAAGTTTTTTTAATCAAGCAGACTTGTGTAAGTACAAGAAAATGAATAGGTTTGTGTAAGAAAGAGTTAAAGCTTTCATTCAGAGAGGAGCACAGAGAGAAAGTTTGGACTGTACACAGAGAAGGTGAAATGGGGAGAATAGAATAATGATGTCATCAGCAGCCAATCATGAGTAGGAGCTGGGGAGGGCTGTCAGCTGTCCTGTTCCATCCACATCACACACACACACACACACACAAACACACACACACACTTTTGTCTTACTATCCTTGTGAAGAACTTCCAATGATATAATTATTAAAGTTTTGCCTACACCCATATCTAACACGAACCTCAGTAACTGAAAGGCTTCTTTAGGTTTTTAAATAAAAGTTGCTGTTTATGAAAAAAAAACAAAATGTCCCCACAAGGTCAAAACTGTCAGTCAAAATGTCAGTCACACTCTGTCTGTCTGTTCCTCCAACTAAAATATTTGTCACTCCTATCATATTTGTTCCTTTTGTGACAGAACTGTCACATTTTCTCATTAAAGGGCACAGCTGAAAGGCCACTTGAACGTAACTGCTATTGTTAATGTCAAAAGTCATTAAAGATTACAAAATGGAGGTTATTCATATTTGAGTTACATTTGAGTATGCTGGAAACTTTAGCTGGATGTTTAGAGAGGTTGAAAAGGAATGGAGAATTCATGACGTACAGTTTACACACTTTGGCTACCATTTTATTTGGCCGACAATAAATAAGCACACATTATTGACCTGAATTTTTTACAGTTCACTAATAGTTGCTTGGTGTAATGTTTTTAATGCCATCTTTATTCTCACCCACCTAAAAAATATGTGGCAGTAAGGGGGTGTTAAACACAGCCCACTGAGCCACCAGTTCGAGGAAACGAGTGCAGATGAGGGGAAGTCATCAAACGCCACTCACTTCCTTCCTCTCATTTGGAAAGATGGATCTGTTGTTCCCCTGTCAGCTGTAAAAAAGAAATTAGTTCTCCTGCTTCATGAAATCCCTCCCGAACTATAGTGAGCTGAAATTTACAGTAATGAAGTACATTTCATAAAGCTACATTTGGGAGTTGCACCAAGCTTTCCATGACAAACAGAGGCCAAAAAGAGGTGTTTGGGCTATTTAACTGCGGCTTGCCGCCACAGTTACCGGTCCAGCCGGAGCCTTGTCAGCGGAGCACACATGAAAGCAGGGAGAAACAAAAGCAGAGAAAGAAGCAGGGGTGGCCGGGTTTGCTCAGCTCGCTCCAACCAGCTGCTGTTTCTAAAGAGGACCACAGCACGAGGCTTGTCCCTCTCTCAGAACAAAAAGAAGGGCCACACACATAAGCCTTATTTTTCTCCTCCCTTCTCCCAAATTAAATAGTATAAAAGAATACAAGTGTGCCATGAGTGTGTGTGTGGGGAGCCAGATGCCGAATGTTAAGTAGCTGGGGATGCCAGAGAAAAATGTGGCAGACGTGTACCGGCCACTCAAAGAAGAACAAAAGGGAGACGAGCCAATACAACAGGAGAGCTGTAGAAGAGCGGGAGAAAGGGAGGGAGACTGCAGAGGGAGCTCAGATTAGGACGAGGCATCTTGTCAGACAGAGTGCCCTTGACAACCTGTTGAAGTCTCACCTAAGATGGAGAAAACACCTGAGCTGTAACACAGCCACGGAGGATTCCCACCTTCCTATCTTTGTATCTCACACCCTACAAACCCACACACACACACACACACACACACATACCATTCGTCTGAGAAGAGTGATTGTTTTCCTAAATGGAAACAATGGAAAAATACTTGAAGCCACATTATATTTTATATAATGTGGCTTTGATTATTTAAGTTAATGCCAAATACACATTTGTAATATTAGTTGTAAATGTTCTAGCAGGATTTGTGTGTGTGTGTGTGTGTGTTTCTGTGCTGGTGGTACAGTAAACACAGCTTGGCATAGGCTAAACTGTGGCTAAACACACACACACGCTCATGTTATGCTTTAATGATTCAATGCTAGGGAAAAATGAAATCGGAAAGGAGATAAAGGTTGAAGATTCTTTGCTGTCACATGCATTGCATGACACATGCATCTGTGTTCTGCTGTTCTCATTGCAGCAATGCAGTGTTTATAATCACTACAGGTTCTGTTACACACACTCAGACCGTGTATTGAAATATACTAATGACTGTTAACTGCAGTTGATAATCACCCTTGACATGTCCCTTAGGATAATGATTGTTTCTGTTTCTGTCTCTGACGTACCTGCAGCGAACTGTGGCTTTCCCCACAGGAGCAGGATAAACTCAAAGCTCTGAGCTGCCAGGAAACTCCCTGAATCTAATAAAGCAGATCTGAGAAGCGGAATATTTTTAGCAACCCCGTACACTGAGAGGAAACGCTGCTGGATCTGCAGAAGCTTAAAAAAAAAGCATCACTTTATTTGCATTAGCTTGCCAGTGGCATGCTTTCAGGATTGCAGCCTTGGCGTTCTCCACCTCTCGGCAGGGCTGCTAATTGCTGTCGATTTAGGCTTGGAACTTGATTTTGATGGTCTGTTTCGGTTAATGTTGGAGGTGTGTACAGGAAGAGATGTTCCCCTATTGAGATTAGAAGAGTGGATTAGCATTTGGGGCAGCGGGGGTATGGAAGGTCATGTCTCAAATCTTGATAGTGAGCTTGGATGAAAGTCCAGTTCCAGCAAATATAACTCGTTTTTCCACAAACAGGACATCTGAGATCTGGATGACCCAGTGAGAGATAGAGAGAACTTCCTGCCTTAATGGAGGATGTAGAGGCTGTCTAGGGATCATTACCCAAAACCCCACCAGAGCCATAAACAATTAGTTTTGCAAACCAGACCGCTAAAATTTGATTGACTATTTTGACTGACATGGCAGGTGAGGAACCATTTTCTAGTAACCTGCTGGCAAATCCCATCTACTCACCACTACCAGCTTCACAAAAACCTCTGTAATAAGACAGAGTTCTGTGAACATTTTGCCAGGCCTGTGGCTATCTCTTTGCTATCTTTGCTCTGTAAAACTCATTGTGTTGCAGTGTTTCAAAAGTTTGTTTTCTCACTGGAGCATAGAAGTGTGTATACAGTGAAGTATGGTGAACCAGTCAGATTGTAACCTTCAGGATTCTGAAGGTTGTGGCCAGAAAAACGTACAAACGATATGAGCTGCTCTGTGGCACGTGAACAGACTGTCTGAGGCTGAGACTACAGAAGAATAAACGATATACTATTGCAAAAACCATGTAAATGAATAATGTACTGTCCAAAACAGATCATGTCCTCGTCATCTCTAAGTTTTATAGACAGTGGCAAAGTAACACCTCCACTAAAATAGTTACATATAGTTCATATTTCAGTCTTGTTTGTGGGAAAATTATTCAAATTTGATTTAATGGTATCGGAAAAAATCTTTGAGAATGAGCTTCATGTTTGTGCACAGTGTGCTTGACCGTATCAGCTTAAATAATCTAGATCAGCTTAAATAATTGCAATTAGCTGATTATGTATTATTCAGTCCACCTCATTTTTTAGTAGTTTTACAGTAAGTGAGCTTTTCCAGCAGTGAAATTGTGCCACCAATACATGAAGTAAAATCACATGCTTTGATAATTGTCATGCTTGTAAGAATAAAAGAAAAGAAGGTTGTTGTCATGGCAAGCAGAAATGGTGCAGAAATGACGCACACAGGTTTAAGCTATTGAATTTTTCTTCAGCAGAAATTCAGTGGTGTCAAATCATACACTACATACTTAGCACTGCAGAGAGACATGCTGCTGTGAGATATGTAAGAGCAGCAAAGAAAAACATGGAGTTCTGTAACAGATGGCATGGCCTACATAGAGCCCTGATCATCAAGGCTGTCTGAGAGCTGTAGAGACAGAAGAAAGTGAGATGAAGTCTACAGAACTGTGGCAAGTTCTCCATGATACCTGCAACAGTGTTCTAGCTGATATTCTTATAAAACTGCACAACAGTGTACTTAAGATGTTGACCAAGTGTTGATTTTGATTCATTTTCATTTCATTATTTTTGAAAGCATCTTTGTTTTACTGATGTGCCTAAGACTTTTGCATAATACAGTATTAAGGTCTGCACAGGAACTTAAAACAACTGGAACATTAATGTGATTTATACAAATTAATGACATGTACGTTGATGGTTCATGGTTTTCTCTAAGCAGACGTAGGTAAGTCCACCTAAGTCCAGTAAATACACTGTAACTCTTGCACATCTCTTCACTAAAATGGTCATAGATGACATCTGTATTGCAAATAGATTCCATTTGAGCTAGAAGAGTTTTATACACTGTTATTTTAAGCAATGGTTTTCAGCGTTATTTAATATAGGTATGATACAGTAAAGAACAGCAGCAGCTCTCATTAAGCATTAGTGATTTAACGGTTGTGCTCAGTGGCCATAGTAGAAGTGAAGATCCTGCCTTGAGTTTTGTGGATTGCCCTCATAATGTGTGTGTGTTTAAGTAGTTTCTTCACAAAATAGATTGTGTGTGTGTGTGTGTTGTATAGCACTGTTGAGGGGATTCAGTTACTAAAACTCACATAAAATTCAAACCGGCTGTGTGGTATATCAAATTTATGTAAACTCTCCTAAGGCTGTCAAGCATGTGCACAGTATACATATAGGATCTTTAACATACTGTGTAGCCATTCATTCATCTTCAGTAACCACTTTATCCTGGTCAGGGTTGCATGAATCCAGAGCCGGAGGGATGGAACACTGATGATCCAGAGGGAACAGTGGGAGTGAGGCGGGAATACACCAGATTTTGCCACCCCATGAGATATATATATATATATATATATATATATATATATATATATATATATATATATATATATATATATATAACACAACATATTAACAATAAACAAACAGCTTAGCAGCATCTATAAAGAAGATGGAAGGATGGAAGCAATGGTGTACATGTGTAGGAGTTAAAGAGCGAATGTTTCAGAGTTTGGGTCATGGGAAATACCATGCATACCTGAACGTAGAGACCATTGAATGCTTTGTTTCAGAGTAATGCTTGTATCTGTATAAGCGTAGTAACATAGAGACCATTGAATGCTTTGTTTCAGAGTAATGCTTATATCTGTATCTGTGTATGTGTATGTCTGTGTATATAGGAGTGTTTTTTTTAATCCACTCCTGCTCTCTGTGGAGGATTTGGGTTCTAATTTGAGGATGTGGTCAAATGTATATGTAGCGGTTCTGAGTCCACAAATGGTCCACTGTCAAAAAGACTTGAGATGACTTGAAAGTAACCGGAGATGTAGATCAGAATACACACCAAATCATCAGGCCTTACTGGTTGGTATCCGGTTGTTTCGATCATTATTTGAAGTGTCTGGTTCAGGAAAGGATTTGAAATAAGTGATGGTGGGTTCAGGATAAGTGTTTATGAGGGTTCAGGAATGATTCTTTACTTCATATGAGATATGAGACCTCTGGACACCCAAAATGCATCTGAACCAGCATCCTCACAGTAACCAAGCCAATTCTCTACAGTTTGCTCTTACCAAGTTCTACACAACATTGTGGTGGTCTCATGCAACATATGCATCATGTCAGTCAGCATAACACATGTTCATGACAAAAATAAATCAACATATTGGATTATCTTATCCAATACCAATCCACTATTTCAGGCCAGTATCACCACCAATACCAGTACTCAGTATTGGATGAGCAGTAAGTGCTGATTAAGTGGTCATGTGGTTACTGATGAATTAATGCTTCAGATTGACCAGAGTGAATTTAGTTTTGAAGAGTGTATCCTATCAAATAACCTGTGTGATATGCTTGTTCTTTTTTTTTTTTTAAAGGAAAAGGTCTAAAAACATGCGTACACTTCTACACTCATCAAGAAATAAAGCTTCTATGAATTGGCTAATTGAAAACTTCCACATAAGCACACAAGCTCCCCCTCCTCCTGATAAACTGTCGCTTGGCCTGTATTTGCATATTTGGACCTAGAATTTTCTTATTTTTTATCACGCAACAACACTTGCCTGTCACTTGTTCAAGACTAACTGTGATTTTCCAACAAGGTTTTCCATTTCCCATTTCTTAGAAGTAGGCAGCAAATGAATTTCCCCAAAATGATTTACTTATAATAACATGTCTTGGCTGGTTTTCTTGAATGTTGGGTATGGACTGTAGGATGAGTGGCTGGGTCAAATAAAGTTCAACCTAATGCATCTCGTGAACTGATTAGTCCGACGCATTTCAAGGCAAATGTTGACAAGTGCACTTTGTTCCCCCAGTGGAATGAAGTGCATGTTGAAAAGTTTAGGCTACTTTTAAAAGCCAGGACCATAAATTATAATCAAGTTTTAGGCCCTGCTTGGATATGTTATGGCTGGATCTGTATGTTTATATATTAACTGTTTCTAAGTTCATTTCATGGACTACAACAAGAACATTTTGCTCACAGAGGCACATAGTATGGTCTTTATGTGAGCTGGAAGGAAAGAGTGTTTGTACAACACTCTTACTATACAATTAGAAAAGCTATGTAGGCTATTTTTTTTTAAATAAAACTTGTGTTTTCTCCAATAAAAGGGCAATTCCATGCAAATGTCAACCTTGCCATGGAAGAATAAAGGATAAAATTGCACGTACAGGAAAAAAAAATCACTTTTAAATTATCCACTTAGGTCTATATTTAACTGTTCTAACCAACAAATATAAGAGACACTCCACATAGAACAGCGTGTTTCAGCCAGACTATTCTTTTTCAAGAGCGATATCAGACCCGTTTTTCAACTTAATGGAGTTGGATTGGAGGGGATTTATTCATTTATTCATGTTGAGTAACAGGTTTATCCATGGAATACTGCATGCGAAACAGGAATGCACTCTGGATACGACGCCAGTCCATGGCAGGGCACCATGCACACACACTTATACACCTATTTGTGCGTTTCTTAAAAATGTGTTGGCACAACAGAAAAGCATTAACCGGGAAATTGCGCATTTGAATCACGACCGTGCTACAGCCATTCGTGGCCGAGCCAAGGCCATGCTCTCTGGGTTGGAGGGATGGCATTACTCTCTGAGGACTATCGAGTATGTGGAAGAGGGTAGATAGCACTTTCCTTTAAGTGTGTTGCGCTGTTCTGTGATGCAGCACGAGCAGGAGTTTGAAAAGATATGGTTTGCTGGGTTTAGGTATTTCGGAGGAAGCATGTGTTAGCCATCACCCTCCCCGGGGAGTAGTTGATAGGGGAGAGCTGGCTGCTTGGTGGGATTAGGCAGGTGACCAAAGAGAGGTGGGGAGAAAAATGTGAAAAATTAATAAACTGATACTAGCTGTTACATGCACATGAATATTTTACTATTTTTCTGCATTCTTCTGAAGGGCTCTGTGAGCATGAATTACTCAATAGTGTTATGCTTCTGCAGGACATGAGACCCTGAGTTCTCATGTCACATTTATAATGCTCAGGACATTTTGAGCACTACATCTTCTGATGACAAATCACCAGTAATTTGTATTGGTTGTTTTTTTTTCCTTTGATTACTTCAGCGATAAACTGAAGGAGGTACAGCAGTATCCATGCCAACACGTTGGCTGTTTATGTTGAAAGCTGGGAAGTTGCATTGTTTCCCCGAACATTTGTGCCAGATAGCTTTCAGAAAACATGCTGATGATGTGCTTTGAGCTCTCCATCCCGTATTTCACCAATAACATTTCATCTGATGCTTTGAACACGGCTTATCTGGCTGTTTGGCTGCGCCAGGGAGAACTTGTTTACCACATTTCTCCTCCAGACTCAATAACATGTCAATCACTGACAGCCCCCTCCTTCCCACCAAGCCCGCTGCTGCTGCTCTACGATTGGTCAAGCCAACATTCCTCTCAGTTTACCTCGTAGCCCTGCTGCTCTCACAATGGGTGATCAGATCTCGAGCAGTCTGACCGCATTTACACCATCAGCATGTGGTTTTAACCATCCAGGGTGCATTACTTTAAAATGCAGTTGTCTAATTATGTTGGCATCCATCCATATTTTATATGAACATTCACAACCTAAATGTGAAAGCTACAGTATTTAGACAGATCGGATAACCCAGAGGGCCTCATGGCAGCGTGATTCAGCTGCTACCACAGTGTTGAGAACAGTGTTGCAAGTATTTTAAATGCAGCTATGGCAATGAAGAAATAACACACTTATTTTGTGTTGTAGATTATTGTGTACAGTATGGCTCATGTCAGTAAAAATCTTTGCACGCTCTACATTTAAACATTTTTGTTTAAATTACCTTATTTGAAATACTGTAAAATGCGAAAATACAACTTTATACTATATTATTCTAGATGTTATTCTAGTAACATTCTCTGTAATCTAAGTGAGAAAGACCAAATTTCTTAGCACACTAATTAGGCACTTATAACACAGCACATTTGTTTTACAGTTAGTTCTAGCACTGTCTATGTGTGTTTTATCTATAGGCTTAACATGTTTACCCTGCAAGTGCACCTGTCTTTAATAAAGCACTCATTTAGAGTCCCATTAGGATCCGAAAGCAATAAGTTGCACAAGAATTTAGCTCTCCTTATTTAATCATTTTGTTTGGCCTGTGGTAATAATAGGGATAAACCATAAACGCCAGGTGTTCCAGTAATTTTTGACTGGAAATGTATATCACAGTATACACATTTATGAAAACATGATCTAAGCTGAAAGGACTATTAACCACATTAAGATTTCTTTTTAAATTTGAATAGTCATGTAAGTTGCAATGGAAAAGCAAAAGAATAAATCTATAAAAAAGGCAGCCTAGAAATGCAAAAATAGCTTAATACCCTATTAAAAGGCCTCCTTAAATCACTCCAAACTAATTCCTCACCATCACATGGTCGCTGAATGTGATATGAGATACTGTCTGTGTTTTCCATTCTGCAGTGATGAAGTCTTTGCAGGGAATTTCCACAACCATGGTGTCTAGTGTTATTTCAAACACTTTCAAAAAATGCTTATTTAAAACAGTCGTTATTCAAGGAACCAAGTAATGAACACTTTGCTCATAAGATTTTATATGTCATTTTTATTTTGCGAAAAGAAAAAAAAATTAGCCGCAGTAACCAGCAAGTTGGCTTACAAATATAGGTCAAGTGTGAAACATATTAAAATTACATTTTGGAAAACTGAATATAGTAAAACTGTCAGAAGAAATGGTACGGATTGTTAAGTAATGTTTGTAAATGAGCCGACTTTAGGAAATCAGACTAAGTGAAATGTAACTGGTAAATAAAATTGGTGGCAGTATGGGTAGATTTTCTCTCTTTAGTGCCTCTGTTCATTATTCTGTTCATCATTCATTTGTGGTACTTTTTGGTTCTGTATGTAATGTGAATATGTAATAGTAGAACACAGGTTTCAGCTTCAAAACAATGGACAAGAGTCTGTTCTCTGTTCTCTTGTGCGCCCTTATCAATATATTTTTTTGATACTTAGGGCAGAAAGCATAAACAAGCCAGAACATGCATTGTCTGTTATGTGCAGCAGTTTTACAACAAGTGACATTTTAGGGCAAATACATGCATCGCCAAAAATAACTACATTTGTTGGCAAATATATTTACTACCACTTGAAATTTCTACCAATCAAAGTCACTGAGCCGTGGAAGGATGGAAAACAGTGAAGTAAGTGGAGTAAGTCTACTGTGCCTGGAGTATAGCATGTTTTCTCTGTAGTCATGTGGGTTTCCTCCAGATTCTCCAGTTTCCTCCCCAAAATATGCCAGTAGATACTAGTAGATTGGCTACTAAATTTTCCTAGGAGAAGTAGATTAAAAAAAAAATACAATATCTAGCCAATAGCCAATAGTATGGCAGCGGTACAATGCATAAAATCATGCAGATATGAGCCAGATACGAGATACGAGCCTCGGATAATGTTCGAGTAATGTTCACATCAACCATGACCTTGGCATGATTGTTGGTGCCAGACTGGCTGGTTTGGATATTTCTATAACTGCTGATCTCCTGGGATTTTCACGCACAACAGACTCTAGAGTTTACTCAGAATGGTGCAATAAAGATAAAACATCCAGTGAGCGGCAGTTCTGCGGATGGAAACGCTTTGTTGATGAGAGAGATCAACAGAGAATGGCCAGACTGGTTCGAGTTGACAGAAAGGCTACAGTAACTCACATAACCACTCTGTACAATTGTGGTGAGCAGAAAAGCAACTCAGAATGCACAACATGTCGAACATTGAGGTAGATGGGCTACAACAGCAGAAGACCACGTCAGGTTCCACTTCTATCAGCCAAGAACAGAAAGCTGAAGCTGCAGTGGGCACACGCTCACCAAAACTGTACAGGTGAAGACTGGAAAAACGTAGCCTGAAATGTGCTTGAATGCCACAACCTGTTTGAGTATTGTCGCCTCCCTTCATGGCCACAATTGGCCATCTTCTAATGGCTATGTTCAGCATGATACTGCACCATGTCGCAAAGCAAAGTTGTCTCAAACTGTTTCATGAACATGACAATCCTTCCCAGCCACCGGATCAGAATCCAGTAGAAGACTTTTGGGATGTGGTAGAACAGGAGAGTTGCAGCATGAAAGTGCACCTGAAAAATCTGCAGCAATCATGCAATGATGCAATCATGTCAACGTGAACCAGAAACTCAAAGGAATGTATCGAAAATCTTGTGGAATCCATGTCACGAGGAATTGAGGCTGTTTTGAGAGCAAAGGGAGGCGTTACCCAGTATTAATGTAGTGTTCCTAATAAAGTGCTCAGTGACTGTATAAAATACATAGGACTAGAGCACGTAATCAGCTCAATATAGTGGTGCGAGTGCTAGCACTTGCACCACTAGGATATTATGAAAAATGCACGGCTCATGCCGGTCTGCATGGCTGAAAAGCGTCTTACACGAGAATGTCTACAGGTCTTCCTGCATGATGACGAGCCATCAATCCATCCATCCAAAAAGCGTTGTTCTTTGCCACTTGATGGTTGGTACCAAAGGAAAATAATACAAAAAACAAAAAGCAAATGAACCTAGTGGCTACCATTTTGCAAACCTATGTGCACAAAGTACCCCAAGGAATTGCACAACCGATCCATGGTTTGGAAAGAATTCCTCTTTGTGAAAGCAAACCTGCGATTAAGAGCTGCTCCCCCAAACAAGCGCGGAATCAGTCTAGCATATCACAGATACATTACAAGCATGAATAAATTACACTACTCTTCAAATATACACTAGTATGCTTGTTTAACTTCTTTAAGTAAACTGGGTAGTTACTTGAATGAAATTGACATAATTATTTTGACAAATGTGAGCACATTGTGTGACTTTGTTGAGATCTCTACTGAAACCCAAGAGGAGACTTATGTGAGATTAGTGTGTCTCAGGAGAAAATCTTGAGAGACAGGAGACTTCAGAGGAAGTCCTTTTCTTGCTATTTGATCTCATTGCTGTCTAGGATAAACTACAGAGATAATAAGGAGAACTCTTTTAGAGTTAGCACAGACAGAACGTTTTAGTTTCTCTAAATGCATGCGTCAGGATGTATTCTTTTTACATCCCCTCCAGTTATGTATTGGGATATTTGGAGTGAGCTGCGTGACATGTTCATCTTTCATTGTGGTAATAACTACAAACTGCTGTTATAGAGTAAATTATAAACACATTCAGCTTGAAGTGCTTAGTTTAGCTGGCAAGGCTGATGTGATTAAAATGCATTAAAATCTGTTAATTTTATAAATAAATGTTGATGTAGGGATAAAATAACACTGGTAATTTGCGTTTGCAATGTTAGCAAAGAAAATGACTGAGTAACCTGTTTACTAGCAAGCTAAATAACTAGTACAGTGTGCCCTGGAAAAGAATATGGGACAATGCAGAGGTTGAGTGGAGATAGGGAAAAGGAGAGATGGAGTGCTTTAGCTAGGTGTGTGTATAGAATTATGCGTGGCGAGAGCGACGTTTCAGTCAGGAACACGGAGATGACGCACATTGGCGGACTCTAATTTTCTTTGCGCAGTTCTTGCTCGGCTGTGCTTAAATAGTCTAATGGTTCTCAGTGTGTGATACGCTCCATGCTCTGCAAACCACCGTGAAGAGCTCAGCAAATGATAGGATACGGCAGCGTTCCAAGTAGTCTGAATAAAAACGCTCTTATTCTGTTCATTTTTAGGTGGTTTTCTGAATGAATTTGCAAACAGTGCCTGAAATTGTTTTCCATAATGCTGACCGTCTCCGAGCATATTATTTTACCACTGAATTATAGGAATGGAAAGTAAAGTCTGTGACTGGTGATAAGAACAAGTGGATTAACATTCCGCGTTCAGATTATGCTCTTGCTCAGTACACCGGGCAGTGTTTACAGTGTGCTGCTAAAAGAGCACAAGCCCACGAATCAGAATCCAAGTGTGTCAGTAGGTTCTTGCCAGGCCACTAACGCTTTGTTTTTATATGCTTCTTATTTCCTGTGCTCTCTCTGAGGAATGTTACAGTGTGGCGACTGGAAGAAGCCCTTGTGCCCACAATTTGTTTCATCCCTGAGGCGAATGTGCATACGTGCCACTCGGCATATTGCAGTGATTTGGAGTGCAGCAGTGGCTGTGTGCTGTCTGACCTGGGTGTTTTCACAGAGAGGGGGAGGGCTGGGCTCTTCGCTGCTCAGCGTGTGCCCGTGTTTTTGTTTTCTCTGCAGTGCCAGTCCGAAATGGTAGTGAGGAGGGGTTTTCTGTCTCTCTTTCCTGCATAGATAAAGAGGCACGAGCCATTTCATCGGCTCACATCACATTCCCAGCAGGCTGTGTGGCTCTCTCTCTGTCTCTTAGGTCACTGAAATTGTATAAACAACATAAAGAACAGAACTGAAGCGTGCGCTGGTCTAATGTAAACTCAGGAAGACTTCTTCCATCTTCCGTCAAATCTACCATCAAATTCCGTAACGTGTATTTGAGGGAATCATTTTGTCATATTACAGCCTTGCTCAAATTATTTTTTAGCATTATTTTGTAAAAAATACTTTACAATGAAACAGATTTTTAAAGTTTTAGAAATTTATTAAGCATAAAAAGAATAAATATCATATTTACCCCAGTATTCAGAGACACAGGTGTATTTGATTTAATTGATCATCCCTCAGATGATAAAAGTTCACCTGTGTTAAGAGCAAGCCACGAGGTCAGAGGAATTGTCTGTAGATCTGAGTTGATTGGACATCGGTCTGTAAAAAGCATAACATTATATAATTCATAATTCAAAGCAAAAAAAAAAAACATGAGGTCGAAGGAATTGGTTGTAAATCCTCTGAGACAGGTTTGTGCCATGGTGCAGATTTGGGAAGGGAACCAGAAAAATTGTGTGGATTTGAAGGTCCTTAAGAATGCAATGGCTTCCATCACAATTTTTTTTTACACTTTATTTTGGGGTTGTCCTGAAATCGCCCAAAAAAACCTCAAATACCACTCTGAGGGAACTCTAGTGAATTTCCATGTGGAGACAGGACAAGAGACAACACTCAGTAAAACATGGCTGCTTGTTGGGGTTTTCTCAAAGGCACCTAAAGGACCTCTGATTTCTCCTTTAAGACTGTGGGTCGTTCATCTGAGTAGGCTGAAGCCCACCATGCCTGGCAAAGCTGCGTATGGAGCACAGTCGGTAAAAATAAAGGAGCAAACCCCCTCTTTACATTTGTGTTTTCTCACTATGGGAAATGAGGCCAGCTAACAGTACACAGGCTGTGAAATGGTACATTCTCTCTGTCTTTCTCTCCATCTCCATCACTGCCTCCCCTTTCTCCCAGAACCTCAACAGAAGGTATGCATGTTTGAGATGTTTTCCCCAATCAGGGAATCTGTAGAAGCAGTGTGAAGCTTTTTCGCTGCAGAACAACAGCAGCTTGCGTTTGCCTTGGCTGCCCTCTTTTGGTCATATTCTTAGCAGAAGATCAGCCTCCTCCCATTTCCTCTCCTCCCTCCTCTCCTCTGCAGCAATGCTGATATTCTGCGGGTTATGTGTAAGAGCGAAAAGCTCCTACATGCAGCCTCATTTTTGGAGCGTTCTAAAGTAATGCCATTCTAGGTGAGGGAGATATTTGTGGGGAACACAGTGAGCACTTGATTGCATCTGGATTTAGAGCCAGAAAGAATGCAGCTATTAATAGCCTATAAAAGGGCAACATGGCTATTTAAGGCAGAGCAGCTCTAACTTGGTATATTGGAATCTGCACCACACTCTCGGTATCACTGCCATAAATTTATGACTTTGAGAAAGGTGATCAAAGTCTGCTTTGTCTCACAAACCGAGGCAGTGGATTTGAAAACGCAAACAAGGTTATAACTAGAATAATGTTGGATTAGCATTTCTGGCATACTGTCTCTTACCTGTGGCAGAATTATCCAGTAATTCCTCTTTGCTTAGTGTAGCTTGTGATCTGGCAGGACGTGGGCAAAAATGTGGGAAAATGGCAGGAGTGTTTTTGTGTGTGTGTGTGTGTGTGTGTGTGTGTGTGTGTGTCAGCTCTATCCTTAGTTGGGTAATGAGATATTATGTGAAATATTTATGTCCAGGTTAACCCTCTTTGCTAGTGTAAGGCATATATGGGGATCACTCAAATGAAGATTCTGTGACATACATACACATCTGCACAGAAGCAGTATTAATTACAGCAATAAACACATCTGTCACATTTTCCCAGTCAGTCAGAGCGCTACATGTCCATAAATAAGGGAGGGAAATGTTTCATTCAGACGTGTTGTTGGTAATGCCTCTGGAGTGTGCCACACACAGTGCCAAGAGCCCGTTGCCTGGCAACCGTGATCGCCTGTCTTCTTGCTGGCGTTGTCTTGTGGAGCTGGCTGTCTAGCACAAGGCTTCTAGTGATGCATCAGTGCTTAACATGCGTTGTGCCTTCTTCAGCATGCTGGGATGTGTTTCCAAATATGAGTGTCATGGGTGCGTTTAGAGCCGAGTATCAGCAGCTCAGGTCGCCCTCACTCACAGCTTTCCTGTTAACAGTCGGGACTTTTCTCTTTCTGCCGTTCAATAACTTAGTCTGTCAGAAAGATTCTCATATTGATCAAAGGTTTGGAGACAATAGGGTCAGTTCCCTCAGCTCTCCGACAATCCTTACTGACTACATCTAAACGCTGAAAAGTCAATAAGATTTTTTGATGAACACCTAATTTGAAACACACCTATTCTCGTTCTCCACTTTCTCTCCACATTTTTGTTTTACTTTCAAGTTTCTCACGCTCTAACGCAAGCCGATCCTACTTGGATGCAAGCGAGCCAAAGGCAAGTACTTGGACGCCAGATTATATCTACTTTGGGAAATATCATGGTGTCGCCTACCACTCCTTTAACACGTCAATGTTATTCGAAAGCCCTTTTCCACATTTATATCTGCTCCTAGAAACGAGGAATATGCAAAGGCCAGAGACAAAGACTAAGCATAAACAAAGCACTGTAGAAACAACATTGTGTTTAAGATGAATATGAATGTGGTCTAATTTCTCCTGTGAAATATGCAAATATCCTAGCCAAGTAGGATAAATAAGCTAATTAACTACGTGGGAACTTAGACAGCTGTCAGCAAGGCGAGAAAAAGATTACCAGATACTGTTTAGCTAATTGTACAAAGACGCCATAAAAGGTGTGTCACCTCACCAGTTATGAAATGAGCTGTCATCCTTTTTTCCATGTCGTTCTTTGCTGTGTGGTTTGTTTTGGAATAATTTGATGATTCTCTATCCTGTAGGTGACTTCGTTCTCCCTAAAGCCAGTCTGATGTGAACACAGTGCAGATTATAGTTAAATTAGTTCAGTGTAAGCCAGAATATCTGTGGAGATAGGTTTGATTGACCTGATCACATTCCTGTTGTTATGCGTGCTACATGCATTTATGTCTCCACTGTAGAGATTTGTATAACACCTTGCCCTACAGGCATGTGTTGAACAGCCACCACGTAGGCTGTCTGGGGTTATTGTAAGTGTTTACTTTGTCATGTCATGTCTGTAAAACACTTATGTTAAAGTTGGGTCTGTTCAGTTAAAGCTCCTGGGCCGCTGTGAGCCTGACAGGCTTTGCCTGTGGGCCTGTAGACTACTTTTCCCCACACTGTTGGAATAAACCGCATTCGACTGGCTGTCACGACACTAGATCTTCTTTAATCTACTCATCTCTCTTTCTCGGCTTTCCCTTTCTTTCCAATTCCTTTAGCAGTCCCTAACTGGGATAATATTTATTTAGTCTGGCCTGAGCAGCAGTTTACTAAAAAGGCTGTCACAAAGCAGCAGGAGCCCTGCACAAACATGCCATACAGGACAACTCGAAGTGTCACTCCCTCCATTTCTCTCTCTCTCCAGGACTGTTTTACAGACCACTAATCAGTCAGCTGCCTTCCAAACTCCAGTGAGCAAAACACAAACATATGTGCATGTCTTAAGCTTTGAGCCTAATTGGTGTCTTGGTGCAAGTTCTCCACATTCCTATGATATAGAGTAGAGATAGTAATAAGTACTTATTTTAGCTTTTGGGGAAATTGAGAGCTCTAGCTGTTTGGTAACTTGAATTTATTGCCTGCAATAAGGAAACAGTATTTCTTTATCATAAACTGACTGTCTGCTAATTCTCTTTGTATGTGTGTATGTTTGTGTGTCTGTGTTTCCAGCATGCCCACCAAAATGCGAGGGTCAGGCCTGCACGGATTCGGGCGAGTGCTGCCACCCACAGTGCCTGGGGAGCTGTACGGAAGCAGGGAATGACATGGCGTGTGCCGCCTGCCAGCATTATTCCCACGAGGGCCGCTGCGTACCAGACTGTCCTCCTGGCACCTACCGTTTTGAGGGCTGGCGCTGCATCACCAAGGAGGTGTGCGCTCAGGTCCACCTGCCCAGCGAAGTGGACTTCGTCATCCACGATGGCGAGTGCATGCCCGATTGCCCACCTGGCTTCACCCGCAATGAGAGCCAAAGGTGTGTTTTGACTCCTTTAACATGTCTCGGTGTTTGGTTTCGTTTCTGAAACCAGAGCTTGGTGGCCTTACTGCTGCCTTCAGTGGATCTTAAGTAGGTTTTAGTTTTTGACTTGAATCTACTCTGTCTTTTTAAAGAAATAATATACAGTATATTAAGTATAATAGTAAATAATAATATTACATTATATCACTTTAGAATTGGAAATAATATTCTAGATTTTTCAAATATATTTTGTTTTGAGGTGTTTTGTGAATTTACAGAGCTTTTACAGATTTTTACAGAGATTTGCTAAGAGGTAGTGAATTAGTCATCTAAGGGAAAGGTCTTTCCCTCATGTGCCCTGCTCACATGTCTAACTATTCAAGCTCCTTGCCCTTGCTCTGATATAGAAGCACTCAAGGCAAAATATGTTGTTTTGACATTAATGATTGAAGGAAGTGGACTTCCAAGTAAATAGCGACTTGCTGGAAATATGGTCCAGTTTTGTGAAACAAGTGGGCAAACACAAGCCCTGGCTTTTCCTCTTGACCTTTTATCTTTTATAACCTGGATGAAGAACTTACGATTTAATTTGTGTTTTGAAGAGAAAACATTAAGAATGATTGCTTTAAGGGTACATTTTTGTTTTACTTTCAGTCATGAAAGAAAATTAAGTGACATAGTATTCCTGTTGTGGATTACTGGCATCAGCTCAGAGTGTCGTGGCAGTGGCCTGCCCTTGACATTTTCTATTATACACACTGTCTCTGCCTCTGTCTCTCTCTCTCTCTCTCTCTCTCTCTCGTACTCCTCGTACAGTATGTTCTGTAGCGCATGTGATGGCCTCTGTGATAAGTTCTGTGAGACTAAAACCATCGACTCGGTGGACGCCGCCCAGTCCCTGCAGGGTTGCACTGTCATCAAAGGCAACCTGCACATCAATATCCGTCGAGGCAGTAAGTATTTCGGATGACGTGGAAAGGCACACTACCTATTTCATGTCCTTAATCATATTCTCTTATTATGATATGTACTCAGCATATACCCTTGTTTTCGAAAGCAAATGAAACTTATGCACTTATTTACTGATATAACACATGTACAGTAAGCTTACTATGCAGCTTACTGTGACACTTTATTACTTCATTAGTACTGAAGACTATGCTGACACGTCTTTTCACCCATCTCTTTCTCCATTTTTCTCTAGACAACATTGCTTCAGAGCTGGAGAGTTTCATGGGCTTGATCCAAACAGTGACAGGCTATGTGCGGATCAAACATTCTCACACTCTGGGCTCCCTCTCATTCTTGAAAAGTCTACGCTACATTAATGGAGAGGAACTTTTAGACCAGTAAGACTCTATACTTCGTTTTGTTTTGCACAACACACCAAATATCAGCTTTCATACCTTCTGTGACTTCTGCAGGTCATGTACTTTTATTACACCAGTTACATACAAATTATCAGGTGACTTTGCCCACCAAACAAACATTCTGCAAAATTCTATATTTGAAAATTGGTTTAAAACCTCTACCAAACTAGAATACTTGCAGGAAACGCTGGTGTATTTTTATTTTCCTTTATTAGAGTATGAGGAGTCATATACCCTCAAAAGTTGAAGATGAAATGGAAAACGCATTACATTTTATACCATATACATCACTTTTTCCTTTGCCTCTTTGCACCAACTTACATGGTGCAGGAAATGCTCTTCATGTATGGACAATATAATACTGTAGTACAGTTTTAAAGTATTTTTTTTTACAGAGAATCTGCTGAGAATTTGTAAGTCAGTATATTCTGTACATGTACTTAAACATGTAGGAGCTAAATTTGGGCTCTAGCATGATGTCAGATGTGAGTAATTTTCTTCAGGTAAAATGTCTAAGACATTTAGAGGAAGAAGGTGAAAGAGGTCGTGAGAAAGCCTTTCTTTGTTCTCAGGTTTCATCTTGTAGGGGGCCTGTATGTGTGTGTCGAGCATTCCCCGCATTCCTTAGATGTTCTGTTGAACTAAACATACCCAAAGTGCATATTACTTCCACATCAACTCGGTGTGAGAACGAAACACAATATCAGCACACACTGGCTGTGGCTTTAGTGGACTCAAAACACATATACATGGTAGTGGGTTAGTGAGTCTTGCACTGGTGTGACTGTCTGATAAAGTGGGTAGTAAGTGTTCACAGTGTTCTACTATGCCAATACCAAGTCAGTGCCACAACTGTGCTGTCAGTTGTGACCTCTGTGCATTGATGGATGGGTAGAGGGGGGCTGACAAATTACACATAGCAACACGTGGGTTACAGGCAGCAAATGAGTACCTATAATGTTACCTATATGGTAAGTTCAGTGAGCATAGCTATAATAAAGATGTACAATTTTGTCCTCTTTGAAAGAGTAATATTGTAAGCAGATATAAAAAACACAATATAAGGTAGTAATGATACATTACCATAAGTTACATGAGCATACCATTTCACTTCTATGGCTCTGACTCTGACTTTGTTCCACTGTATTCTGAAGGAAACCTGAAACTACTCTTAGAGAAAAATAATAAATAATAAAGTACTACCATTCCTTGTCACTGGGGTTGGAAACATGGATATAGGGTACATTTAAAAACGATTTAAGATAAATAGACCATAATTAGTTTGTAGTATAAAACATTAAAGGTACACTACACACGTTTCTAGGTAAAAGCTACACACTAAAGGTACATAAGGTGTACCCATGAGGTTCCACTCCAGCAACACAACTACTCTTTTGTTCTGAGAGTGTAATCTTTCGGCACTTTTTTAACACTTGCTCCCGTTGTTCTTTGTGTCAAATAGGATGTATGCATTTTCAGCATTGGATAATCAGCACCTGCAGTATCTGTGGGACTGGAGCCAGCACAACCTGACCATCCGAGCAGGTAAACTTTTGTTCCGCTCCAACCCTAAACTCTGCATGTCCGAGATTCGCAAGATGTGGGAGAAGACGGGTGTCTTGGACAAGATGGAGGAAGATGATGTTCGCAACAACGGGGAACGAGCTAGTTGTGAGTAGCTTTTTTTAATACAATCTAGACTTATGTCAACATCTATAAAGTAATAATTCAGCAAGATTGGCGTTTTACTTTTCTTGAGGCCAACGAACACTGCCAAGACAAAAATCTCTAATATAAATCTCTCTGGTGTCCTTTTCCCTAAGGTGAAAGTCATATTCTAAAATTCAAGTCCAACAGTACCCAAAGCAATCGAATAAAACTGACCTGGGAACGCTACCGACCGCCAGACTACAGAGATCTCATCAGCTTTATAGTCTACTACAAGGAAGCGTGAGTGTTTCTGTTGGCCTACATTCATATCTGTATTACTCTGAAAAGTCTGGGACGAAGCTCAACTCCTGAATAAAATAAGGAACATTCTAAAATCTGTTACCATTTAGCAAATCAGAGATGTGATTCCTGCTCCATAATGATCCAATCTGCTGTTAGGACAATGAACTCTAAATAGCTCCCAGAGGAATCCATTTTTTTTTAAATGTGGTTTCATAGAACAGAAAGCAGCTTAGGTTTGCATGATCTAATAAGACATATCCTATCCTTAAGAAATCCTAGTAACATGTGTTTGCAAATTCAATCTCATATTTAAAAAGCTTCTGGTGATTTGTTTCTATGACACAGACCATTTCAGAACATTACAGAGTTTGATGGGCAGGATGGCTGTGGGTCCAGTTGGACCATGGTAGATGTTGACCTCCCTCAGGAGAAATCTTTGGATCCGGGAGTTCTGCTCTACCCTTTAAAGCCCTGGACGCAATATGCCGTTTTTGTGAAAGCCATCACCCTGGTGGTGGAGGATAAACATACTCTGGGGGCTAAGAGTGAAGTGGTCTACATCCGCACCAAAGCTTCGGGTAGGTAACCAGCTACTGCTCAAACACAAAACAATATGTGTTGCAGTCATGGGTAATGATTTCGAATAAATATATATGATTTACTGTCTAGTGGAATTTCCTTTACTGTAACAACTTATATCTTCCTAATTTAATACCATCAATGTGATTGCTTGCAGTAAAAACTGCTTATGTAATAAAACAGGCACTTATCAAAAACACTGAGCATCACACTTGTCTGATTTGATTGTTTATGAGCTTAAAGGACATACGTTGCCATTGGACAAACATTATAGCCATGGTTTAAAAGGGAAAGATTAATTGTCTGGTCACTTCACAGAGCCCTCAATGCCCAGGGATGCGCGTGCATATGCAAATTCGTCCTCATCTCTAGTAGTGAAATGGTCTCCTCCCATTTCCCCAAATGGGAATTCCACCTTCTACCTTCTCCGCTGGCAACAGCAGCCTGAGGACCGTGAGCTCTACCAGCACAACTACTGCTCGAAAGGTAAGGGAACCGCTTTCAGATGCACTCCTTTGAGCCTATGGCCACTGTAGGCTCAGATTTCTGTTCCTGGCTGACAGGAGTGGAACATGATGTGGTCTTCTGCTGCTGTAGCCCATTGTAGCTTCAAGGTTAGATGTGTTGTGCGTTCAGAGATGCTTTTCTGTTCACCTCGTTTATAAAGTTACCATATTTGAGTTGCCTTAGACTTCCTGTTAGATCAAACCAATCTGGCCGTTCTCCTCAGACCTCTGTCATCACCAAGGCGTTTCCTCCTGCAGAACTGCCGCTCACTGGATTTTTTGTTTTCTTTACTCTGTGGCCAGTTTATTTTGTACTCCTATGTTACCTGCACTTCCTTCTACAGGCAGTTTGTAGGTATATAAATGCAGACATCTGTTGCTCATGCTATGTCAGCCTCCTTCAGCTCTGCCCGTGAGTGGAAAGTGACCACAAGCCAATTGTACTAACATAATAGGAACTTTGTTTGCCCACAGAACTGAAGATCCCAATCCGCATTTCAGCCACATCGCTGTCAGACGTTGAGGAGGACACTAAGCCCACTAAATCAGACATGGCTGGTGGTGAGAAAGGCCAATGCTGCCCGTGCCCCAAGTCCAAGGAAGCCATAACGGCAGTGGCAGAGGAGCGTACCTTCAGCAAAGTGTTTGAGAACTTCCTCCATAATTCTGTATTCACACCCAGGTACAGTAATCTCTACCCACCTGCTCACTTTGAAACTGACTCAGGAGCAAATCTGGGTGTTTTTGTTACTGTTCCTGGAAAAAGACTCTTGAAGCAGAACAAAGGTCAACATTTAGGGCTGTATGACTTAACTGCAAAAAAATAAAAAATAAAAAAAAATTAGGTACAGGTACATTTTGTTGACTTGTTGCTGACATTTGTTTTGGCAGAAGAAGGTTTGCTGTTTACAGTGAGCATTTACAAACTATGCCAGCATCCTGATCCCAGATCAGATTTCACCATCCCATTCCTTACATAAGCTAGCTCAGGAGTTGCAGTGTTGCTCTGATGTGCTGTTTGTTATTGCCTGGGCAGCTGTGGCTGCTGCATGTGAAAAGGCTTTAGCAGACTAATTTGGAACAAGAGACTGAGGCTCGGTCAATAAGGCCTCGAGCAGTCTGAGGTGCCATGATGCCCTTTTGTTGGCCAGAATTCAAGAGGTCATCTGCACTGGAGTATTTGTTTATTTGCTAGTGGCAAATGCATTCCTCCTCATGCCAGAAGAGGAGCCACATACACATGTATGCATCAGGATAGGTTATTACTTTTTTGACACATGTGTAATGATGTCCTAGAATTACAGTTATCTGTTTACCATGTAAAAGGTCGCTTGATACTCGGAAAAAAGCACTTGAGAACTAATGGTTAGTCATTTATGTTTTGGCCATTGCAAAAGCCCACATAGTCTTAGCATCATATGGTATATTGTCTGTAAAATGTAAAAGCTGATGGGGCCCTGCAAAAGACTGATTGCTTGACTTGCAATTTCAGTGAAATTGCCTCTGTCGTTTAAAGAAGTAAATCTTTTTAGCAGCATTTAGTGGCAGAAGGTGCAACACTTTCTAGCATGAATTAGCAGTCTTGCTTGCAAAATTTCCTTTGTTAGAGGGGATGTGCATTTCTTCTTATACCAGGTGATGTAGATTTAAATATACCTGCACTGCTAGTCAGTTGATTGAATGTAAATGCTGGAAACTTGGGCAGTGAGATGCTGGATAATGTAAATGTATGAGGGGACAGAAATGATTATAAACCAACCTGCCATTCTAGAGTAAGGATTTGATTACTATTGATACTTTTATATCTAATAACTATTCAAATTAACTATAATCATAATCTAGTAATAATAAATTAAACTAGAGATCCCATGAGTTACATTTTAATTCATAAAAGGAATTCCTGGGTGTTCCCGGGATAGGCTTCCAGCTGGTTACTGAAAGTGTGTGAGTGACTGAATTGATCAACATAATGTAAGCTACACTAGCATGACAGCTTGCTGCCCAGTGTGCTTCAAAAATCTTCAGGGTACAATTCAATGCAATCTAAAAAGTCGCTCCCACCAGGAAGACAGCACTGTAGATACATCCATTTCAAAGCAGCACCTAGGTTTCTTATATCTGTGATGAGCACAGCAGTGTGTGAACACTGGTGAAAGAGAGAGAGTGAATGAAGAAGATATCCTCTTTTGGTGTCTATCTCTGTGCTCCTCCTCCGTCATTGCCTCACACAGTCTTTTATTGTGTGGTTGTTTGCTTTGGAGTGACCGTCTGCCAGGAAATGTACAGCGCATTCATGTGGAATGTTAATGAATTTTGCGGGAAGATCCCCACTGAGCGAGCCAGTGGACAGGCAGAGAGAGAGAGAGACAGAGGACATAGCAGAAGAAAGTGTGCCCTTTTAGTCCCCTCTCTCCTGCATGGCCATAGATCAGCTGTCTGGGCTCTAAGCCAGTTGGAAGCCTCCATAATCGCTCAGATCACACATGTGAAGTGTCTGCATTCTCTTTTACACTCAGAGGACAGGAAGGGAAAGGAAATGCATTAAGGAGAGCCACCCCAAAGCACTGTATCTGTGCACACTTCATCCTCATTTCTACCACCTCAGAGCAGGAAGCTGAGTTATCAAAGGATGCTTTGTGTTGTAGCTGTTGAAGCATTCCTGAGGTTTGCAGGTGTGAAGTCTGCCCTCAGGGCCTGGCATGGATATGTGTGTCTGGATGAGTCATTCTCACTTTCTCAGCAGACATTGTCAGGTGTCTTCGCCTGTCTTTGTCAGGTGTCTTCGCATCTTGAGCTAAAAATATTTGGATTAATGTGTGTGTGCGTGTGTGTGTGGTTAAATACAGCAGGAGGCAGGCCTCCTATCCTGAAGAGACTCTCAGCCCTGCTTAAGATGGAGAAGGAGGATTGTCTTGTTGAGATTGTGTGTGTGTGTGTGTGTGTGTGTGTGTGTGCGTGCAGCCTCTATATTAATAATTTAGGAATAATTTTGTCAGTAGTTTTGTTGCATAGTTTTGGGCTAGTTTGTCTGGACAGACATTAACCTCATAATTGACAAATATTGACCGATTAAGATACATTCAAATTTGAATACTCAATCAGATACACTAATGACTACTGTAAAACTGTAAAATGCTGTTGTAAACACACCCACACAAACAGTATATGGCCCAAAGTATGTGTACACCTGACCATCTCACTCATATATGCTTACTGAAAGTCCCATTACGAAACCATGGGTGTTGGCCTTTTTTTCTCTTCTGGGAAGGCTTTCCACTGGATTTTTGAACATGGCTGTGGGGATTTGTGCTCATTCAGCCACAAGAGTGTTGGTGAGGTCCGGCACTGATGTCGGGTGAGAAGGCCTGACTCGCAGTGGGCATTGCAGTTCATTGCTCAGGTGTTCAGTGAGGTTGACTTCACAGCTCTGCATAGGCCACTCAGGTTCTTCCACACCAATCTTGGCAAATCATGTCTTCATGGACCTCGCTTTGTCACGCTGGAACAGGTTTGGGCCCCTTAGTTCCAAAGAAGAAAAATCTTAATGCTACAACATACAAAGACATACTAGACAATTGTCTTCTTCCAATTTTGTGGCAGCAGTTTGGAGAAGTTATATGGGTGTGATTTTCAGGTGTTTACATATGGCCTTATGTCCATATAGTGTATATGCACATGAACTTTTGATCACTTCATCTGTTCATAGGCTGATGGTATCTTCATACATCAGGTGTTTAAATACTTATTTAAATTACTTAAGGACAAATAGAGGCCCTGATCAGTTACTCTTTCCTCTTTTTACCTCTGAAAAGGTATCAACCTCATTGATTATTTGTGCTTCATCCTGTCCTCCATGATCATAATCTCTGTCTGTATCCTGATTGTACTAGTCAATCTTACACTTTCAATCGGCTCTAACTCCCCATTACCAGTCACATTCATCGTGTCTTCCCATATGTGAGTTCAATCCCATCATAGGGTCTGATTATTAATTCTTTGCAGAGATCCTGAGCGAGCGAATCGGTACATGTCACCTAAAGATGGCGCTAGGTAAGGCCATGGCTGCTGCGCTTTAGCTTCATCTGTGAAGTGGCAGTGGCTCAATTAGCAGCTGGTAAACCGCAGTCTCTGGTGTTGCATGCATGTAATGGATTGTGCCAGGCGGTCTTCAGCTTCATCATCAGCACCATACACACAGGCATTCCTCACTTCGAGGAGAGATAGTAAATGCGGTCATTTCATTTCAAGCTGTGGCTTCGTGTTATATTGTAGCTGCCAAAAGCAAGGTGTTTCATGTGTTTTACAGCTCAAATGGTTGCATTTTGGTTGTTGGTTCAGTAGGTGCATATGCCAGTTATGCTGTTTATTACTTTTGTACCCATCAGGAGTACATAATTCATCAACCATGTTCTTACTCACTTACCTCAAAGAAACCTATTATGCTAAAGCTTAGGTGTTTTAACTCTATATTATTTGCATCTCATAGTGGCCATGTTGTCTATACGTGGAAGACATAAACAAGGGTATTTGGGATTGGATGGAGAATGTTCACGGTTTCAGGATGCCAGCTGTTTCAGCATCAGAGCATTGCATAGTTTAGCTTCAGTGAATAATACATTTTAGTATGTCGTAGACCCGATATATTACAATTCAAACACTGTGTATCCCACAGGGTTGTGCTATCACTGTGATTAAGTGGTGCTTTTTGAACATTATATGTTTGTGTGCTTTGGAAAGCCATGTGAAGTGTGCACTGGAATATACTGGATGACTTGTTCCATTGTTTAAACACCTCTTCTCTTTTCTTCTCTTCTGTCACTCAGACCTCACAACAGTAGACGTCGCCGGGAGCTTTTTGGGGTAGCTAATGATACATTAGCACGAAGCTTGGGCCACAACGTGACCGCATTGGAAGGCAACATGACTGAACCGGAGCTTGTAGAGCGAGTGTATCCATTCTCGGAAACCACATCTCAGACGGAATTCATGGAGATCGTCAACCTGCAACCATTCACTGTCTACCGTTTAGACATCCACGCATGCAACCATGAGGTCCAGCGATGCAGTGCAGCTGCCTTCGTATTTTCCAGGACCAAACCTGCAGGTGGGGCCATTCAGTCTGTTTGCATTACTCCAGGTCTCAGTGTGGGCCTTGAGGATGATACCCTGAGTAAGGTACTGGCTGAGAGCCTCAAGGCAGCCTTAAAGTTTAAAGCCACTGATCATGTTTTGTTATGCCACAGCTAACAGTGCTCTTATGCCAGCTAATCAGTAGTGCTAATTAGCCATTACTGTGCCCATCATTAAAAAAAGCAACATTGACAGTCTTGTCTGGATTGGCTAGGAGTCTTGGGCTAGGTTGTGTACCTCAGTATTAGTATCTGAGGGTTAGAAGCAGTGCACATTACCTCTAGCCTATGTGAGGTATGCTTATCTATTGATAAGTGCTTATCTATTTGCTCATCCAGAAAAAGCTGACAACATTCCTGGCCCGGTAACCCATGAGATGGATGAGAGGACAGAGGGGACAGTTCTGCTGAGATGGCCTGAGCCTCCACACCCCAGCGGTCTCATCCTCATGTATGAACTCAAGTTCCGCCTGGGCTCAGAGGTGAGTAGCAGCATAGAACACCCAAATATCACTCAGAATAGGAGCACAGACTGAAAGTGTGTGTGTGTGTGTGTGTGTTCAGCCTGAGAAGCATGAGTGTGTGTCGCGCCAACAGTACCGGGAGCTTAGAGGAACACGGCTAACCAACTTGGGTTTTGGCAACTACTCAGTCCGTGTGAGGGCCACCTCGCTGGCAGGAAATGGTTCCTGGACTGAGCCAGTATCCTTCTATGTCCCTCAATCCCAGCGTAAGGCACTCATTCACACTCTGTCTGGCTTTCATTATAGAATTCATGCTTAACATGAGGGCTGGTATAGTTTTTTAGTAAAGATAACCAGCTGCAAAATATTAGTATTGATAATCTACTGAGGTAGAAGGTATTGGTATAAATCGGTATATCTATTTTCAGTATATTTATCAGTATATTCAGTCTCATCTTGTGCAGACTTGGTTATGTTTGTGTTATTTTATTTCCACAGAAGCCTATGACAGTATGGTCTACCTAGCCATTACACTACCTATTGTAGTGCTGATCTTACTTGTCACTCTCATCATCACCATCATCTTTGTCAAAAAAAAGAGGTGAGGCATTTATTTTTGGAACTGAAACGCTGCGATGATTGTAAATGTGACGTTTAAGTAACATGGATATCCTATTAATCCCTCTCACAGGAACAGTGATAGATTGGGCAATGGAGTTCTCTATGCCTCTGTAAACCCAGAGTACTTCAGTGCCGCAGAGAGTAAGTACTGCTTTAACTGCATTCAGTTGATGTTAGTTGATTGAGTAATACAATTATCATACGTTCATAAGACAGCAAAAAAACATTATTCGGTAACTGGTAAACAGGCATGCCACTTAAAAATCTCTTTACGTAACTCATAGATGGCACTTCTGCAGAGATGTCACTTATTGCACATAATGTCCAATTTGCTTTTTGTCTTTTTTAGCACTGTACACTTAAGTGGACAGTGTGATCCTTTATGATGTAGGACACTTATACAGTATATAGACCATTTGAATTGGCAAGTTTACTCACTTTGTGTTTAGGCAGATAGTGTAAGTTGTATTTTGTTACATATTTATTATTTTGTAGAGCATCTGTTTTTTCCGTGCTTGCTTGATTTCTGTCATTTCTTTTGTGTAAAAGTAAATAGACAAGAAAATGCCCTTCCTTTTAATCCAGTGTAGTACAGTATGGTGTGAGTGACTGTACAGTAGATGTAATGAAATGTTTAAACAAATTTGCTTCTTTTCTTCTTCTGTGCCCAGTGTATGTGCCAGATGAGTGGGAGGTGGCTCGTGAGAAGATCACTCTGTGTCGAGAGCTGGGCCAGGGTTCTTTTGGCATGGTGTATGAGGGCATTGCCAAGGGTGTGGTCAAAGACGAACCTGAGACCAGGGTGGCCATCAAGACAGTTAATGAATCGGCAAGCATGCGTGAACGCATCGAATTCCTCAATGAAGCCTCTGTCATGAAGGAATTCAACTGTCATCATGTGGTAAGAAGCTGTCCCTGGACTCATCTTGACTGTAGTTCATAGAAAAGCAGTTTCATTATAGGACATGAGTTACTCCATCCCAGAGGAGTGAACTTAACTCACCAACTCTGGATATGACCAGATAAGAGGAAAGAGAGTGACCACTGGTGTGTGATCCTGTTCTGTGATTGTTCAAGGTACGGTTGCTGGGAGTAGTTTCACAAGGCCAGCCCACTCTTGTGATCATGGAGCTGATGACACGAGGTGACCTGAAGAGCTACCTGCGCTCCCTGCGCTCAAAACAGGTATTGGGGCCAGCTACTACTCTTCACACTTATTGCCTGCACGTAGAGCTGCTACAACCATCTTTTGGATAATAGTGACTGTGATTCTCGATTTTTCCAGATTCAGGCACTTGTTATTTGTACATCTAGATACACTATATGGCCAAAAGTATGTGGACACCTGACCATCACACCCCTATGTCACACCCATATGCACACAATTGTCTAGAAGATATTTGTGCACTGTAGCATTAAGATTCCTTTGACTTGCTCTAAAGGGCCCAAACCTGTTCCAGCATGGCAATGTCTCTGTGCACAAAGCGATGGTGTGGCAAGGTTGGTGTGAAAGAGTTTGAATGGCCTGCACAGAACCTTGACTGAAACCACACTGGTCACTTTTGGGATGAATTGGAATGCTGACTGCGCTCCAGGCCTCCTCGCCCAGCACCAGTGCCCAACCTTACTAATACTCTTGTGGTTGAATGAGCGCAGATCCAAACAGACACGCTCCAAAATCTAGTGGAAAGCCTTCCCAGAAGAGTGGAGGTTATTATAACAGCAAGTGGGACAAAATCTGGAATGGGATGTTCAAAAAAGCACAAACCTCTGGCCATAAAGTGTATAAAGTGTTTTTTTATTTCTTTCACACCAGACTCTCAATAAAATGTATTACGTATGTACTACAGTATTTACCACAAAATGGTTGTTTGTTCATATACAGTACATACATAATTTCCCACACAGACCATTCTTTTGCCTGTTGTTCTAAGTATTAACCTGAATCCTCTTATAATGTCATCAGAAATGTTTGGCCATGACTCAAAGAAAGATCAGTTGTGTCTCCGTCTCTCCCACGTACTCTCCTTTTTCTTTTTATCTTTCTCCCTGATGAAAGCTTTATCATATCTTCGTCTGTGGTGCAGAAACAAAGGCATTCATGGAGAAACAGTGAAAAAGAGAAAGAAAAGGGAGTTGTAATCATGAAACACTATGTGTATATGTATTATGTATTCTTTTCTCCGGCTGTGCAGCAGGGTTCGTGCAGCCAGGCCCTCCCGCCGCTTAAGAAGATGATTCAGATGGCTGGCGAGATTTCCGACGGCATGGCATACCTCAATGCAAACAAGTTTGTCCACCGGGACCTGGCCGCCAGGAACTGCATGGTGGCCGAAGACTTCACTGTCAAAATTGGAGGTGATTAATGCTTACACACACTCCAGAACCATTCAGCAGCCCAAATGAAGTATTTTAGTAGAAATTGAGGGCACTCGGGAAGAGCCTCATAAATCTTACTGGGACTTTGATGCAATGGTGCTGAAAAGATCTGAACCACTATATCATGCCCTCTCATTCATCACATCCCTGTTTTCTTCTTTTATTCAGATTTTGGCATGACACGGGACATTTATGAGACGGATTACTATCGGAAAGGAGGCAAAGGACTCCTGCCGGTCCGCTGGATGTCTCCCGAGTCTCTGAAAGATGGCGTCTTCACCACAAACTCTGATGTCTGGTATGTGCTGTGTGTCCACATTTGTGTATACACACACAGTCCTGGTTCTGTGGGATTGTGGGATTGTGCATGTGTATGTATGTGTTTGTGCATATTTGTGTGTGAGTGCTAAAAGAAGGTACGAAACCCTGAAGCAGATCTAAATGACATTCTCACTTCACTCGTCTATCTTTCAATAGAAATTAAAGCACACAAATTCCTCAGCAGCTCCCATTTTCTTAACAGCCTTGTTCTATGAGGTGCTAATATTTTTATTTATTGCTTTTTTCTGCCACTAATGACTTATGTATATAAAAACACTACATCACCAACCATTAGTCCAAATCCAGCCAGTAAAAACTTTCCCAAGATATTGTGAGACTTTGTGTTACTTTACTTAATTGTGTTAATTCAGTGTTAACGTAGCTAAATGGAGAACTTTGGCCATTGGTTTTGTGCAGTTTCCCAGTTGTGTTTATTGCACCAGCTTGGTGCTGTACTGCACTCTTAACATCCTCCAGATGTGCGCTAATGATGGGCTCACGGGTGAAAGCACTGAACCAACTGCCCTGTCTTTGTACCGGATGGGCCGCTTTTGAAGTCCTCCAGATGAATGCTCATATAAACCTCGCCCTTAGGTGTCTTCATTTGTTCCTTGCTTTTTTTCCTTCCTCCCTAAAACCGTCCTTGCTTTGCTGTGGTTTTGCTTTTCAACACAGTTCCGTTGCAGCCAATTAGATACAAGTCACTGTTATAACAGTCCCACTTTAAGAGCACTGGAGCTGCGTCTCAGATCCTGGGCCAGTGCGGAAAATGTGTCCGCGGAGAGTTAATGAATAATGACTAGCAATAGGGAGAACTGTGAGAGAGCTATTTGTGTATCTGTGCTTGCTCTGCCCCGCTGCTGCTCTGTCTTTCCTGCTGCTTGAGAACATATAGACTCATTTGAATTTACGAAGAGCAGATGGCCAAGAAAAATGCGGCACAGAAATAAAAACAGTTGTCATTATGGTAAATGGGTGCTACGGAGGGAGTTGTGTTTATATAGAACTTGCTTAAGAGAAACCTCTTTTTTTCCAGGTAAAGGATCAGAAAGGGCTCAGAGAGCCACCCCAGTGCCCTGCTAAACTTTTGCCTTGAAGGCTAGCATAGATTATAGTGGCTTTTTCTTGCAGTTGCGATCTATGCTCTGCCTCATACTCAAATGGCCTTGTTTTCATGCCGTCAAAGTGGATCAGGTTATGTAAGTGAGGAACAGATTGCTGCAAGATTTACCAGTCCTGCACTTAAAAGCTGGAGGGACTGTGTGCATGCAAGTCTGAATGCTACATCTAATTGTGCTTTGCTCTCTTTCTTTTTAGGTCATTCGGGGTGGTGTTGTGGGAGATAGCCACCCTTGCCGAGCAGCCCTACCAGGGCATGTCCAATGAGCAGGTACTGCGCTTCGTCATGGAGGGAGGCCTGCTGGACAAACCGGACAACTGTCCAGATATGCTGTGAGTGTTTCTCTTAGTCCATCAAGCATTGACCTTATTACAATGAATCAAAACATAACCACTTCAAACTGTCATGTGTATATAGCTATAAACTAATAATTAATGGTTAAGCATTAAGAGGTAACTGCCAGTCATTCATTGTTAGTTGCTTATCGAGAATTTTGTCTAACTACACCTTTGCAAATTTTTGTTGAATACCCCTGCAGTAGACCATGCAGAACAACAGAACAACCATCACATCCACTTTTGACATAGTCGTAGATTTCACCTTAATTACAACTTACTACTTGTGGTATAGGAACAAATGAATACATTTAAAATATATACTAGTGCTTGGTATTTGGTGTTTAGCATTCAGTATTCAGCCTCAGCCACCGCTATGCTTGTGGGTGCATCGCTGTCTTTTCGCAAACGAAAGTCAGTCTTTCTTACGTTATTGGCCATATTAGCATTTTAGGAGGAAATACACCAGAATCTCGGGCCATAAAGTCATCCCTGGTACATACTCCAGACTCTGCTCATGATCTGTTTATGGATGCAGTCACAAGAATGCAACTCTTACGTCAGCAAGCGTGTATGGATGGGAAATTCTGAGGATTAACGTCATGGCTTAAAAGTAGCTGCTTGAGTTCAGTGTTGGGAAGCTCCCTGTGCCGAGTAAGATGAAGCCCATAGAAGGGATGCCATGCCTCATGGGTGAGAATTCCGGCCATTCCGACAGCCAGATTAGGATGACCTGCCCACTCCAGATGGGCGTCACATATCCAGACAATTAGCACCACTCACTGGGAACATCTACCCCTCTGTGTATGTGTGTGTCAGTGTGCATTTCTCCTTTTGTAGGCTGATGTCAGCAACCCGGCATGTGGTCTTTCTCTTCACTCACATACTTCTCTCACTCTCTTTTCTCCTAATGCTGGCTTCACTTTACAGAGCATGGCTGCTGTTGTTCACATGCAAACCTTCGGTTTCCATGGCAGCCCATCCAAGGCTGTCATCCAAGGCCTGCTTCTATTAGCATGTGTGCAGAAAGAACTGAACATGCATTAACACCACAATAACGTGCTATATTGCCAGACACAGTCTGCGTAACATGCCACAAACCTTGTAATGTCTCTCCAGTGTTCTTACTAAAACCGCTTCTGAATTTCCTCGTAGCTCACAGTTCTGTTGTGTTCAAATGCCTGCTCAAAAGATTTGGAGTATGTGGCTTTTCAGAGTTATCACCTTGGCCCAGGTCTCAGGGCTTAGCAGCAGTTCATTTCCTGTTGACGTGTTTTTGTTTCAGAATTCATTAAGAAATAATACATCTTAGTTCTAGCACAGCTGATATTTCATTGGTTGGCATGGTGGTGCAGAGGGTAGTGTTGCCTCCTCACAGCTCCAGGGTTTGTGATTCGATGAATTGATTTGGATCAATTCATCAGTTTTTTTTAAAAATATATATATATATTTAAATAAATGGAGGCAACAATCATAAATCGATTATTAGTAATTATATTTTAATAAATTATTATTATTTAAAAAAAGGACAGACAACTGGTGTGTAAAATTATTAAATAATTATTAAAACCATTAAAATTATCATAAATTAGTAAATTATAGTAACAAAAATGGTAATTAAAAGTTATTTATATTTTTTAGCTGCTTTTTAATTATTTGATTTACTTGTTCGCTAATTAACGGTAGGCTTACCCTAGATTCTGAACAAAGTTGGTCACATATTAAATTGTATTCTATCTATTCTATTCTATGTATTTAGAAATATCATCAAATATCACCTTATGAATAGAAATCTTATCATCATAGAAGAATCAGTGGCATCTTCAAATATCGAATTGTTGATCTCTGAGTCCACATCTGAATTGGGTGACTTTCAGTCTTCCAGTTTTGAGTGCCCATATATTTAATTAAAATTTAGGCTGTTGTTAGCACCTGACTACTGTTTACCTTTTCGTTGTTTCATCTGCACACTTTTCAACAAAGCGGCGTATTCATTGACTTGATTAAGCATTATTATTTTCACAGAAAACTTACCAAAGAAGCAGTAGTGACTTGCGTGAGATGTGAATCATCCACATTTGATGTTGACTTATATATTACATTACTCTGTGTTATTGTTACTACTGCTTTCAGTACAGTGATGTATTCTTGTTTTGACAAGTACAATTAAAAAAATAGTCATTTTCATAGATGAGTAAATATTGCTATTACAGTTCTACTTGAACACTGTGTGATCTATAGTGACTTGTTACTTATGTTGAGTGAACATAACAGTGAGAGATTACTGTCACTTCGCTGGACAGCCATTTATTGCCCACTATTTTTTGATTTGACATCAGCATATTGACTCGTATAGAGAAATGTGTGATTCGAGCAAAGGGCAGACAGGACTAGAAACTCATGAGTGCAAGCCTGGCTCCAGTGACTACTGTCATCAATCGGCTATGCCCAGTTTAAACCAATGGTATAATTAACTTTTTCAGGAGCCCTCAATGGAGCTCTTAAAAAAGCAGCCTCCCCCATTATGGTGCGCTGCTTGACTTGAGGCGCGTGCCCTGATATGTCTCAGTGAGGCTGTAGAGGCCTGTTACTCCACAGCTGAGCCATAGGCATTTATTTCAGTGGGCTGGACAGATATTCTTAGCTTGTTTGTGTAAGATCTGAGTGCTGCTGCACCACATCGAGCTGTAATGACCCTGTTTTTTATGAGGCTGTCAGCTTATCATGATTGGCTGTATGGACTCAGCAGTTGGGAGGGCGTTTGGGTCATAACAGCACATGTAGCCTTTACTGTGTGTGTCCTCAAAACCTTCTGGAGGCACTTTACTCCGTTTCACAGAGGCCTGGTGAACACTGCCACCTGTTGATCAAGCAGCACTCGAAGAAAATGGCCCATTTTACTATAATAATACTTTTGAATCTAAAACTGAACTTCTAGTTCTTTTTTTAAAAGTCACATTTATATTACAGGGATGTCTTTATCCATTAATATTGATTCGATGCTGATATCTGAGATTAAAGGGGTGTGAGTTGTTTAACTACTATAAATAAAATAACCCTAGTTTACTGATTACATGCATAGCATAGTTATAAAAGAGGTGCCTTGAAGGAGGCCAGCCTTCACGTTCCTGGATTTATACCTACCGTGTGTCTAAATGAGGAGAAGAAAGTTGGCTTATCAGACGTCCATTACTACGTAGTGAACAGGACGTGCAGGTTATAAGTCGTGTTAGAAGATTATATATTTTGATTATACCATTACATGTATAATTGTGCATGTTAATGTTTGTACTTTACCTGTTGACCTCACTGTGTAGAATCTATTCAGTGTTTGTGTGTGTTTTCGTGTGAATGTTTGACAGATTCGAGCTGATGCGCATGTGCTGGCAGTATAACCCCAAGATGCGGCCCTCCTTCCTGGAGATCATCAGCAGCATCAAGGAGGAGCTGGAGCCTTCGTTCCGCGACGTCAGCTTCTTCTACAGCGACGAGAACAAGCCACCCGACACTGAGGAGCTTGATGTGGAGGTGGAGAACATGGAGAACATCCCGCTGGACCCCGCCTCCACCCTGACTCCACCCTCCTCTCAGGGGCTTACAGAGACTGCTACTTTGCCCTCTGCCCCCATGACCTGTACCTCGGTCCCTACGCCCTCCACCTCACCCTCTTCCTCTACAGCATCCCCAGCCTTGGACTCACACTTCGAAAACACACAGCCGTACGCACACATGAATGGTGGCCGCAAAAACGAGCGAGCGCTTCCGCTTCCACAGTCGTCGGCCTGCTGAATTGCCCTCACATGCACACGGTATCCCATGATTCCCCTCACCCATGTTTGTGGTCACATGTACTTTTTTTTCTCAGTCGAAGAGACAAACTCAAGGAGCAAAGATGGAGTCGTTACCCAGATAGACAATGATAGACAATGTCCTACTGTAAATCAGTACATTGCTTACTTATTTTTATGATGGTTATTATTATTTTATGTTTTTTTTCATCCCAGTGGAAGATTTGTGTGTGGGACACAGAAAGGCTGCGTAATGCTCTGGCAATATTTAAAATGACTCGCATAACCATCACACTGGGGAGCTGCAGCAGAAACTTCTTTTGTATCATATTTTGTTGCTTTTTTAATTTCCTAGAGGAAGTTTAAAGAGGTATAAGCATATTCTCGGCCAGAGAATTGTATTTAAAAAGAAATTTTGTGTATCAGCCAACAAGCCCAACTTCTGAGCACTTTTTAAAGGGCTTGTGTGTGTGTGTATGCCTAGAGGTGTATGTGGGTTTTTGCAGTATGAAAACACACATATTCCTCTGCTGTGCTGCACATCTCTCCCTCACCTGCTCTCTTTATCGTCACATTTCTCTTTCAAGGTAGAGTAGTGAGCATCTCTGCTAAGATCGCTTGTTCTCATGTCAGAACTGTTGCCTGGTTGGTCACGTTGTCCTTTGCTCCAACTTTTTCACTAAAAAGAGAGATGGGGCTTTTTGAAACTGCCAAATTTTTTTGCCAAATTGATACTTTTTCATATTTATTAATCAGCATGTTTATGTTATTTCCCAAATTTTGGTGGACAAGAAAGTATTGCAGTCAAGAAACTATAGCTCTTACACTGGCCTCATGCTTGTTTTGTTTTTTTCTTGGTAAAGCAGTTGGTCTGCTCTCCCCTCTGGCATAGCTCTGATTGTCCAACTGTGACATGACCGTGTCCACTCCAGCATCCGAGAGATGCACAGCCTCGATGTGTTGTTTCAAATGACATAAAAACAGTCTGACAGCAAACGACGACAAAGTACATGCTCCGAGTGCTGAGCCAGATAAGAGGCATACAAGATTGTCTCAAATATGAAGCAAACCGTTTGGGCTAAGAGGATCACCAGTTTTGACACGTTTGCAAAGACTTTGAGGCATTGTACACAGCAGGTATTTTGTTCAACTAGTTATTTGTCTCTATACAAATCCACCAATTCTATGAAGGTCTTACAGTTGTATGTTAGACCACCATATCATTTACACACATCGTTGGTTTGTCACTTTTGATAACTTTTTTACGGCTCTGATGTTCTTTGTCTGTACAGAAAGAAGCTGCTATTTTATCCTTTTTTTCTTCAAGGATGTTATATATATAAATATATAAATATATATATAAAGAAATCCTTCAGGTTTAATATTTTATGATCTCCACTACAGTCCATTTTCTTATGCTTTATACTCTTCTAGCAAAAATGAAAGAAAAACAAAAAAAAGAACAAAAAAAGAAGAAAAAAATTATATTTAATAAAACAGATTTTTTCCCCTTCCTTCCGCTGAGAGGTTGTTTAGATTGCCACATACAATCCATTGCCTTCTGTTTTTAATGTATTATTATTATTATTATTAATATTATTATTATTATTATTATTATTACTGTGTTTGTGTAGGTTTTTAAAAATGCCCTTGGTCTGTGTGAGTAGTTTTGGCACCCTTGTACCAGTTGTCTAGCACTGCACCAAGTCCTGCCCCCTAGGTGCAACTGAATCTCAGGTCAGAGTTAAGATTTTGCTCTCTCCACGCATCCTCGTCCCAGCTCCTCCTTCTAATCTGTTGCTTTGTCTTTGGTGTAATGGCGCTCTCTCATGCTGCTCTCGCCTCCCATATGAGTGTTGTACAGTAATTTTTCTTCCTCCCCCAGTGCCTCATTCTTAAGTCAAGACTCATCTTACTTTTGTTGTGTTTTTATATCACTATCACCCCATCTATGTAATTGCTTAGCATCTGACAGGGCTACTTGGGTCATCTTAGGTTGCCTTACAAACCCCAACCGCTCGACTGCGCTCTAAAACAACACGCTGCTGTAGGCTGCATTCTCCAACACGTCTCAGCATAGTCACACACGCTCAACGGGCGCAGACATCTCTGATGAAACATCTGGAAACCAAATACAGACATGGTAGGATTGAACTCCAGCACAGTGGTCTTGTCATTTCAATGAGAGTGAAAGAGATTCGTTTTTGGTTTTAAAAACACTTTTTTTCTTTTTTTGAAGGATTTCTCTTTGTATTTTTGAGAAGTGTCGCCCATGTGTAATTTGTCCCTTCATAGAAGGCTGTTCTCCTTTTCTGTAGGGTTATTTATTCTATTTTATTTTTTTGTGACATTAGTTTTAATCACTGTATAAATGGCCCAATGTGTATGAGTTTTTATTTGTATTTTCCATGATGTCATGACTGGGGGACTTTTTTTTTTTTTTCCATTTTCTTGAAGCATTTATCTACCTCACTCTTTTTTTTTTTTTTTTTTTTTTTTTAATTATATGTGTATGTGCATAAAAAGAAAAATCTCACTATTTTCTCATGTCTGTAGGAGACAAACCTCAGTCTCTAGATGAAAAAACCTCATCAGCATCACAAACCACATGCTCTCAGAAGACTGGAGAGAGGAGGGCTGTGCAGATTACTGCGAGCCTGTAACAACCATCCCAAATTGTATCCCACATCATAAATGGCCAAGCTCTTTCATTATCATTTTTCCTAAAAAAAAAAAAAAAAAAAAAGTGGTAGAGAGGGATGTAGGAATCGAACTGATAATTACAATTCTGGGCTTGGAAAAAATATCAATATTAATGCCTTTGCATATTTCCAAAATTCTTTGTACCCTGATTAAAATGTTATTACACGTGAGTGTAAATGCCTCATGTGTTTATATCAGAAGCATATAAAATTTGGGACAGAGCCGCATAGCTTCAGCCATCCTCTCTCCATTCAATAACGTGATTTCCGCAACCAGGAATCCTCAGATCATACAGCTGGCTTTGAGGGTTTGGCATTCATGGTTTTATTCAAATACTGCTGTGATTGATTTCCTGCCTAAACACAAACTGTTGAATTTCCAAAGCAAGTACAATTAAGGGAAAAAAACTGTATGTATGTATAAATCTTAAGCCAGCAAAACCACTATTCTCCATTGATTTTATTTATTTGGCTGACCTTATATTTCATGATCCAGGCACGAAACAGTGACAGTTTGTGGCTCTTGTGCTATAAATATCATCTCATTCTGTTTAACTGTCTATGCTTTGGCACTGACAGAGAGCAGGTACTGTAGTGCCGTTCATCCCTACTCTAACTCTAACATCCTGCAGCAGACATACTGATGTGATTTTTAATCTGCTTTCCTCATTAAAAAAAACTGATTTGGCTCTTTCAGCCTGGCTATATTAGCACTGATCAGACCTGCCTCACTTTCAGCTGTAAAAGTACCACTGCATCATTCCTTCACCTTTCTACTAACACTTAACACTCACAGACCAGCCAAATATTTAAACGGTCCTGAGCCAGTTTCCATTAAAAATATGTTTAGCATTATCATTAGCTCAGCATATAATGATTACACTGAGAGATTCTACACTCATTACACTTTCTGCTTGTAAGAAACTCAATCTTGACTCAATATTTCAATAATTTCTAAAATGTAAAATAAGCACCATAGTAAGTGCTTTTGCAAATTCGGTATTTAGGTATTTGGCCTTCTGAAGACTCCATGTTTCTGCATGCTGTGCTGATTTGGTTTAAAACTTTCTTCCTTCTGTTTTTTTCCCAGACATTTCACATAGTCGTCTATCCCATCTCCTTTTCTAGAGATTAAAGAAAGACAAAAGTGTCTCAGTTATTGTGTCTCTATTCTGTAACGCTGCTCCCAATATGCTGCTCCTCTGTCTGTTTTAAGGCCTCTCCATTTCAACTGGCTATCCGGAGCTTTGGACAGGTGCTTGGTCTCAGCAGATTGGTTTTCCAAACATGCATTTACTAAAGCGAACAAGGCGTTAGACCATCAAAGCACGTTTCACACTTGGCAAAGGACTTTGAAGCACACAAAAAACTTAAGCGCTCCATAATATCTCACCAACCCTGAAAGTTCCGCTTCGTAGCACTTAACGTTCTTTCAATCTCTATTTGTAGTAGTCTTCTGTAAGAGGAATTTCAGGGCTAAAAATGTGGCCAGTGATGGGGAGACCTGGTTGGGAGATCAGATTGCTGAAAAAGTATGGTATGGAAAAAAAAAAAAATTCAATGGTGTTCTGCGTGGGACAAGACGTAATCCAAATCACCATTCTTTGAAAGGCCTTGTACTTGTGTTGTTGCATATGTATATGGATGGGAGTGTATCACATGTAGATGTAGTGATGTAGATTTTGATGTCTTTATATTGAGAAAAAAAAATTACTATAGATCAGTGATATTTATTTGTTTGATTTTTTTTTCTGTAATGAAATGGACAAAAGGGTTGGCTTGTTCCAAAGTGAATGTCAGTTTTTGTTGAATGCTGCCAAGGTCCCTAGTTAATTGTAGGTTACAAATCTACTACAGAAACACAGACACAAATAGGACAGTGATGTCCAGTAGATTACGGGTAGTCATGAGAGAGATTTAACATGACTAGAATTTTTTTTTAAAAAGAGAAACGTTTACAGTAGATATAGCGCTTCTTGCAATGACCGTTCTTTGCAAACCTGAAGATCGATTGACTGAGAGTTTGGTTTGTTTTGTTTTGAGTTTTTTTTTTTTTTTCCAAGTATCATTCATTTTGTTGTATTTCCTCAGAATACAAAACCTCAGGTTTAGAGAAGATGCATAGATGCATTTTAATTGCAATAATGAGCTTGAGGTTTTATACACATCATTTTCCAGGCACTGTTATTTTGCTTGGCATTCCGGATTAAAAAAAAAAAAAAAAAAAAGAAAGAAAAAAAAAAAAACAAAATAAAATAAAATGTAAAGGGGCCTTGTTCTACTGTACTGAGATATTTTCAATCAATAATGCTTTGAATTTTTCTTTTTTTGCAAAGAACTCTTATCTCTGTGTCATTGAACTGATTGGTAGAAACTGATTTGGTGAAACAGCTCAGCTGGTACTCGTCTTCTCGTAAATTATGTATCTGAGGCCTCCTCGCTTTATTTTTGTTTTCTCCTCACTTCTAGTTCAGATGGTATACTTTTTACATGACATTGGCTTAATGTGTATCTGAAGAATTTTCATGTATTTTCTTTTTTTCTTAAATTTTGAATTAAAAAAGTGAATGGGACAGAATGCCAGTGTTGAGTTTTACTTATTGTCTTTATTAATACATTCAGGTGTTTTTTAAATAGTGCTTAAATAGTCTAGTTAATTCTTCATGTGTTGTTGGCTACATCTGCATTCGGATGCTGCAGGTCAGATCCTTTGTGTGTCAAGCTGGCATAACATGACCTGGATAATGGTCTGGAGCTGAGGCACCAGTCTTTCTGGGCTTGCCAGACTGCCACAGGCAGGCACATGGATGAGTGCTGCTCTCCTCTGCCCATAATTGAGGGAGAGATAGTATACAAAATCACACAGGTACCTGCAGACGGAGGAAACACACACTTGCACTTCAGTTGTCATTGGACTAACAGATCATTTTAGAACTCTTACAAGAAAATGACAAGAAAACAATACAAAAGTACAATTTGTGAGCACTCCACAATAAAAGCACAAACCTCCCAGCATCCCTAGAGTAGATCACATCCAGTCCAAGCCCTTTCAAGTGCTTGGCAATTGACCTCATGTCTATAATGGAGTCCAACCGTTCTGCTCCTCCTCGAATACAGCAGTTATCAGCTGGACAAATGCCACACACATCTCTGTCCTTATAGCCACTGTTCTTGCCTGTTTGTTCCAGAATAATGCATTTGGTTCCTGAGGCTATGCCCACATGGATAGCAACCTGATCACCACACAGACTGGATATGGTCAGGAAGAGTTGTTTCCATATGCCATTTTAAACAACTAAGTTCATACACTGCAAAAACAACATCTTAAATGAAAATATATAGTATAGTCACATTTATGTAGCATTTCCTATTACATGATTACAAATATAGGAATATTAAACCTATTTGACTTTTTTTTTTTTTAAATAATTTCAAGCTTTTTTTATTGGATAATAAATTTTAATATTTTAAAATTTAATAATATAATAAAATCAGAATTTTATAATTTTCATTTTAAGCATTCATTTCTAGAAAGAATCAAAATTCTCCCATTTTGCAAATTATAAAACTTGAAGTGAGTAAAAAAAATGTTTAGAAATAGGTCTAATCTTGTATTTGGTTTATGGTAAACTTAGGAAATATTAGATACATTTATTACTATATTCAAGCATTCACTTGTTAGAAACCTGTGGGTACAATGTACAGGTTTGTGCACAAAATTTTGCTTTTTATCAAATATCTACTGAGGAATTTAAAAAGCAGCAGTAACCAAACTATCTGCAAATGTAACTCAATACCAAAAACTACATTATTTGTTCATTCATCTTCAGTAACCACTTTATCAGGGTAGCAGCAGATCCAAAGCTGGGAGCGAAGTTAGAAGACACCCTGGATGGGACACCAGTCCATCACAGGGCACCATCCACACACACATTCCCACACAGGGGCAATTTAGCATAGCCAGTCGACCTATCAGCAAGTTTTTGTGAGGTGGCAAGAAACAAGAACCCAGGGGAAACCCACATGAACACGGGAAGAACATGCAAAACTCCACAAAGACAGTAACCTGAGCTCACCACTGATGCTGCCCCACCAACTTCATTATTGCCATTAATTCATTTGATTTCATTATTTTTTTGTTTATGTGACTATGCAATTCCAGAACAGACATTTGGTCACTGTGGAGGGATTAGAATGAGCAAGATTTACAAGGTTTACTCACGTCAGAGACTCAATATTGCAGTCAATTTCCCAAAACATTCAGGGTATGAAGCGTCTGGGGCAAATAACAACATGCCAGAAATATAAGCAACATCCTTGTTCAGTGTATCAAAGCAATCTCCTTACCTTTGGTTTCAGATTGTGCCATAATTCAGCAATAGCTTGGTGAGCTTTTGAGTAACACACAGGAATCTCTACAATGTGAATCTCAATGTTGTCTCCAAGGCCCATTCTCTTTAAACCCTATGAGAAATCAATATTTAGCCAAATTCAGAAGTTAGACTTATTTCAACATGGAGACTGCTGCTTTGTTAACTGTGACCCATTATCATTTGGGTTAATTTTTGGAAATCTTTTAAATTAATTTGTCTGATGTCGCAGGCCCTGAATTGTGAAAAGCATCATAAGTTGTGGGGAAAAAAAACAGCCCAAGACATTATAGAGCACGTATTCTCTGCATCACTATGGTCACTCTGCTGTTAATGTAAAAATAATAATAATTAACATTATTTACATTACAGCATTTTTCAAGTGTTCTTAAGCAAGACCAGATCAACAATATGCAATGATGGTTCATTCACTACTGTTTCACCCCTAAGTGTAAACAGAAAATTGATAGACAACCTTAACTGCTTCCCAGCTTGGATTTACCAAGTGTTGTCGGAATGGACCAAACCCTGAAAAAAAAAAAATACAAATTGGTATAAAAATGACAAGGATGGACTTAAGGAGAATGTACAATGACCACAACAAGGGCAAAGCTTCACAAACAGTTGTGATAAAGTAGCACACCTGTAACCACAATCAGCTCTGGCTTGCAAGAGTCCATCCCTCAGTGAAGTTCTAGAAATGAATACAAAGCTTCATTCCAGTTATTTATGATTTCTGAGCCAGTCCCATTTAGGCTGCTGAGAGAGCACCTTAGTGCTCCAGTCTGTCACACTGAAATCAACTCACTCGAAACTGAAATTTCAGCTGCACTTCTGTTTGTCAAGGCGATTAAAACTTGTCTGAATCGACCATGTAGCTCGATTCCTCGGAGTCGTGGCGAGTGATTCATGAACAGCTCGTTCTTTCTGGGGGATTCATTTGCAAAAGAATATGAGTTCCTGTGATTTTCCACTCCTGGCCTGAAGGCCCACTGTGCTGCAGGCTCAAGCTCACGTGATCTAATTAAGAATAATCTGATTCACCTGTCTGAATGACTCAATCAATCAATCAATCAGTCAATTAATCAGTCAATCAATCAGTCAACAGTGTGTGTGGACTTTCTGGATATTCTCTATAATTGAATAGATTTAATACAGTTTATAGATTTAAATATCTAGCCTATAAAAATATTTCAATAATATTTCATCTGAAATCCAGTCAGGAGATGACCTAATATATATATATATATATATATATATATAAAATATCAGAATAATTTAAAAAGGGCAAATAAAGGTCAATAAATAAGTCTCCTACTGAAGCATTCCCTTACACACCAAAAACAACTTAATATCAATCAAATTATTTCTATTTAGCTGACCTAAGCTTACACCAGAGTTCAACTTTTGCATTATGAGCAGTTAAATTTAATTTTATAATATAAATGGAATATAAAATTTTATAATTTTATGGATTTTAGAATATAAATGGAATATAACATTCTTGTATAATAACCTTAACAGTATTATGTTCCCATCTAGAACATATGAACCAGTGGATCACTCAGTACTCCTAGTGGTGAATCAAATGAATCAAAACTCTCATAGCTCGATTCACTTAAACGTGTCGCTCGTAAGAATCGAATCTCTGAAGTGATTCGTACTGTCCACCACGTCGGAGTGGGTAAGGTTGTATAACTGAGGTCAGAACAGTCTGTACTGTCTATCTCTGTCCACATGGGAGAGCCAGATCCCATCACAGTGCTCCTGAAGTGTTTTCCTCACCTCTGTGTGTGAGGAGTGGATCATTAGTGCGCCTCCCTTCTGCACCTGAGAAGTCTGCTCTAACCTCTCAGCAGCAGCAGCAGCAGCACAGCGCGTCCTGCACACTTACCCATGAGAACGAAGGCATAGTTTCCTTCTTCCCTTTTTTTTCCATCACGCTTTTTTATTTCACAACCTTACCAAGAACATGTTTCACTTCAAGAGGTCGTTCGAGGGCGAAAAGCTTCAGCTGCAGGAGCTGAATCAGAGGCTGGGGCAGTATCTATCCAGAGCGAAGCTGTTGGAGCAAGAAAACGCTCGCCTTGTAGCGGAAATAAACACGATCAGGCATAACAGGTCTACAGAATGGGAGGACACACGCATGGCCGAGCTGAGAGAGATGAGAAGACTGGTGGATCAACTCTGTTGGGAAAAATCCAGGGCGGAGATGGAGAGAGAGAAGCTGCGCAGAGAGCTTGAGCTGATCCAGGCCATGCGCTCTGACGAGTCCGCGTTTAGTAAAGGTCTGGATGGTGAGCTGAAGGGCTGTGAAAAGCAGCTGCGCCATGCTCTTCAGACCAACAGCGCGCTAGAGGAACGCCTGCTCCAGCTGCAGAATGAATGCGCGCTCTTGCATGATGCTCACAGGAACGAGATTGCGCACCTCAGGAGCCAGGGTCACACCCGGGTCTTACCTGTTGTCACTCGGACGCATCACGGCCCACCAGCGTTTAGTCCAGAAGAAGTCCAGGAGTATGCGCGTAGCCTGTCTGAAAGCTGGATGGAGACTTTTGAAATGTATCGACAGCAGGTTGAGGAGATGGAAGAATCCATAAAAGCAGATCAGGCCAGGCTTGAAGATATTAGAAGAGAGAAGGTGGAGTATGCTTCAGAGCTGAACAAGCTGAGGGCGGAAATGGAGAAACACAGCCAGATGCAGCTGGAGCTCGAGGAGCATCTCATGAACATGCAAGAAAAGTTCAGAAAAGATCTCAGTCAGTATCAGGTGTGTGAACAAAATTATTATTATTATTATTATTATTATTATTATTATTATTAGTAACAGTAGCAGCAGTAGTGGTCTTTCTGGGGCTAATATGACCACGCCCACTCAGTGGAGAACCAGCCACACCCTTACAAAAAAAAAAAAGCACTGTAGGCTGACACAGGCAGCTGGCCTAAGAATTGCCACATCTCTGAGAGAAATTCATAGTTAAACATCAGAGTGCAGTGATAAAAAAAAAATACCTAACCCCTCTGAGTTGTTCTAAAATTAAACTATACTATACTATAATATCCTATAATATAATACATGTTAAAGAACTTTAGGCCATGTTGATCTCTAGGTGCATTATATGCATCGTGTATTAGACCTAAATGTTTTGTCTTAAGAGGAGATTGCTCTCTGGGGAACTTTCTGAGTAGATTATTATGCCTAAACAGAGTGAGTCATGCTTGCTGTCCACCTGAGCCACCTAGTGTACTATACAGGCTTCAAGGCAATAAAACATCTATTAGATGGGCTCTCAGCACACTTCTAATCATGTTAGCTGATAGATTTGTCTAAGTCAGATGTTTAGAGTCCCTTTGGGGGAAGGTTCTATAGTAAGCTGAACTCTACAACACAGTGTTCCCCTATCAGAAGGGGTTCCAAGTAGAACCTTTATCCACTGAATTATCCAAGGAACCCTTGAAGAATTCCCTTAAAGGACCCCCTTTTTTCCCCAAATGTGTATGCATTAATAGGGTACGTGTGTTGCACAAACTCCAAATTCATCAAGGATTTTTAAGGGTTCATTTGATAAATAAGGTTCTTAGCTTTCAAAAAGGGTTCTACTTGGAACCCTTTCAAGTATTACAGAACATTTAAGGTGTCCCCTAGAGGGACAACTGAAGAACCCTTAAGAGTGTACTTGTCACTCTAAGTTAAGCATAGTGGTGCTTTGACAACCAGCACAACAGGAGAGGATTTAAAGGTTACTATGGCATCTCGTGGGCTTGATGTGCTTGACTAATCATTTTGTGACCTACTTTAGGCAAGTGGCTATGAGCCAGTAACCAGGCATCAGGCTTTCAATTGAGCAATGGGAGTGTAATGGAGTAAAGTGTTGTAAGAGATCCTCAACAGGAAATACATGAAATATCTTTTAACAAATGTTTTGATAGTCCATGATCATCGATTAGAAGATTATAGTATGTTATATTAGAAAAGCACACCAATACAATCACTAATCACTTCAGGTTTCGTCTACATTATTGCAGCATAAGGTATAATCCAGGAGCAAGGCTGCTCCTGGAGGTCATACCTGACTCTGTGGTTTAGATGCTTTTGATGACTTTAGCAGGAGCAGGCTAGAATAATAAACTAACACTCCTCTTCTACAGATAATTGTTGAAGAACTGGAACATGAGCGTATGCTTCTGGCCAACACCATTACAGAAAAGCTGAAGGATCATCATGACCTCCTACAGGTCAAAATGGGGCTTGGCATGGAAGTGGCTGCATACAGGTAGAACGTCTTTTATGATTACCATCCATAGTAATATATACGCTTAGAAAAAAGGTTCCAACTAGCAACCTGTAGTGCAAGGTGTCCAATCATCCAGAGAGGGCTGGTGTGGGTGCAGGTTTTCATTCCAACCAAGCAGAAGCCACACCTTGTTTAACAGACTATCAAATGTGGCTCCTGCTTGATTGGAATGAAACCTGAACCTGCACCCACATTGGCCCTTTGCAGATAAGACTGGGCACCCCTGCTCTAGGAAATCCTTAGAATAGAAAGCTATAAACGATTCAACATCCACAAATCCCTTTAGCAACCTTATATACTGTGTGTATGTATGTGTGTGTGTGTGTGTGTGTATATATATATATATATATATATATATATATATATATATATATATATATATATATATATATATATATATATATATATATATATCGGTCATGTGAAAAAATTAGGACACCCATGAAAGCCTGTTTTTTTTTTTTTTTAACTTAGTTAAACATATGGACATTTCATCTTCATTTTAACAATATTGGGAGATTCAAGTAATATAACTAAACAAATAAAAACAAAGAAAAGTCTTTTGAAAATGATCTCTAAAATTTAATATAAAAAATCCAATTTCTTCTGAGGAAAAAGTAAGGACACCCCCACATTTATTTGTACTTAAAATGGCTAAAATTACTTACAGGTGTATAACATCAGGTGCAAATTATTAGAACATCGTTACAGAGCATTTTGAAGGAGGCCTGCCTTATTTAAACCTCAGACATTTAGTTTGGTTTGCTCTTAATTGTTGAAGTGAGAGGTCTCACTATGGTGAGATCCAAATAGCTCTCTGAGGCCTTCAGAAAGAAGATTGTTGATGCTTATGAGTCTGGTAAGGGATATAAAAAGATCTCAAAAGAATTTGTAATCAGCCATTCCACTGTCCGGAAAATCATTTACAAGTGGAGAACATTTAAAACAACTACCATCATGGCCAGGTCAGGCCGTCCAAGCAAATTAACCCCAAGAGCAGACCGCAAGATGCTTAAAGAAGTCTCCAAAAAACCTAAAATATCATCATGTCAAAGTGCATGAATCTACAATCATCTGCACAACTTTAATTATCATGGGAGGTGTGCAAGGAGGAAACCTTTGCTGTCTAAGAAAAACATGAGGGCAAGACTGAATTTTTCATTCCTATGAAATAATGCCTCTTCACAAGGCTTTTTACTGATTAAATATTTATATCAAAATTAGTTTTGCTTTATGGGTTATCACTTGCATGTTGAAATTACATGCTGTATTATGCTATCAGTATGAGATTATTACGAAATGCTGTTGAATATTGTCAAAGTTCTGCTTATTTGTGTTAATTTATCAAAGTTTATTCAAGTTTTTACAGTATGTCTAACACCGTACTTAAAATGCCATGTCATATCTACCACATAGTTCTGAGATATCTCTGAGTATTGATAGCCAAACAGACCCATCTCTGTCCAGATTTAGCTCTTGGAGTGTATTTTTAATCAGTGGAACTGCAGAGCAAATGCTGCCTACCCTTTTGGCAGAGCTGTGGAGATTCATCCCCCTCTGGGGTCAGGGGCTTTAACTCCATTGTGAATGACTGAGGGGTTGAATCAGAATAGGATTAGAGGAAACTTGGTAACTGGCAATCATGGTTACATGTAATTTGTAGTTCTTGCAAAGAAAGAAGTTTAGTTGTCTGAACTTGCTGGAGACTATAGCAGTAGTGACTTCAAACTATGTATTATATTTTGGGTATTATATAGAAAAATTATATACCCATGTTAGTAATATAACTAGGAGGGGATTCAGACAGGCACATCTACTCATCTCCCAGTCATGTACACAAAGTGACTACCATACCTTTTATAGAAGGCTCCAGTGAGTTATTCCTCCTACCCACCACAGCCCTTCTTTGCTGGTGTTTGCCATTTCAGAAAGTTTTGGATCCTTCTTTTGATTTTCTTTCTTGCCATCTCTCTGCTAAAACTTTCAATTTTTGTCAGCCTACTTTCTTGTTTCTAAAATATCTGGTCTGTGTTACTTATTCATAATGTCTTCCTTGGCAATGTAGTAGAGAATGCAAACAAGTGTGTCTGTGTGTCTGTCACAGCTTCACATTCTAAGCCATAATGGAAACAGAGCACGTTGTGGTTGTTATTTTTAGTTTGGTCATTCAGCAGATCCCGAGGGAACATCCACTGGGACTATACTGAATTGTATTTCCACAAAGTGTTACTCTAGCAGTGTTAAGGTAGGTTTCGCAAAAAGGACAATAAAATGGTATGGTGAAGAGCAATTAGTCAAGTACAGTTTGTATCTGTGGGAGAAGGTCCATGTCTGTATCTTGTCTTCCTTTCAGTTTAAGGTTTTGCTTGGTGATGACAGAGCAAGGTGGTCAGCATACTAAGGACAGGTGAAAGAAGTAACCCAAATGGTTTGGTTGAATTTTTTTTTGCCAGGAAAATACCTAACCCTTTATTTTATTCTTCTCAGGGCACTGCTAGAAGGTGAAGGTAAACATGCTCAGATGAGGTCTGACCAGTATTCAAGAGAGAGAATAATAGGTACAGTGGATTAATTTTTATTATGCTGATTTACTGGCTGTAATGTTCAATATTCAGCTTTGTTAAATACAACACAGAGTAACACTGAATGCTAAACCTTGCCTTTTCTCTGGCAGATATCAAATTGCCAGCCCATCCTTACACTCCAAGAGTCTCTACCATCACAGCCAGTCGACCAGAAGTGAGAAGGAATTTAATAGGGTATGATGTCTGGAATGTAGAACCCATTTCCAGCATGAGAACCTCCACTGTATCCAGTCAGTATGATTCCCACAAAACCTCCAGGATTTTGCCTATCACTATTTCAAACCATGCCCAACAAAGTCCTGCTGCAAGAAGAGACATGATTGCTTTCAGCAAAGCAAAACAGGCTTCAGTTTCACCAAGTGCAGCCAAACCTGATGTCTCTGCTAGTAAGACTAACAAAGAAGTGATGGAAGAACAGAAGGTAATCATCAAAGGTGTGTCTAAAAGCCAACCAAGGAGTTCGCCTGATCTTTTCCAGACAGAAATACAAAACAAATCATTCCCCACTACCTCATCAGCAATAGAAATAAAATCAGTGAGAGTTGTGGCACCACCTATGATGAGCCTGAACACTAATGCAGAAACCAATCAGAAAGTTGTTGAGGAAGATGTTAAGGAAGATGAAAGAAAAGATCAGAGTACAGAAGCAGATCATGCCAAAGCAACAGTGCAACCTGATGCAACACCATTTATCCAGCATAAGGAATCCAACCAAGAAGATAAGACAGATTTGAAAGATTCTGGAAATGTGGGACCAAAGGTATTTGCAGGTGAGGAAAAAGTTTTGGACTCAGTGTCCATGGAAGAAATTATTGAGAAGGTCATAAAGCCTGCTGGCTTTGATACAAATCTCAGTTCATCTGCTGACTCAAAGATCACATACCATGTAGAGAAAACAGAGCAAGAGGATGGAAGCACCAAGACTCAGATAGTCCTGCAGTCAAAAGTGGAAGAAGACCTGGATGTGTCAGACAACTCGGCTCTTGATGAACTCCTTAGTAAGGGGGTACATAAAGTCTCTCTGGAGGATATTGAAGGAACCCCAACAGGAAGCATGATTCAGAACCTTCTGCGTCTTGGTCTTGAAGGTGAAAGCTTAGAAAACAAGTCGGTTAAAGTGGAGATAATGGAGGCACCATTGGAATCTCATACCGATGAAGGGGAAGGTGAAATTGAAGAGACTGTAGAAGTTGAGTCCAAAGCGTACTTCCAACCTTCATCAATGTTCTTTCACATTGAAGAACCAGAGAATGAACCTCAGCCAGCTAAACAACATGAAAACACTGACGAGTCTATGAAAGCCTCAGAGTATGTAAAGAGTGGATTTGTGCAGGTGCAGGAAGTGTCCAGAGATGAGAGCCTCCCATACTATGCTCAGGGCCAAGAAACACAAGAATACTTTGTTTCCACCCCTGAAGAGAACATGTCTGGTTCAGAGGAGGGTGGAGGATTTATGTCTTATGGACATTATGGAGTGGTGGAAGACCTTTCAGATGAGAGATACTACCAGGAAGAAGGTCTGCCTACAAAAAGGAGGTACTCTGATGAAGGGGAAAATAACAGGGAGTCACCTGAATATGTCAAAAGAGACACCACTGGAATTCCAGAGTGTATTATAGAAGAGGAGGTGCATGTTCCTCCCAGAATTCAAGAGTCTATGCTGGAGATCCTGAAAGAAGAGTCATTGGACCCCAGAGAACAGCTAAAGGGAGCACTGGAGCAGCTAGAAGGCACTGTGTCTGGAGAGCTAAAAGAAGAACTTGTTTCTTTCACCAAAGCTGGTCAAAGTTCTGAGAACCTGTCTGTTAACATCCAGAAAGTGCAACAATCTCCAGACAATGGAACAATGACCTTTGTGGCAGAGCTTAATATTTCCCAGAGTCTGGAGGATTCTGGACTCTTGCAAAATGAGGCAGATGACCTGTTACAGGAACAGGTGATGGCAGCACTGCAGTCCTCAAGCTCTGACCTCCACCAGGCGCACAGTGCTGAAGCTGATGATGAGTATACCATCAGACTTTCCACAGAGGAGGTCCAAAAAGGGGAAATGCCATGGATGTCCAGCCTTGAGGAAACCGAAGCTTTGAGCTCAGGTAGTGAAGTTAGCAAGACCGAGAAGGTCATCAGGCTGGGGCCTAATGAGACATCCTTCACGTTCCAAATGGGTATTAACAACAGCGCGTCTGCGATAGGCAAAGAAGGGATGGATTCTCAAGATCAGAAAGGCAATGGAGCCAATGTGCAAGAGTTTGTACAGACCCAGAAGACTGACCCTTCATTAAAAATCTACCAGGAGAAAAGAATAGCTACTGTTTATCTTGAAAGCCCCCAGGAGGACTAACTGAGATCTAGATAAAACCACCTATAACTGAGATCCAAATAAAACCACGTATTATATAATCAGGTATGGAGAAATGTTTGTTACTCTCATTGTTTTTACAATACATATAGAAAGCAGCACATATCAAGGACTTAAAGCTTTACTTTCTACACAATTAGATTTACGAGTTTAGACCCTCTTGGCTCTGTGCCTTTTTTTCTTTTTTTTTCTTTTCTTTTTTTTTTTTTTTTTTTTTTTGCTGTGTAGGCCTCACGGAATTTGTCACATTTATTACATGTCTTGTCTAGAATGACATGTAATAAAATGTACTGAAGTTAATAAAAGAGCATTTAATATCATTGATTACAGGATATCACTGTCTCTTGTAACACTACACAAATTATTTTAAGCTACACTTCAATTCAGATAGAACATACTGCTAATCCTGTATTCAAATCACTGCGTTATGTTTCTGGGTCATGTTTCTACTGTGTGTTCTTTAGTATATGCACTGTCATCTTTTACTTTAATGATGATACTGTTTTGCTGTAACACATTTTTAAATTACTGTCATCTACACTTAATAAGGTCCAGAGTTTAATCTAGTATAAATTCACACATATTTTGTATTTATGACACTAAGAAAACTTAAAAACACCTTAACAAACATAGAGCAGAGGTGCCTGTTTCTTTTGCCTGTGCCTATTCTGTGTGAACAAAATTAGGTGATTTTCCTGCTCAAAGACACCCATAAAACTGTTAATTAACTGGTGAATAGAATTATGTGTCTCTGAAGGAAATAACTAAACACTGCTGGATTCTAGTGCACTAAAACTGGAGCTCCATTTTATTTTGAGTACTGATTGTTGTTTATAGCCCCTAATCTGACTTGATTATTGTCAGAATCTGGCTCTGTGACTACCAGATTTCAGACTATCCTTCTTGTCCTTCTTAGGTCCTATAATCCTTAAATAACATTAGCATGGCATTCACTAATCCAGCCTCCCTGCGCTTTCAGCGTAAGGGCCTTTCCATTGTTCAGGACTGAGTGAGACAGAGAGATGAAAAAGTGAAAAAGCAGGTTTCTCTTAAAAAGCACCAGTGTCAGTCTAGTGGTCATTGAGGTAGTGTCTAACAGCATGTTTGCATAACAAATGTATTTTGGGATCCTTACTCATGCCTCACATGGTGGTAATGGAGTGAGTGAGAAGAAAAGAGAGAGGGTGACGCCAGTTTATGTCCAGTAGGACTCTTTTTAGAGTTCTGTAGTAACATGCGTCCAAAAGAGGTGTGTATGTGTGGGTATTTATGAACATGTGTTGATGAACATTATTATTTGCAACAATAAATAACTATACTGTACTATAGTTATTCGATAGTAATAAATATACTCTTCTCTGTTTCACACTAATGCTCTCTTGGAATCAGTTTTGTTTGGTTGGCTCCAAAAAATTTTTCGCCCTGCTGTAATTTTTTTTTTTTTTTTTTTTTGTCACCTGGTTTGTCACTGGTGGTAGTGTTGTGCCTGTTCCTAATAATGATATTATGAATATATAACACTGTAATATGAGTAAACAAAAGTTTTGTTTAGCAGTGGGTGTGTAATAACTCCTTTAAGACTTCATCATTTTGAAAGTTAGTGACATTTTCAAAATAATTACCTGAAAAGAAAAGTGATAATACTTCATTATTTATTTCCAGTGATAATGCAACAACAACAGCAACAACAATAATCATCATCATCATCATTTGTTTTGTGTTTGATGATAGTGTTAACTGAGGCTTGGATTTATTTTTGTCTCTTCTACTTGTGTGCTTTTTCCAACAAATATTAGGTATAAATTAGAAGTATACCTTTTATGCAATACATACACACTAGTACAGGTTTTATTTCTATATCAAGTAATGGGTGTTTTTGTGGACTCCTAACACATTCTCTTCCACATTGCTTCCACATTTTCTGGGTATTAATTCATGCTACAACAAAAATAAACACAGATCTTCCTGTGTGCTTTGGAGTCAGTGTCCTAAATCTTTAAGCATATAGTAATACTGAAGGATAGAAGTATCAGTGATGACTTTGACCAGTTTTCTGACTCTTTTCTGAGGGGAGCAGATGGGGTACCCTTGCTAGCCAAGCCAGAATCTCTTTTGTCCCAGCTGTGTTTCTCACAGAGATCTGTACTGCTATAAAAGGGAATGAATGTGCAAGTTAATACATCGTGGTAGTTCTAACATTAATGTCAAGTATTTGTGCACTACTGGGTATGTTAGAGGAAAGGCTGCCTGCTGACTCAGTTTGGCACACAGATATAACAATAGGTCCAGGGTACTTTGTTTCCACAAATAAACCATCCCTCAAATTCACCTTGTAAAGTCCAAATACCCCTCACCGCTTCTACTTACAGACCATCCAGCTCGGTACTCAGCTCATGACATTTACCCATTATCTAAGGAGCGAGGGTGAAGAAGGATATCAGGATACTTCAGATGTATTTGGCAGTATCTACCATTAAATATACAATTTCACAATATTTTTACAGTTAGAAGTAGAATAACAAACATAGCAAAACATTCCATGATCAGAATTACGTCATATTACATCAAGGGTATCTAAAACGCAAACAATATACCTACTGTTCAGTGTTTCCTTAATGACCAGCGAGTAGGAAAAACCTTGGAAGCTTGGAACAAACTCGATTCAGTGTTTTCATCACTTGTGTCTCAAGGCAGGAATGATGTAATGGAGGCAATTTTTCACCAGGTAAGCAATTGTAAAGCAGTGTGCCAGCGTTTCCATGAATGTGTTTATAATGGACATTGCCTATACAAGTAGGGTACTGTCTCTTCATTGGACTTATTGTATCTTCGGTAACCATTTTATCCTGGTTAGGGTCATAGTGGGTCTGGAGCATATCATGGGAATACTGGGCACAAGGTGAGAATACACCCTAGATGGAATGCTGCTCACTATTTCACTGTTGCACTGTGGGACGAGGAACTAAGGAAGAATATTTCACTACAATAATACACCACATGTATGTAATGTATGTGACAAATAGAAAACCTTGAACTTGAATGCCAGTCCATCAGAAGGCAGCATTGCAAATACATGTTCAATTTATCTTAGCCAGTCCACCTACATGCATGTTTTTGGGAGGTGAGAGCAAACCAGAGAACTTGGAGGAAACCCATTTGGTCAGTAACCCGAGCCAGACTTATTGTAGGTCCACTAAACCGTCAAACCTTTCTACAAACATGCCCTCAATCAATTGTGATTCTCTGCTTCCCTACCGGATGTTATCCAGAGTTTGAAAGCAGGGGTGTGCTACTCTGGGCTGCAGCTGTTGTCCTGCTTACAGGAATAAGAATCTGATCCATGCACAACATTATCTAGCAGGGAAAGTTTAGCAGCCTAAAGAAGAGCCCACCACTGATACACAGCCTGAAACCTGGACCTGTCTGGTGCTTAGATACAACAACAAAACAACATAGCAACAGAGGGCCTTACAGGAATGTGGAGGCCCATTACAAGAAATCAACCACTGATATGCTCTTTCAGTGGCTTTCTGAGAAACTGTGAAGAAGTAAATGTCACTGTATATTTGAGGGTTTCTAAAGAAAGTTCCAAACTATTTCTTTAATAGGCTTTTTCTTCAGTACAAGATTATTGCTGTGTACTCAGATCTAAAGCATACAGAGAATACACAAAGGTCATTCTTGATTTACCACTAGCAGTAGCACTCTTATTCCAGGTTTGGTGCCAAGAATGGATGTAGAACATGTGGGCAGACCCGTACTTTGTGATATGACAAAAGAGGCAAAGGAATTTTATATCTGTAATTATATGGCTACATCCATACAGTCTTGAGGATTTTCTGAGATGATTTATGATTTATTATGTCACTTTTCCTAGTATGTCCTTTTAAGGCAAGTCTGTTTTGACTGACCTTCTGAAGTCTCTGAAGCCTAAACTCCCTTGGCTTCAAGTAAAATGGCAAAGCACAATGTCAGTCTGTGTGACATTTTACTGTATCACCAGGCCAGGATTAGAGCACGGTCCTGAAATCACTGTGCCTTAGAGACTCGGGTCAAAATAGCTGTTGCCACAATATATTTAATCATCACTGTCATGAGCTTAGCTTACCACATGTTTAACAGTTCTCCCTGGGAAAAAGTAAAAAAGTAACGTGAGCACTTGCACGGATCTATCTTCAGTGACATGACTCTATACTCTGTGTGCTCTGTAGAAGAAATAACACAGGCTCAAGAAGCAATGCTCATATATACACTGTCTTGCATAAGTATCCTCCCCTTTTGACTAATGCCCTTCTTACCCCAGTGACTTCTGGTGGAGGGCCTCCTCTAGGTAGAGCCACAGTTATATAATAATAGATTATATGGTGCTCAGTCAGAAATCTAACATTTGGGATATTTTTTTTATAATCAAACCTTGACTGATACTTTTCCAGAACTTTGTTCCAGACTTGGTTTGATAACTTCTTGGTCTTAATGATGCAGTTTATTTAGGTAAGAACTCTAGAACATCCAGGAACAATTGCATTTATTCTATGATTTGAACTTCATGATTCAAGTTCAAAATAAATCTATTTCATTGTTACACTACAAAAAGCAGAAAAGTTTAAGGGAGTGAATACTTATGCAAGCCAATGTACATATTCATATAGAAGGCCATCATTTTCTCATGTAAGAGTATCTGTTCAATATTAAATTACAATTACCTTTCCATATTTCAGGAAAGGAGAAGAGCCGAGATAATTATTTAGAGTGCATCATGAGAGATCTCAGCTATGATGACATCCAACCTCTGATAGGAGTCTATGCATAAACAATCCCAGACCATTACCAGTAAGAGTGCCTTTCAGACTCATCTATGATTTCTGTGATGTTTCAGAGGAAATGAGGGTGAGATTGTTGGATAGCTTACTTTCATTGGTCTTCAGTCTATCACAGTCATACCTTACACAGTAATGAATTTCTTTAATTCCTACAATAAAATACTGCCCTCAACCCAGTGTAATACTTTGAATGTGTTTTACGGGGTGATTCTTTATATTATGTGGTATTCTGATAAATATTTATAATACTAGCTGATTACTGTATTAAAAGATCTTAAATTAATACATGAGTATAGGCTACCTATAAAATAACAGCCCTTGTTTTACAGTAAATGCTGTTATCAATATACAATGTAATCCTTTAAAAATACAGTGCAATTTGCCATTACTGTTAAAACATTACTGTAAAAATGCTGTAAATATTATTTATAGTAACTACCTGGCATGTCTTCTGCCAGTAAGATACCTTCAGCATATCTAGTGCTTCCTGAATTAATCTGACAAAATGTCTGTTTTTAACTTTCTGCCTCAATGGGGAAGAAAAAGCAGTTGCAGTCTTCTTCCCTGTGAAAGGTAATGTTGCCTAAGGCTCCACCAGTATGTCTTAAAAGTAGTGAGATGCTAAGTCAACACTGTCATTGCTTTCCTTTACTACCACACCATCAACTCCTACCTAAATCCTGCTACAGCTTACTGGCACCATGAGCTACTAAATCCTTTCTTTCTATCTTGACCTCCAGGAAAAGTCTGTCTCACAAGAACAGTTAATATAGAGCTGAATCCCGATTATGTCGTAGTTCATACAGTCATAGTTCTAGGTGTTTCTGATGGTGCCTCAGTCACTGTCACTCTTCACAGTTTCACAGTTTAGCAGAAATGTATGAATCTAATAATATGAATAATGTAAAGAGCCCGTTTCAGTGATCCAGCCGAAAGAACCCATGAGTCAGGAGTTCTTTTCCCATGATAAGCAGTTCAGTTTAGTCTCACAGAGACATCTTAGTGTGAAGGAAGGCAGGGTAGTGATGAGGTTCTAAAATGGCAGCATAGTCCGGGGACGTGCTGCTCCAGCTCTCTGAGTCATAGCTCTGACTCTTCATCCCTCAGTGTGAGAAAACTTTATCAGTTCATAAAGCATTACTAACACACTAGATGTAGATATACTGTCAACACTTTAGCATTTGTGTTGTTTTTTTCTTCAGGATTATGCCTCTTCCATTCTATATTTGGTTTTAATGAAGTGTAATCTACAGTATATTGACTGACTGAATGTAGAAGCTGGAAGGCTCAGTCCACAGGGACTGCATGCCTGGCCCATGAAAGCCATGATAGTTTGCAAATGGCAGATGGAGCCTGGATTTTCTTTTACACTTACACCAGTTAACAGCCTGTTTCTGAGATTATATATTATATACCACCTGCCTAATATTGTGTAGGTCCCCCTTGAGCCACCAAAACAGCACTGACCTGTTGAGGCATGGATTCCACAAGACCTCTGAAGGTGTGCTGTGGTATCTGGCACCAAGACGTTAGCAGCAGATCCTTTAGGTCTTGTAAATTGTGAGGTGGGGCCTCCATAGATCAGACTTTCGGCACATCCCACAGATGCATCAGATTGAGATCTGGGGAAGTCAACACTCTTTGTCATGTTCCTCACACCATTCCTGAACAATTTTTTGCAGTGTGGCAGGGCACATTATCCTGCTGAAGGAGGCCACTGCCATTAGGGAATACTGTTGCCATGAAGGGGTGTACTTGGTATGCAACAATGTTTAGGTAGGTGATATGTGTCAAAGTAGCATCCACATGAATACCAGGACCCAAGGTTTCCCAGCAGAGCATTGCCCAGAGCATCACACTGCCTCTACTGGCTTGCCTTCTTCACATACTGCATCCTGGTGCCATCTCTCCCCCATCTCTTACATAATGTAAAAGGAAACGTGATTCATTGGATCAGGCTACCTTCTTCCATTGCTCCATGGTCCAGTTTTGATGCTCACATGCCCCCTGTAGACACTTTCGGCAGTGGACAGGAGTCAGCATGGGCACTCTGACCAGTCTGTGGCTATGTGGCCCTATACACAGTAAACTGTGATGCACTGTGTTCTGACACCTTTCTTTCATAGCCAGCATTAACTTTTTCAGCAATTTGTGCTACAGTAGTTCTTCTGTGGGATCGGACCAGATGTGCTAGCCTTTGCTCCCCATGCATATCAATGAGTCTTGAGCGCCCACGACCCTGTTGCCGGTTCACCAGTTGTCCTTCCTTGGAGCACTTTTGGTAAGTACTAACCACTGCATACTGGGAACATCCCACAAGACCTGCCATTTTGGAGACACAGTCGTCTAGCTATCACAATTTGGCCCTTGTCAAAGTCGCTCAGATCCTAACGCTTGCCCATTTTTCCTGCTTCCAACACATCAACTTCGAGAACTGACTGTTCACTTGCTGCCTAATATATCCCACCCCTTGACAGGTGCCACTGTAACCAGATAATCAATGTTATTGACTTCACCTGTCAGTGGTTTTAATGTTATGGCTGATCGGTGGACAGCACTGTGCAAATGTCTTAGGCATGTATGAAGAAATTCTGAAAAGAAAAGATGCTTTAAAGAGAAATGAAATTAAAAGTTTCTAATTAGCAAAAAAAAAGAGCAAGAACAGTAAAAAGTAAAATTTAATCAAATCTAATCCAGACATTACATCACTTCCACTATCTTAATCACTGTCTGCACCTGCCACCTGTTCAACCTTCTGTTCAACATTTTGGAGCATTGGTTTCTCTGACTGCTCTTACTGGTTTGACTTTTGCTTCTGTCCTTCATGTGGGTGTGTGTGTGTGTGTGTGTGTGTTTGATTGCCCTGGATTGTTCTGGACCCCTACCTGCTTGCTGTTTACAATTTTGTCTGTTTGAAAACTGGTGCTTACATCCAACTCTGTCCACTTCATGACAACTGTTGTCCAGTTTTATAAGGAAATCATCTGATATGTTGTTCCAAGCTTGGAAAACATAAGTGGGAGTCAAATAGCTGTGTCTGACTGCTTGAGTGCTTGACTTAACTGTTTATGTGCCACCTCCCATCACTCCACACCCTTTTTTTTAAAAACTACTTTTCAACACCTGTTGCATCTGTGGCTGTGGCATTCCAGGGAAACAGAGGTGGTTGGTAGCCCAGAATGCCCTGGAAAGATGTGAATTGGGCACAGGGAATTCTGGATAAAATTCTGGACAGCCCATTGGAGGATACGTTACGATTCCTCTGGGTGATCTTTGCAGAAGGTTCAGAGGAACTGATTAAATTGACTCTCTTAAATTGTCTATTATCTTGGGCATGACCAGCTTTCAAACTAACATATACAACTAGTTTTTCCATATATGCCCTCCATACTTGAGGTGAATTGTGGTTTAGATTTACATTTACATTTATGGCATTTGGCAGACGTCCTTATCCAGAGCGACTTACAATAGTGCTTTGAAGTCTATCAAAAATACATTCTGATATTGGCTCGGTAGGTCACAAACTAGGAATACCATCAGTCCAAAACTCTGTTGGGAGGTTTTTTTTTTTGTTTGTTTGTTTTGTTTTTTTGTTTTTGTGAAAGTGCTAATTTAAGTATTTTAAGTATTTTTAAGTATTTTTTTTTAAGTATTGGTTCTGATGCAATGTTCTCTGGTATACCAAAGCATCTGAAAAAAATGCTGAAATAGACATTCTGCAGTTTGGAATGCTGTTGCTAAAGAAGGGGGATGAGCAGGAGGGACATTAGAGGTCTGTCATTGCTAGTATGGTTGTTTGGACTTGAGAGAAGGGCAATGGAGGTATTGCCCTTCTCTCAAGTCCTTCTATCAGAGCATTGTGAAGATTGAAGGGGATATACAGTGCTTCTTGTTTGGAGGGCAGTAGGTAGGCTGATCTTGGAGCCTGGGCAATTTGGCTGTCAATATCCCAGCTTATGGCAGCAGCAAACCTTACCTTTGGCTCTGTTGGGTACATGCATGAGACAATTTTTGGAGCCTGTACCACATGAGATTGTGAAATTGAACCTTGTGAATAAGTGATGGAGAATGTTACAATAGAGAAATCAGTATGACCAAAGTTCTCCAAAGTATGTGAACATTTTACATTACACTCTGGCATTGGCTTCATGACATAACTTGTGTTTTGATGTGAGGAATAATTTGGCCTGTAATCATTCATTTGTGGCCAACATGAGAAAGTCCAGGGTTGAACCATGCTTATTCACTGCTGGGTATTTTATATGTGCTGTACACTACCAACCATTATAAACCTACAACAATGAATATATACGTACATACATACATACAGTATATGCTATAGCTTATACCGATAACGAATACCTGACACACAAGGAGAGAGATCCCTACTAAACAAAGCTATATTCATGTTGTATTAATTTTTACTGTATCCTTCCACCAGTGTCTGGTAGTCTTCTGATGCTGGCAAAGAGGTACATAGCTCTCTGACCTCTTAAACAGATATTGAATGGAAATAAACACATCCTGCTTTGTGCACCTCCTCTACTTGGAGCTTTTGTCTTTATTAGGGTTTGAATTGCCACTCAGTTCGAGCCTGAGGCCTGAACAAAGCACAACATTGTTCCTCACAAAGATTATTGTGATTCTCAGAGTTGACGCATGTGAGTGTATTGTGGATGTATTGAAAGCAATGAATTTGTATTCAAAATTTACATCATTTCTAGGTCCACAGGCAATTAGAATTAAGCTATTCGACTGTAACTCCTAATGGCCTTTTAGTTGTGTTGTGTGCAGCAAAGGCCTTGATGTGATTATTGATATTCTCTTGTTTGAAGCTGATGTAGCTAATATCATGGGATTTCCTATTTTCATCTGAGAATCATTGCAAAGCAAAAAAATATTTTGTTGTTACAGGATGCAGAAAGCCTAATTCAAGCACAGTCGTAATCTGTCTTGGTTGAAAACATACTAAAGTTGAGTAATGAGATGTTGGTGTCTCAGGTTGCTCTCATGCCTGTGTTACCTTCTGCCTCTCTCCTTAAGTTATTCTGTCATCCCTGCTTGCACTCTGATGACAATATATGATAAAAGTATACCAAATAAATTGTCTACTGTCTGTCAAACCAAACAAGTACTTCTGCTGCCTGATGAGATGCTGGTAGCAGATCTTGACTTACAAATCATCACCTGTAGTTGTGGATAATCTCATATGGATACCGTAAAGATTTACACTTCCCAAAGTGCCTAAAACGCACCTTTCAATGTCAGCAAACAATTTTACCTGGATACTGTAGATTTGCATCTAAAAATCCTAAGGCCTGTCCTGTGCTCATTCATATACAGTCTGTACACACACACACACACATTTCACAGATTTCCTAGTAATGAAATTTGTGATTTGATTTGACATATCTAAGGTAAAAAACTCATTTCTATTTCAAAACTGTACCCCATTCACTTTTTTTCCTCATTTGGTTTTGTGTAAGTTGCAGCATGATTTTTTTCAAACCTGGAATATAGTAGGGGCTAGGTGGAGCTGAAGCCCTAGGGGCCGAGCTTGGAGTGGGCCCCTGGTTGGCTGTCATTTGTGTCAGCTATGAATGATTGACAAGTAAGAAGTAGCCTGATTATAGTGCGAGAAAGCAGGAATACAAAAAAAAAACATGTAGTGCGTACATACTGACATTGATCTGTGTTCTGTGCAAAACGAGAATTTTTGATTAATTTCAGGCAATTTGCTAAATATTTTTTCCAAATGTTGATTAAGGCCCCACCTTATATTGCCTGAACACTCCTTTTCTAAACTGACTTTGATTAAAAAAAATTAATAAATAAAACAAATCGCTCGTAGGCTGCTGCTAGACATGAGAGACTAAGCCATCTCTTTCTTTCTCTCTTTTTTTTTTTTTTTTTTTACTTTTAATACATGTGCAGACCTGTGAAAATATTGTTAAAATGAGTTTTCATTATGGCATATTTCCTCCCAGTACATTTAAAATTCAACTACATAATAATATACATAACCTGGAGCTTCTGCTGAAAGATTAATTTTACATTTTGTGGTAATCACAACAGCAGCTCTGAACTCAGTGTGTGTGTGTGTTACAGGGTGTGTCTCCATCAGTGTGGGATGAAAGCAGTTCTAGATGGACATCATCCAGCGAGGGTTGGATTAATCTGCTCTAATGCACTGTGAACTCAGTTTTATCCTCATTAACAAGGTGACCTGCTTACACACCATTGCTTTCTTGCTGACAATTTACTATTAATAATGCTAAAAGAGAAAGGCTAGCTATATATTTTATAACAATGCTTAACTGGTATTTTGCGAAGTTCTATCAAGGTTGGAACTTATCACAGACCACACTGATGACTCACTCTGTCCTCCTTCACAGATTTGTACAACAACAGATTGAAAAAGAGAGCAGGCAAGTCACTGGTAACTAACTTCCTACTTACCCTAGCCCTTGTTCCAGCCCCTTGCTTCAATTTACAGAGTATAGGATTTTTTTTTATTAAAAAAATTATTATTGAGTCATAGGACAAAAAAGTAATCTGATGTTCTTGAGCAATCCTAATAGTAATTCATAGTCAGCACTGTGTCAAGGGTGTCAGGTCAGAATTGGCAAGAAATTTGTCAGCTCAGATACATTAAATGTTATCATGCCCAACTTCAGGAATGAAAAACACCTGGCTATGTGGTGACCGGTAGAAGCTGCAGCCAATCAGATGAGAGAGTGAGAGATCATGTGAGTGTAAAGAAAACATGCTTAAAAAGAACATTAATGAGTACAGTGGAGAACATCCAGCAAACCCCACCAAAAATGGTTTGCAAATTTATCTCACAACAGCATTTTTCTCCCACAGAAGGCAAATTCCAAAATCTTATATCCTGTAACTTTCAGAGAGACCATTTGGAATCTGTGCTGTAACCCTGATCAGTAACACGATGCATAAATTATAGCATATGGTATAAAGCAATATACAACATGTAAACAGTCAAGTGCATATTCTCAATATGCTGAACTGTGTACATACTATCCTGTACACACTCTGAAATATGCACATATCACAATTACAATCAATTCTATACATGACTGCTTCTTGCTTTTTTACATTTATACTTTCAGCACATTCTGTATTCTGATCTTACCACAAAACCAAAGAATAATCTCTTTCATAATAACTGGATCATTTATGTAACTTTTATCTTATGCTATTCTTGATTTTGAGTGTATGTGAGCAACAAAGTAAAATTCATCATAAGTGAATCTTAAGTGTAGCTAGGTATACAATATGCTAAACATTTAACACAATGCGTGGGATCCATCTAATCGCTTCATTACTGCAATCATTAAGGATGTGAATTACACAGGACTGGTTGTTCAATGTTAGTATGCTCTTATGTTTTTTTTAAAATAGAAACCCAGTTAACAAGCACTCATGTGTTGGAAACCCCTGGCGGCCTCTTCAGCTCCTACATCAGAAATTCCAGGCACTGGGCCACTTTTTAGAGGTGGCTGGGGAGCTGGAAATGGCCACTAGCCTGTAAAACCAACGCTGCCTTCCTGTCTGAAAAGAAAGACCATAGCACAATGTGCTATGCTGTGCCAACAAAACCTGCCACACTCCTGAGCCATCCCAGGAGAAAGGAAAGATGTAATAAGTGGGCAGAAATCTAATTCTGCATCCAGGCAAAATATAATGAGGAAATTTGGCATGAGCTCCAATGTAGTTTTTGTTGCCTTCTGCTTAGTAATTGTTACCAGACTAAATGTGACGTGGACTTGCATAAAGGCCTCAAACAGGGTAATGTTGCACAGCAACCAAGCAAACACAGAAAAATAGGTACAGTGATAAAGAGGAAATAAGGATATAGATTCATCCTAAAAATACATATGATACATATGTTGTTGACTGATCTGTTGATCACTATAGTGAAAGAACAATGCATTCTCTTGTAGTGCATGTTCAGGTGCTTCACTACTTCATCATGAAAGACTGTAGATTACATCATTGTTTTTGTAAGAAAACAAAGCTTTCATTTCCGCTGTCAGTCAACTGTTAATCATGCCTGGGAGGCCACCGGTAGCTGCTTTTGGATACTGTAATACAGAGACTTATCTGATGCATATTTCTTGCATGAGCTTTATGGAGCCCCTCAGGATGTACTGTAATGTTGTTTCATTGTTGCAGGATTTTTCGGGGGATAAGGCATTTAAAAAATGAGTGTTTCTGTGAAAGCTCATATCTAATACCAAATATATAGTCCTTCCACAACACGACTCTATGTCTTTCAATGTCATAAAACTAGAAAACACATGATCAGTTCATATGAACATATGATCATTTGTAAGCCGATTACCAAAGACTATCTTTCTTCAATATCCCCAGTAGCGTTTCTTTTTTGCTGTTCTATATTACACATGGCCTTAATTACAATAGCCTAAGTTACCAAAGATCCACTGATAGGTTGTCATAATAATAACAACTCTCCCTTACTACCCTTGACTTTTGCCACACATTGATTCCACTCCTTCAGTATTATAATATTAGCTTCATTACTTTGCATTCTTTTCTCTGTAGATGTTGTATAATAAGCCGTAGGGCTTGGAAGTAAAGGAAGGAGCATCAGAACACTTGGAGGCAAATGCTCTTTGTGCTGATACTAGCTTGGATTGTCACAGATTAGTCTATATATAGAGACCTAACACACACTGTACAGCAATACTAACCACTGAACTGATGTATAAACCACTGTCTAGTTTTCATAGTTTTAAAACTGATAGTTCACTTAGAAGATAATTCTTCTCAGCACATTTTGAGTAAAAATAAAATTCTCTCTCTCTCTCTCTCTCTCTCTCTCTTTCTCTGTGTGTATGTGTGTGCCACACCCACACTTTTGAGAATAATAATAATAAAGGCACAGAACACTCTGAAACCCACTGCTAATATAACCCCCCCAATTTCACACTATGATGAGCTGTGATGTGATGTACCTCCATTTGCTCTTCAGTACAAGCTGCATCCTGTAAATAATACAAACTTCTTCTAAATAAAAGCTGTGCAGATGACATTAGTTTTTTTTACTGATAGAGCAGCACCCCCTAGTGGTTAGTGAGCTTTACCAGTAGAAATGGGGTTTTGGAGAGATCAAAATTTAATAAACAACATTCTCATGGCTACTAAAACACCCCATATTACAGTAAAGACATGACATCTAAAAGCAATAAAGAGCTACAAATTAAAAACTTAATTTAAAAACAAATCTACAGAGGTTTTACTTAAATGACTAATATGACATTTTAGCTCTGAGGTCATGCAGGAACCATTTAGACTTGGTACTGGATACTGTAGCTGTCATGAGAAATAAATAGAGCAGAGCATGTGGTTCTCTGAGACGTTTGCTCATGCTGCCAACATCACAAAATTTCTTGTATATTGTATATATATATATATATATATATATATATATATATATATATATATATATATATATGTGTGTGTGTGTGTGTGTGTGTAAACTATATATTTTACACAGTAAAAAGTGACATATATATCTCAGGGATGCCATTTTGTCAGTCTCTGGCTTTTCTATATTCAATAAATTCATGCAGTACCTGAATATGCTAGGTGTCACAATCAGCCTCTGTCCTATCTGTGTTGATAATAGCTTCATGCATGCAAAAGTCTTCCATGATTCAATTTGCTTTGAGACAACAAGAATTAGATTCCACTACACAGTATAGAGTTAGAACCATGCAACAGGAACCGAAGTTCTGAATTTCATACTATAGTTTCTGATGCTGTGTGTGTGTGTATTATTGATGGGTAACCTTATAATGTACTGAACATCCACTAAACATATCTTAACCTAAGAACACATCTTAACCTAACCAGCACCCCCAAGTGTCTGGTCTATGGAATATATAAACACACTCAAACAGCAGCCCCCTCCCCCCAAATGGCTGTAGAGGAGAACAACTAGGTGTGGCATGCAAGCAGAAGAGTTATCTCAAAAAGAGATAACTATGATGCCACGTTATAGCATATGTGCTAAGCAATTATACCAAGGATATAATGACATATTCATATAAAATGCCCAGGCACAACACATGGTTATACACAGTTCACTATATTACTGATCACATATACTCAATTACTCAATTACTAAAGTGTAGCCCATCGGTTGCTGTCAAACATTAGAACAGGGAAAATGGGATCTCAGTGACTTTGACTGTGGCATGGTTTCCTGTGATTTGAGTATTTCAGAAACTGCTGATCTCCTGGGATTTTCACACACAACAGTCTCGAAAGTATACACAGAATGGTGCGAAAAACAAAAAGCATCCAGTGAGTGTCAGTTCTACAGGGAGAAATGCCTTGTTGATGAGAGAGGTGACAGGAAGCCTGCAATAACTCAAATAACAAGTTGTTACGAATGTGGTGAGCAGAAAAGGATCTCAGAATACACCACATGTCAAGCACTGAGGCAAATGGGTTACAACAGAAGAAGACCACATCAGGTTATATATACTGTTGTCAGCCAAGAACAGTAATCTAAGGCTACAGTGGTCATAGTTTCACCAAAACTGGTCAGATAAAGATTGGAAAAGCATTGTTTGGTCTTTTCTCAGCCAGAATTCCTTTAGGATCGTAGCCATTCTGAAGAAATGCAGTCTTATTTTCTAAATTAAGATACTTTAGCACTGTGATCACATTGAATTTACAAAAGGCAATAATTTTCTTTTTAAAAAAACTTTCTTTGACAACTATTATAAATTGTACCTACAGTTAAGATGTTCTAATATTCTCCCTGTATTCATAATCATACATCAAATATCATCTTATCAACCTCGCCGTAAACTATTATCCACCTAATATAAAAGTTTTCGGTGAAGTAAGACATACTATAATACCTGTTTGATGCGTTTTAAATTATAATTATTATTATAATTATCATTAATGTTTTTGTTGTTGTAATATAATAATACATGTTAAATTTAATATCTAGTGTAGTTAGAGACTTTTAAATCCCACACACTCGATAAAATGATACAACTTTTTTCTATTTTGATGTGCAATAATGTTTATATTTTCTGAATAGTAACCTTAAGAAAGGCCCACATTTCATCTGTTCGGAGACCGATCTTGATGTAGCCAAATGTAGACTAGAGCACGGTTTAAAACATGTAATTTCAGATTTTACACATCAGTTGTTATAAAAATGCACAGATGAAATCATCCACCCGTTCTGGATACCATGGTAGTGTAGGTTTGGTTCTGCCCTACTCCCTTCCTAGCATGTGTCATTTTATTTCAGCATTTCTCTTGTTTGCTTGTAATGTTTAGAAAGCCATTAGGCACTTTGTTTTATTATTAGTTTACCTTGTGTGCAGCACATATAGAACTTGAATCAATAGCTTTAATGTTACTATACATATACACAAAATATATTTCATTGACTCAGATTCATACAACCAGTACAAAAATAATATTAATACAAGCAACATTAACTAAGATTCAGCAAGTACAGAACAGTGTGACAGTCAGTGATAGCATTGCAACATACCAGTTAAAATGCAATGAAGACGATATGCTGTAAATCCTACTGCACAGATATGAAGTGGCAGTGTGATTTATGTAAGATAGAAATGGGTATAATGTGGCAGTGCAGCGTTATTGCTTTTGACATCTCAAAGTACATGGAAAAATTACAAAGAGAGTCAGAAAGAGCAGAATCAAGAATATACAGATTTTCAATGCTTAAAACATGATACTACATCATTACACCCTGGACCTAGTTGGCCCTATATTAGGCTGCTCATTTTCCTTCCTCAATATCAGAATGAAACAATTAACCGTCTTAACCTTCAATGACTGAAGCCATTTACTCCTAATCTCTTGGGCAAATGGATGGAGCAGTGGAAGAGGAAGGAGAAGCAGAGGAAGTACACATGAACATGGGATGGCCATAGCTGATGCCAGCAGGGAGTCACTGAGAGTCTGTGTGTCCCAACAGTGGCTCAGTCTCTCTGTGCCAAACCCCTGAGAGGGACAGGAAACACACAAGCAGAAGTTTGGCAGGCCTCATCCATCATTTAAAGCTATTCATTGTCTTTAGAGGCAGTGCAGGCCAGTTCGTTGCTTTCTATATCAGTCCTTTTTTTGATTATGCAATGCTTTTCATTGCCTTTTTTTAAAAATAAAATTATTCTAAATATTTACTAAGCATGTGAACAGTTAATTTGGTCACAGGTTATACTGAAATCACTATGATGAGCTCACTAGTTGTGAGTTAAGGCCTAGGTCCTTTATATAGTTGCTGAATATTGCCATGTCAGTCTCTTAAAACACTATCAATTATTTTATCTCTGGAAATTGATTGCATTAAAAGAGATTCATTTATAGCCTTGGATAGATCTGTTCTTCTACTGCACCATTTATTCACACTTGTACTGCTTTGAAAATGAGTTTAATTATCACAGAATTCTGAGATAGAAAGAAGTAAATCTGCAGGATGTTGTAAAGTCTTTTGTGGAAGTGCTATCCATGTATTCCATCAACTCTTGGAAAAATGGAATCTCTTGGAATTGGAATGTGGTAGCAACTCTCACACCAAAGCAGCCTTTGCATTATTTGTTTAAACTTATGTGCATTCACAAACATGCATCTTAAATTAATGACTCCTCCTGGATGGCTTACATAGACTGGTTTTTGGTTCAAATTTGTTAGGAGAGTATATTTTGCAAAATGCAAAATAGTGCCTTTCTCAGGACTAATTCTCTGTACATGAGCTCAGTTTACAAAATAGGCTTGATAGTGTGAACATATGGTCTGATATGCAAAATATTAGAGGATTATAACACACTAAGCTAGCTAGCTCTCTAACTTAGTTAATGTTAGTGTAATGTTAGTAACCTAGAGACATGGCTGTTATTAATGTTTTGACCACTGGTTACAAAAATCTCTGAGAATATAACAATGAAAATCAAGATTCAGACCAGACATCTGGCTAGCAATTACATATGCTACATATTACAGTGCAGTACAGTACAGTACAGTACAGTACAGTACAGTATAGTAGAACTGACCAATGAAAAGAAACTGATATATTAAAAGTCAGTAACTGAACTTTCTAATACGCCAGTGATCATTAGATTTTTGTGTACAAAGCTTATGTGCGAAATAGTCAATACATATAGTTCTGAAGGCAGCTCTGGCTCAGAGACAGAACAAAATTGATTGGTTAACCAACCAAAAAAAAAAAAAAATCCCATATAGCAATATAGTAAGTAACCATATGAGATTAATTTCTTGTCACTGCAAAATTTTTCCAGAACTTTGTCCTGGACATGTTTTGCTAAATCTGTGTTCTTCATGATGGTGTTTGTGAAGGTATTAGAAATGTAACCACATATAAATACACTATTTGGAACGAAAAGATACAGAACAGATGTGTTCTAAACAGATACAAAAAGAGATAGGTGTTTATTTATTCTTTTTTTTTTTCAGAAAAAAAAAAAATTCTTGCCAGAAAGATTCACAAGGCATCAGGTTGAGACTAGCTTGCATCGAGACTGGTATCCCAAAAACAATAACAAAAAAACAACAAAAGTTACTTTTACATTTTTATTTTCAGGTGTTTTACATTTCTAAATTCTTTAGAAAATATTATGGGCAGGTATCAATGAAAAATAATCACTGTGCAACCTGGATTAAAAGAACAGTCCCATGCACGTTTCTAGCTGAAACCATTTTTGAACTTGAGTGATGTAGCTGAGGCTGTGGAAGTGTCAGAGGCAGAAATCACACATCATCCTGACAGAGCTGGCATTTCTATATTTGAGTTTTTCCCCAGTGTTTCTGGGGCATAGTGGTAAAGTTCATATTTAATTTAAAAAAAAAAAAAAAACTTTGGGTCTAAATCCAAAAAAAGATACAGGTACAGATAAAGATAGTGGCATTACATTACGCTCCTATTATGTATGTCACAATAACAAGCTCTGGGGACTTCTAGCTTTTATTTTTTTTTATTTGTAATTAATTTTGCAAACTACACTTACCAAACACTTTAATAGGAGCATCTGCACTCATGTGGCAGCAGCTCAATGCATAAAACTGTGCAGATACACGTCAAGAGCTTCAGTTAATGTTCACATCAACCATGTGATCTCATTGGACTTGAAACGTGTGATCTCAGTGACTACGGAATGGTTGTTGGTGCCAGACAGGCTGGTTTGAAGATTTCAGAAATTGCTAATCTCCTGGGATTTTCACCCACAAGAGTCTATGGAGTTTACACAGAATGGGTACAAAAGGCTGGTTGATGAGAGAGATCAGAGGAGAATGGCCTCAGAGGAGACTAGTTTGAGCTGACAGAATGGATACAGTAACTCAAATAACTACTCTCTACAACCATGGTGTGCAGAAAAGCATCTCAGAACACACATATTGAACCTTGAGGCAGATGGGCTACAACAGCAGAAGACCACTCCTGTCAGCCAAGAACAGGAATCTGAAGCTACAGTGGTCACAAGCTAACCAAAACTGGACATCTGAAGACTGGAAAAAGACCAGGGGATATTTCTCCCATCTTTAACTAACCGGTTGTGGGTATGTGCCCACTTTTTTTGGAGATGAGTTACCTGAAATACTCAAACTAGCCCATCTGGCACCAACAACCAAAGACATAGTCCCAGTCAAAGTCACTGAGATCATATTTTTCCCATTTTGATGAACATTAAATGAAACTCTTGACCTGTATCTGCATGATTTTATGCATTGTGTTGCCGTCACCTGATTGGCTGCTTAATGGATAATTGCATGAAGGACCAGGTGTATATGTATTCCTATTAAACTAGCCAGTGAGTGCATATTGATCATTTCCCACATTTCAATATTATAGGCTATTTTGTGTTGATTTATGGCATATAATCCCCCCTCCAAAAAAATCCTGTCAGTTCCAGGTGGTAACACTACCAAATGTGTGAAAGTTGAAGGGGTTGGATTGTACAAGGCACTATACAGGATGTGATTTGAGGTCAGAGATGAGGTGGCAAGGCTAGCTGTGTGTGCTTGATGCTAAACCCTAGACAATGTAGTGACTCTGTGGTGTACCACTGCTCTCACTGTGTGGTCTCTGATATAAAACCAGTCATCTTAAGCCACAGTAAGGCTGCATGACATAAAAATGTCGGCGAGTGACAGGTTCAAAAAGGCCCGCCCAGAATGGCGCGCGCTCACGTCACTCCCCCCGGTGTGTAGAGCTCTGTCAGGTTCAGCGCGCGCGCACACACACACGCGCACACACACATAGAAACAACTAGCAGCTGGAATACGGCTCGCTTCACGCCTACGCTGAAAACCGCGACCTGTTCCTGAAACTGTCTGGCCTGTATTGACCACCCGTTTCCCTTTCGTGTGAATACGAACCGTGTTTCGTTTTTTTTTTCCTCCGTGAGCGATTCGCTTGTGGTTAAATCCGTGCCGGATGCGTGTGTTGACGGTGTGTGTGGCGCGCTCACTCCAACGGACCGCTACAGAGAGAAGAACATGGCGTCGGAAGGAGCGAAAGGGGAGCAGCCGCCTCCGCTGCAAACACTGCTAACCGCTGGCCATGGAAGCGTCGAGACGGTGAGAGAGCACGCGCGCACTTCACGCTTTTCTCCTCAATAATAAGCATGCACGTGCAAGAATGGGCTTCAAATAAGAGATTGTTTTGCATATTTATCACCGCGCTATTGCTCAACTCCTCCAGAATCCTAGTGAGCCTATGGGTTGACTGCTGGTCTGAATAAGAGCTGTCGCTTGTTCCAGTATCAAAATAAACACTTCACGTCCTTGAATGATACTGTGACTATGTTGCACTGTTTTGTAGGTTATAACACATTATTGTTATTATTTTTTTTTAAATAAGAAAAGCTCACTCAAAGCCACAGTGTAACGTTATCCTCAGTAGACAGCGGCGCAGTGATTTTTTTTATTTATTTATTTTTACAGTCATAATGAAGCTTGAAGGGCTTTTTCCATCGTCTTCCCATTAATAGATTAGTCACAATTGCATTTTTTTTTACGTCAGCATCTCGAAGTAGCTTGGTCACGGTTTATGATTGTCTTTGAAGGATGAAAATATTTTTGACATGATATAATGAATAATGACAGAATGAACTGTTGCTCGTCAAGGATGAATTAGAATAAATTAACATGACAATGTGTTAGTTCCAGTAGAATTATATTAAGGTCAATAACCTGCTTGTCATCTTTGCAAACTATGACCTATATTTAGAGATATGTAGCCATCAGTAGGCCTTTACCTTGGAGTGAATGATTTTTGCTTGATATCCATGTAATCCATACAAATTTTGATTACAGACCTTCTGATCATTAACCTACTGGAATTTTGTTGGCATTCAGTTCAAAAAATGATCAACCTGCATGCCATAATCCTGCTGATCAGCTCTTATGAAAATGGGTCTTGGCCCCAAGAGAACAGCAAAGGAGCCTGTGTAAATACTGATTAATTTTGTCTTCAGATTATACAGATTCATCCATAATATTCATTAGGGTCTGTCTATACACTTGATCACCTTGTTATTTAATTCGACGTTAACATAAACGCCGTTTTCCTGACTTGTCATTCAGGATACCATTGACAGTGACACGGTTGCATCTTTCAATAGATTTGCAATTACAGTGTGTTAAACTCTGTATGTGTTTAGATATATGGTAACGAATAGGTAAAAGAAATCAAGGAAGGCCGTGAGCAGGGCCGAGAAGAGAATAGACGAGGAGGGTGGGGGTGGTGGGCTTGTTGGGGTATGTTCACTGGAGATGTTTCTAAATTGGTCTGAATTTCAGTGACTCAGCTGACATAGTAGCATGTCATACAGCCAATCTGAGCTGTTTTAACAGCCAGAGGCTCGTTTACGTGTACCGTTAGACAGAACAGGTGCTCTGGCTATACCGCTATCCCTTGGTTGCGCTGTGTCAGCCATAAATCTCTGTTTCGTGGGTTCATCCCAGCTCCTCTCAAGGGCTTGCAAGGGTATGGCAGTACTGCGTGTGTGTATTTGAAGTCATTTATTCTCTGTGCCCACGCAGGAACTTCTTTTGTTTATTCTCAGTAGGATCTGATTCACAGAAGGAGTATCTTTTGACAAGAACATGCTGGGTGGGTGTTCCATCTGGTTAGAGAAAGAGTTCTGACAGAATGTAGTTTGCTGACAACTTAATTAAAGCTAAAAAAGGATATTTTCATGAACATTAAAACTTAGTCACCAGAAATGTTTATAAATCTTGTTTTTACGATTAAATCTTTTCATGGAAGATGAAAATTTGAGTGAGCACACATATCTGTTAGAGCCTATCATCATTTAGCACCTGTTTAGCAGGGGAAGGGGGTATATGTGTGTAGGTGTTGGGGCATTTTCAATTTTCATATTTATAAAACCTTTTCCTAATGGGATAAAACTGTAGGCAGGATTCTGTGCCTCTTTTGTTGGACCTTTTTTGTAGATTTGCCATGCCAGTAATTATTATTTAATATAGAAAAATGTGGTTGGTATTTAGGTGACTTTAAGCAAGAAATTAATTACTACAGACATGTATTTATCTAAATTTAGTTAAGTCCTTAGTCTTTAAAATGTGATCACAATGGAAAAGAATATGAGTGTGGGATAATTTGAATGAATTTGATTGAGGCTGTACCTGTGCACATCCCTTCTGGTCCCATTTTTCCAGTCAGGCTGGGAAACAACTACAGCTTGTTGTCTATGGGTGGGCTTTGGTAGCACTATGTTCATAATTGCTTCTCTCTATGTGTTACACAATAAAACAATGGCCTATGGTTGATCATTTTTAATGTCAATTCAAATGGCCTCTTCCTGTCAGTGTAGGTGGTTCTCAGCTATACTGAGTGACAAAAGCTACCAGACTATAGTGATCTTAAACATATCCTGCTGCAGTCATGTCTGCACAAACATTATACTTCTAAAGTAAAAGACTATGCACTATTTATTCAGGTGTCAACATAGCTTTCATTCCCTACAGCTTATGATATCACTGTTCAAGTAACAAACCTTCAAGTCAAAAACATTTGATTGTTCCTACCCCCACGCACACTAGATTGCCAGTAAGTCCTGTTTAAAGGCACCGACTCAGTCGTTTTCCTGGAACACAGTAATATTCCCAGAGCACCAGGCTAGAAAATGCTATTTGCAGGCAGAAAGCTTATTGATTGTATGTTTTAGGACTGTTTTATGTCATATGTAATGAAAGGGTTAAGGACAATGAAAAGGGTCAAGACTCTTTCTCTGCTTTTAGAAGGGCTCACCGAATATTCAGCAAGTTATAGTACATTTTATGTCAGTTTTATATGATGAATGCAGGTTCCAAATCAGTGTACATGTAAAATCAGAACAGGTTGCAGTATATTAAATATTAACTGCCTGCTGCTATAAACTAGTAACTGCCATTTTGTTCTTGCAGCTGTTGATTTTGTTTATGTAATATATTTGGAAATGAACAGCCTAAAGTGTTGACCCTATTAAATTAAAATATAGCAGGCAAAATGACTTTTTCCAATGAGGAGTAAGACATCTCTTCAGTGAAAAAAATGACATTAACAGCAGTAGTGGTATTAGATAAAATGAATATGCAATACAATGTAATGTACACAGTAATTCATATTCATTCACTGAATTTAGGTAAGCAATACTGTATCAGGAAATATAGCCATTTTTTATTTTGTTTTTGTGATCATAATGCATATACAGAAACAAGACTGGCGTGTTTTGTATTTTTGATAGTACGTGGTGCAGGGCAGTGCAGATGGAAAAACAGGGGCTGGGGTTAAATGAATACATTACATGTGGTGTGGTTAGGTGTGCTGCTGAGATCAAATCAGCAACTCTCCTTCTCTTTAAGAACCGAGTGTATGCAGTGAAGCACAACGAGACAGTTTTTGTAAAGACGCACAATTAGATTTCACTTAGAGATTTTACTGTATATTGATTTTTAGTGGTAGAAATAACCAACTGACTGGCAAAACTTACAGCAAATAAATTTTCCATCTTCACTATATTTTATGTTGATATTTTAGTAGCATCACAAACATAGAGACTTGGATACAAGTGCACACATTTTTATTCTGAATGCCACGATCTACAATAATGGCATATAGTTCACCAGATCGCAGTTTGTCCACTGGTTTCCCACTATAAACACTATTAAATATCTTATTATTATCATCCCTGCATCCGTGCTAAGAGAGGGTCTTGGTGGAATTTGAATATCATACCCCTTTTGCGTTCCACCCATGTCAGTGCAGCATTAATTTATGACCATGAAAATAGCAACAGAATGCAAACTAAAAAAAAAATTGGCTTGTGTTCAACAAAAACTGCAACACACTGGCATTAGCCAAAAAAAAATTAAGCTTGCGGTGATGTAATATGATGTCTTTACTTTGTTTACTCACTCAACACAAGCATCGGAAACATGAATGTAACATTGTCATGCCAAGAAAGCACATTGAACTGAACTGAAAAAGGATGTTGCACTATAGCCGATAGATTATTCTGTCACTCAAAGACTGTTTGGGGCACAATTATGCTTCCACTCTGCAATGACAAAAAAAAAATCTGATGAAAGCATCTTCTAATTAGCTTATTTAGAAACCTGTAACTTCTCCTGAAAGCGCTATCAGCAGGCTAAAGAGTGATATGCAGGAGAAGGAGGTTGTCTTTGAAAGCATTGGCTTGTGGTTGAATTAATCACTATACAGCTTTAGGCAGTGTGAATCTGCTCTCTTCACCTTTAAGTAATGGTTGTCTTTTTACAATTCTACTCAAAGTTGAGGTTGTAATGCCTTTGTTGTATTTCATTCTGTAAAAGTCTGTAATTGTCAGCTGTCTCTGCTCTGACCACGCAGCACTAACACATCACCATCGAGAATCTTAGCGGCTGTCCAAAACTTGCTGAAGTGCCCACATTTCTGTGTCTGTATGTTTCAGAAATGTGAGCTGAACATGGACAACCTGAGCAAGCCAGAGCTCCTCACCCTCCTGAGCATCATGGAGGGAGAGCTGGAGGCCAGAGACCTGGTCATTGAGGCTCTTAGGGTAAGTGACTTTTTGCCTGATATACAAAACACCCAGTATTCCAGTATACACACACTTGCTGACAATTGGTGATTTTTAAATTTTTGTTATTTTTTATTTATTTATTTTTTAAGCAGTCCAAGCACTGAAGGTGCTGGAACCCTATTATAATTGTTAGGATTTTTCTTTCTTTCTTTCTTTCTTTCTTTCTTAATTATCAAAAACATGTTACATTTGTAAGCAATATGGCTGCCGCATGTCAGTCAATTCTAATGAGGCAGAACCTAATTTACTCAAACAGCAGTAACTCATTGCTGTTACTCATACTGATTTCTTGCATGGATTTTCTTGCACGAACCTTGGCAAGAAAGCCACATACAGGACAAAATTCTGAGGTCATATGCAAAGGTTGGGGCATGATCATACATAGGGGTGGAGCTAAAGCCAGATAACTGTTTCTCAGGAATCCAACTGAGCTGAAATTTGGTATGCTGCATCTATGTGCTAATCTGTAAGTGGATTTTTGATGATGACCTAATTACTTAGAAAAGATGGCCACCATCAGCCAATCAGCTTTCAGCAGGCATTTGACAGGGTTAACATTGAGCAGTAGTATGAAACTTGAATGGTAGGTTTGGGTACGGACCCACTACTGTCTATTCATTTTTGTAGATACACAAACAAACATATCTCTTGGAAAATAACGTGTACAGTGAAAAGTATTTTTTTAGGTTCTTTTTTGCTCAAAATTTGTGATAATTTGCATAATATGTGAAACATACATTTTCAAACTAGTCCTAGGATTTTTAGTCTATCTTCACACTCAGTAGAGTGTGATCAAAATCATTTTGTAAACAGTATGGTCACCATACATCAATCAGTTCTAAGAAGGCAGAGCTGGTTTACTCACAGCTATAATTCATGATTGGTTATATGGATTTGAACCGAACATGAAAGACTTGTTCAGTACAAGGTTCTGAGGATGTCTGCAAAGGTTGGAGGGGTGATTAGGTGCAAACAGACATTTTAAGCTGAAACATGCCTGCCTTCAGCCAGTCAGATCTCAGCAGATATTATACACCAGGTACCGTTACAAAAGCTGATAAGTTGTATTCACCTATGGTCTCTTTACCGTTCTATGTATCTTGGCAGTAATGATGAATTGATTACTTAAACAACATGGCTTCCCTTGGCCAGTGAGCTTTCAGTGGGAATTTGATGGTTAGAATTGAACTACGGTTACTGAATGTGAACAGTCACTAAACCTGCCTGCACATAAGACACTTTCTCTGTTGATGGCTTTAATGCTGCTGCATCCTATGTGACATGATCAGTCCTTGCTAACAATCATATTGGGTTTTGGGTAAGAGACTGATTTTTAGTCTGCTTTGATGCCGGCTTTGCCAAAGAGTGCATTAAGGTGCATAGAGATACAGTCCAGATACGGTCCAGACACAATCCAGATAAAATCACATTAAAAACAGTCTGTTGTGTTGACCTTGTCATTGCCAGTCCTGATTGTCTGAAATGCTAGTCTGTTGAACTATATGCTAAGATATGAGTGAATGAGTGAAAATGGGTTAATAGTGCAAAAGGTATATTAAACTAGACCAAATTTGCAGTCTTTGCTAATCTATTAGATAACCAAATATGTCTAAATTTGGTTAGTAATGTATGGTTTTGTACCTTGTTTATGTACGTACTGTATGTGTGTATGCATGCTTGAACAGTAAGATGACAAGCTTGTTAGATTTGGTATGTTAAGGCAATGTTCCTAAAGTGGTAAGATAGAATGATGGGAAATAGTAGAGAAAGAGCTATGAAAAACCTCAAATCTCCCCAGAATAGTTACGGTCCAGTGTTCATGTTTGCATCCAGTGTCTTGCTGTGGAATGAAAAGTCAAGCTACTTGCAACATTTCCAACATCAAGGTCAGAAATGACACTATTTTTGAGTGTTCTAGTACAGCGTGTCTCAAAATGGTTATGTTTGTAAGATGGCCTATAGATATAATTTTCTTCATATTTAAGCATAACAGGGCAGCTGTCAATTTTATTTTCTCCTGCACTCTGTGTTCCCTCTTTCATTGCCTCTTTTCTCTGTAATGCCTTTCATTGCACTCCCTCTGTTTGTTCCCTTGGCTCCCAGTGTTCCCCAGTCAGCTCTTCCCTGTGGATATTCCATTTCTGTAATTCTCTGTTGTCCTTCATCCCACTTTCCTCCATCATAGGAATCATAAGCTGAAAGTACCATTTGTTCTTTCTAATGGGGGAAATGGGCCAGAATAAGTAGGGAGAATATAAAGCTGGATAAATCCAACGAGTCTATTAGTTGGGGAATTTTATGGAAAATTGGAGTTTCGTGGATCAAAGCGGCCGCTCCATGCATTATTAAGAGGTCCTCAACTGTGTGATTAATTAGCGAACTGACTGTTGTATCACTTTTCATCAGCAGATGAAACAAATTGGCGCTGAGTCACATGCTTGATGACATTTTCATGCTTGGTTTCAGAGGCAGTCAATGTTAATAAGTGTAGGTCACATGAAAATAATAGGGCACTATTTTTGTGGCCTTTGCTTAGTGATCTGAATGTAGTCATGTGAAGTGGACAGTATTGAATGTACTAACAAAACAAGTTTCTTTAACCTCATCCTTCATTGCATGTGTTGGCAGCTGAAAAAAAAGCCAATAGAGACAAAATATAGGAGTTTGTTGCTACCTAGCTTAAACTATAGTAATTTGAATGGTACAATAGAAGCAGGTTGACCAGCTTCCACAGAGCATCAGAGTCATGATGGAAACATTCTTGAACACAGTTTGTGTTCTGTGTTCAGGTGCAAAATCTGTGATGTTCCAGTCTACATGACTCATGTTCACAGCGTAAAATAAATCTGTGGATTGGGTCGATAAATATGTCACATCCAATTCGCTACCAGTACAGCATTTCAGGCCAGTATCGGCCTCAATACTGATACTCAGTATCAGCTTAGTGTATCATGACTGAATAATCAGCTTGCTTTTGCATATATCAAGTCATGTAATATTATTTTTATAGCACCTTTCACAAAAATGAAAAGTTGATGTTTAGGTTTGCTAAAGCTTTGTGACAATTTTTAAATTACTTTTAAAAAAGCTTACGTCAATAATTAAGGTCTTTGTGAACGTGCAGGAGGAAGCTTGAACATGAATCGGATTCAGCCTTTTGGTCATTTCCTGTCCGTTTCTTTGATGGCTCATCAGTAACAAGGCACCAGTGTTGCTGTGCAGCTGTTACTCTGTTCAGATGGAGCCGTTCAGCATGCCATGAATGTGTTCACTGCGACTACCACGTGACCTGGTGGCAGGGCCATCACTAGGCCAAACTGGCAGCAGGCTCCGAAATAAATGCTGCGTGCATGTATATGTGTTACAGCAGGAGAGAGAGAGAGTACAAGCAGACATATTTAGCTCTTGAGCTATGCATGGCTATTTTTATTTTCGTGTGTCAGGTTTAAGCTAAAAGGATGCTAGACCTTGCTTGTGCTTTGCATTATTGTAAAAGTGACTGTTTTACTTTTACACAGTGGGACATATTGTGGGAATATTGTCTCACTGTTTGCATCTCAATATTCATCATTTAAACCACTCAGGCCAAGACATTTTTGTTGTAGGTGTAGATGAATTGAGTATGTTATGTCAGCCATTGAACATCCAGGAGTGGTATATATTTTGCAGGCTCAGGCTATTAGTGAGAACAGGGGTCCTGCTGACTGTGCACTGCATATCAGAGCTCTTAGTGCACTTTGCTCAACTCATTTTCCCTCTACTTCTTTTCCCTTCATCCCATTTGTCATTTTTCTGCTTTAAAACAGCCTCTTCAGACTGGCTTACCTGACAGCATGCAGCACCATGGTGAACAGCGCAGTGTCAAAAAGCAGAACCTCAGGCTGCTACTCACTCAGAAAGTAGATGAGGGGAAGTGTTTTTTTGTTAGTTTATCTGCCTATATCTTTATCTCTCTCTCTTTCTTTTTTATATATAGTATTACCCTTTAGTTTAGATATGGCTCTGCCTCCATAGCATGTCAGCCACTGCCCTGAATCATAAAAGCCTTAAAAATAACAGTAGTATTTTCAATAAGATGCCTGACTGGAAATCACTTTGACTAAAGTGAGTGACTGACATTTTAAGTGAGATTCTAATTATTAGTGAGACTGACAATTGAGAACCAGAAAGCACTATAGTCAGACAAGACTCAGCAACTCATATTAATTTCAGCCAAGTTAGTTTCAGCATAGTAAATACTCTAATATTCGTTCATCCTTAACACCGATTAATTCTCAGAGATTCAACTACACTTAATCAAATGTTGTGGAATCTCTGAGAATTAATCAGTCTTACGGTTTTACCCAAACAAATTTTTTGAAGGAAATCAATATTTTATTGTTTATGTGTTTCGCGTGTTCTCCGGTTCTCCGGGAAGACAAGAGACACACCACTACACTGACACTGACAAACATGGAACAGACAGGAAAAAAAAACCCTGTATTAATGCACTTAACTAGGTAAGTAGCTCAGCATACATTATTACGTTAAGTCATTTACCAATTATTAGCCAAGTCAATTAGATTTCCAGGCAACCAATATAAAAAAATTTATAGTGATAATGTTTTTGTCCACATTGCCTAGCTCTATGTTAACACCTCATAAATGAAGTCATCCTACTTTCAGTGGAAGGAAAATAATCTGAGGAGATAGTGTCCCAATATTAGCAGAGAGTGAAGTTAAAAACAACGCTGCTGACAGTGTTCTGCAGTCTACAGCCCAGAGTGCATTGCACTATACTTCATCTTGTGTTGCTGCATGATACTATAGAGGCTTCTTTGTTCTCTTTGCATGGCCGTGGGAAGAGTCGTGGTCCCAACTCACTGTGGATGCAGCCAGACTCAAGCTCTGAAGAACCTGGCTTACTTGGCTGTCCTTTGATAGAAGAACAAAAAATTGGTTCTTGACTTAGCCCTAAAATTTCCATGCACACTGATAAAGCTGAAAATCCCAGACAGTGCTTTGGAACGGTACCAAGAAATGTCTTTGGTGACAGTGAATACACACTGTCCCAACTTATCTGAAACACGATTGTAGCATTAGTGCTGTGCATATTGTGCAGTGTTACACATTGCACTATGTTATGTGATTTACTATATCTGGTGGGGGTTTGCATAGGGCATTTGTCCTACCCTAAAAAACAAAAAAGGTCTAAAGAAGTCAAACTATAAGCAAATTCAAATAAATCACCCTGTTACTTGTTACTGCTGTTATATAAACATAATAAATAGTGATGATTTTACAGCAGAATTAGTCCTTACAGTAAAGAAATTAATTAAATAACCTCGATAATATAATCAGTTCAGATACGAATCAGTTTTGTTCAGTTTCCATGGTGATGTTACTTACCTATAGGCGGTCTAGAATGCATTTAGAGAACGAGGGAAAAAAGTAAGCAGTTGGCTTTATTTTCCAGTCTGCAGAACTAGCTTTCTCTTGTTACAACTGATTACTGCTAAGAATCCAGTTATGCTATAGCCATATCTGCTAGCTTTCTTCAGCACATGCCTCTTTGCCATAATCCAGTGATATTTGCATACTGAGGTGTCAGAATGTGTGCACAAGAGAACAGAGCTTTAGCCATTTAGGTGCATATCAACCAGCTAAATCCAAAGTACTTGAAGGAAATGTGATCACTATTCATAGCTAGTGAGTAATATATGTAAGTCTGCAGTAATTTAATGCATGCCTACCTTTTAAAGGAAGACCATGTTATTATTATGGTAAGATATGTAAAATATGCATGTGCACTCTAAATTTGGAGTTTGATAAATTATTTTGAGAGATATGTTTTTATTCAAATAATGTTATGCAATCAACTTTCATTCAGAGAAATCACAACAGTAATATAAAGCATTGGGGGGCATGGTAGAGCGTCAGCAGTGGACGGAGAGGAGGTGGGTCGACCTGGCAGGTAATGCGTGATGATTCTCACCTGTGTCTTATTACCACCTGTCTGCTTATTTGTGTCTCTTTGTGCGTTCAGTAACTGCCGTAACCAGAGAAAGAGAGACAGTGTGATATAGTTGGCGGAGCTTGCGAGACAGGCATGAACGCATGCACACACACCCACATGCTGTGAAGCGTGAATTTGAACTTGACGGAGTGAAAACTGCAAGTCCGGGATGGACCCGTTTCGGTCGAGTTGTTTTGGGTTTGAGTATTTGAAAGTGCCCTGAAAAGCAGGGACTGAATATACACGAGCCTGGAGCTCAACAAAAATTCTACCTGTCTTCAGAGTCTTCCAACACACTCTCACACACCAGGGTTCTACATTGACCTATTAAGAAGATCGACCAGTGGTTGTCTCCCAATCGACTGGTCGCTCACGATCAATGTAATGAGCACCCCTGTTCATTTTGTGTCATGTCATTAAAAGAGTTACCACTCACAGCAGTCATGTTTTATTGCCGTGGTGTCCTGGACCTCTGGTTATATTTTGCCGGCACCTCTGTTATTTGCAGTCTTGTTTTCATTAGCCTATTATTCTTCCCTGAGCTATTAATAGCAGTATACTATGTTTAGCTCTGTCACGGCTCTGTCAAGCATGTTAGCATAGCAACAAGTCTGTGCCCAGTGGTTCTGCAGAGCTTTGTGACCTTTACATTAAAAGGAGCAGGGAATGGTATTGTAGTGTGGCATGTATAGCAGTATAAAATGATCATCAGATGTCATTTATTGTGCTATCAGGACTGGATGCAAAAACTTAGAAGTAAGCTGTTTTTGAGGGGAGAGAGTTGGATGTTAGGTATGTGTGTGACAGCTACTGATTGTTGACAGTGTCTGCTTATGTAAATACAGAGATGACCTAAGGAGACTGCTATTTTATTTTGTAACAGGATACTTAACCCACCATTGCATCCATTTTAGAACAAGGGGGTAAATACTGCATTCTGTAGCCTCAGACAATCAAAATGGCATTATGCAGTGAGTTAAGCCGTTCCCATCATCTATATGTGCAGCTCTCTATTGTTTTCATGTTGCTGTAGGCAAAGATTATTCATAAAATGACAAACGTGTAAGTGGATTAGAATATCTACACTCAGGATAAATATGCAAAAACACAATGGTTATTTGTTTCAGTATACTATAGAGATCAGAGATAAATGAGATGGAATCTCCCCAAACTGGCTGAATAATTGTGAAAAGTAATTGAAAAATAACTGTAATTATGATTTTAGGCATTAACTCACCACCCTAGTATTAATGCACATTTAAAACTTCAAGAGTACATGGTCATCTTATATTTAAGCTATATAATTTGAGGCACTGACATTATGTTTTGGTCTGGACATGAACATAATTTATTGAAATTATAGTTTTTGGTGTGCCTGATTTTCAGATATCACACAAATCATGTTGTAACTTGTGAGAGATGAAAATCAAGTGTCGGCACTAAAGTATTGTGTGTCTTGTGTGTTGAGTCTATTTATGTATGTGTCTGTAGAGCAGCTGGTATGTCAGAACGGCGGATTTTTAAGACTAGATGCTCCATGGTGTGCCACACTGAAATGTAGTTCATTTGAGAGGGTCATTAAAATAGGCCACTAGCATCATTATCCAGGACCAGTTTTAGCCTTGCAGCAGTGGCTGTCGCTCTAATGCAGGAAATACACTGAAACCTTCTCAGTCTACCTCCTATGGTTTGTTGTAAAAATAATAATTCCACTTGTGAAGCAGTGACAAATAATTAAACCATATATTTTTCTTTATAAACAAACTGTCCCTGGAGTCTTGGAGAGTGCATATACCGGGGGTTGGGAACTTGGTTTTGGCATTACTCTTTCTCTAAAGAAAAAAAAACAAACAGATAGTTATGGGGCTAGCTGTAGGGCATTGGTTAGTTGTGAGTGTGTGTGTGTGAGAGAGAGAGAGATTCACAATTACCTACAGTTTGCTTTTGCAGACCTTTGCCAATGGCTAATCTTTCTAAAGCATGCATGGTGAGCTTACTGGTTCTTCTGTGTGGATTGTTTTTTTTTTATCCCTATTTGAGACTGTTTGCAGGAGCAGTGCCTTTGACAAGATGTGTAGTTTTTCTCTAAAGCTTGGTATGGTGCTTTGCACGGGCTGTTGTAAATACCAGTATGTTTGCTTATGTAAGTGCTTCTTGCAGCACACTGTTGCTGCTAAACTTACAGTCAAACAGAAGGAATGATGAGATGGTGGGACAAAGTGATTCACCACTTGACTTTTCGACTTGCCATGACCTCAGTTTTAGACTGTACGGTTACAACAGTCTTTTAAGATTATCACTATCATTATCACACTGTACGAGATGATCCCAATAAAATCTTGGCAGAATTCAATAACAGACAGATAATGTGTTCTCCATGCCAGATTGTATAAGGAAGATTTTCTAATTATAGATCTGCGATTAAAGAAAATGACTACATTTTGCTTATGTCATCAACCAGCATGATCTGAGCTTGTGCAGCAAAATAAACAGAAACAGCTCGTTATAATATTAGCAACGTTATGCTTGGACAAAACACATTTCAGAAGCCTGAGTAAAAGAGGACAACATGGGATGCCCATCCTTCGCATTAAGCTTGAAGTAATAAGGATATTTTATCTGTCCATTAGCATGTGTGGTAGATTTAATGTGGTTTTATATTAATTAATTAAACCTTATTTGTAGTTTTCCCATGAGTTTTGCATCATCCTATGCCATACTCCTATTGGTGGATTTTAGATGAGCTCTGATTTTAATCAAAAATTACTGATACTGCTGGAACTGTGCCATTGACTGTCTTTGATCGCAAAGTTGTGCTGAAAGCTCCTTCTCACAGGAAAGTCTTGGCATTGATATCCTACACCTTGATATTCAAGCTGGTTTTATGGCTTCTTGATCCTTTGGTCAGTGCTGGTGCTCAAGCTGTAATGGTAGAGTGATTACCCTGTGGTATTGGTGATTTGGGAACAGTATAGTTCTAGCAGAGCAGGTCACTGTAATAAGTGCTCAAGACAGGGACTGTATTGTGAAGAATGGATAACAGATGGCATCATGGAGTGGGAGGAGGTCTCAAAGGACTGTGGGACTTGCTTGGGTTGGAGCCTTCCCTCTTCCCCCTAAGGTCTCTGCTCCATCATCCTGTCATTTCCTTGTCCTGGCCATGTGCCCACTTCAACTTCCACTATATTTTTGCAGATAGTCAGCACACATCCCTGGACTGTTTTCCTATCCACTACTCAACGCATTCTAAGGCCCTTTACTAGGAATATGATCTATGATCTTAAGTAAATGTCCTGAAAATGCAAAAGTAAAATTCACATAACAAATGCATAATGAAGCAGCCTACACTACGTTTCACATATTGCTTTCTTTTTCAATAATGTGTCACTCTTGCTGATATACATTCCTTTGCTCTCATTTTATGTCAGTCTGTGAGATTCACAGTGCACATATGGGTTAAGCGACAGGATCTGCCGAAGTCTTTGGCTCACAAAGCGAGCTGTGTGATCTAATTGAAAGGGTCCTTGTCAGGGACTGAGGACACACATGCACACAAAAGGCTTACTCATTACTTAACCAAGGGAAATGTCTGAGGACTCTTGCTGTAGCAGGAGCAAAATATATTTTCCATCGGTGTTTGGCACAGTCTTCTACACAAACCTGAGGTGGTGTCTTTCTCAACGTCTACTGCATAGACTATATTCCAGCTGGTCTTTCTCTTGGCATGATATTGAAGTGAAATCACCTTTTCCTTCATTCCTTCTGTTCCTTTTCTGCCCATATACACAAGTGCACCGAAGTGATCTCTTAAATTTGGCAAATGAGAGAGGTTTCTCATCTGTAGGTCAGCTTTTCCTATACATATTGTCCAGAATGTATGGACAGAGACTCATGACTGGAATCTTTGGCAGGGAAAGATAAAGTTGCACCCTGAGGGTCTGCTGTCTCAGGTTTCTCCCTTGGACATTTCACCCCCTTTCCTATCTGAACAAACCTTGAACAAGCTTTATACTGCTTGACCTATCTGTAGAGAGGACTTCCAAATCCATCCAAGAATGGAAGCAAAGATAATTATCTATTTGATATCAAGTGTTGCATAAAAATTGGTGTGTTTAAAAGCAGTGCCATGCAAGGAGTGCTATGCAAAGTCCTTTAATTGCATCTTGCTTGGACTAGTTTGATGCCCCCCAGACAGACTGATGTAAGTAATGTTTTCAAATGTAGAAACAATTTCAAATACCCCTATTTATTAAGCAGGATAGCTCTCTGTACCCTGAGAGCCTCTATTCTCTGCTCGTCTCTTTGCTCTCTGTCTCTTTGGCAGGTTGCCTGAATCATCAGTCCTGCCAGTGCGTGCCTATAAAGGTTAATGCTAATAATAACATAGGCCTGAATGCTACTGGTTAAAATCAGGCTACTCATGGAGTCCCAGAGTGTGTGACCCAAGGAAGCCCAGCACTGGCACTCCTGCCTCCTCTGTCCCCTCTGCAGCCCCCAATAAGTCTGATAACTACAGCAGTACATCCGAGGAGCAGTTTGGTTAAAGAATTTGATGTTGCTTTGTGCTTTTGCAAGCCCTTAAAACCTTTTAGTATAACATTTGCAAATGTAGCCTCTTTTTGGTATTTGCAATTTTGACAAACTTGATTTGCAAGAGACAAGAATAATTTCTAAGTACACTTTCAATCAAGGTTCAGGTGTTTTGATTTCATGCCATACTGGTTCATTTAAATATCTAAACTCAGAGACAAAATTTGGCATATCTCTATATAGTACCTAAATCCTTAAGCTGCCACAAAACAAATGCAAGAATGTTGCCACTGCTGTCAAAACCAGAACAGATTCCAATTAATGTTGGAGTTGATCCTGTGATTTTGAAGTAATCCAGTAGTGCATCAGTGAAATAAGGATGATCTCTTTAGCTTTATAATTAGCATTAGCACAAGCATGAGAAGCTTTCTTCAGGCTGATGGTAAACAGACAAACCCACTGGTTGCTGTTTGCAGAAGTTGATCTAGGACCTGCCTCATTCCTCATAACCAAACTCAAAGAGACAGTAAATTGGGTTTGCACAGAAGAACAAATTGTGACATGCAACCTCTGTAGTGGATAAAGAGTAGCAGGACAAGAGGAGGTAGAGACACTGATTAGAAAAGGGATTTGTGAAAGCCCACTGAAAAGCAGCAGATGGCTATGGTTCTTAAAGTGCCGAGTGCTGTATGTCACAGCCACACATGCATTTTGCACTTGCTCTCCATCTGTTTACTTTTACTGACTGACTCTCTGTCTGTGTGTCTCTCTGTTTACTTGCACCTTTGCAGTTGACGGTAAAAGTAACAGTAGAAATTTAGCACTTTCAGAAATTGCTTAGACCCTGCTACTGTAACCAATGGTTCTTTGTGCATTTTGCATTATTTGCTTTGTATTTGTTTAGACTCTGAAGTAAACTAGGTGCTTTTAGTCAAAGAAAAATATCTTGCAAAGTTAAGAAACAGCCATATCGAACTTAAGACAAGCATTCCTATGTATTCCTGTGAAATATGGAGGTGAGCTGGATAAATGATAAATTCTATGTCCCATGTCTTGGTGGACCAGAAACCTAAATGACTAAGCTAAAAAATCGTAGCTAACCTAATATAATAACATATGACAGCTAGTTAGTTAAGTACATCAATACAGAAAAATATCTGCTAAGAGGCTGAAATAAACTCTCCAGCAGTTTTGGGGTCTGCCTTGGGATCTCCGTCAAGTGGAATGTGCCAGATACATCTCTAGCAAGATCCGATTAAGGGACATACTTGTAAGCTGCCTAAACCATCTCAGTGGGCTCCTCTCAATTCAGAGGAGCATTAGCTCTACTAAAAGACTCTTCCGGATAGTTGAGTTCCTCACCATAACATGGAGAGTAAGACTTATGGATTAACAACCCTATGGAGGAACCTCATTTCCACCACCTATACTTACTTATTCTTTCACTCACTACCCACAGCTTATGACTATGTTTGAGGATACTCTATAGAATATGTAGATTGACCAGTAAAGAGAAAGCTTTGTCCGCAAGCTCCTGCTACACTGCCATAGCCCGGTGCAGGTACTGTAACACTACTGCTGCTCTCCTGATCTGTTTGTGATCCTCCCTCTCTCTTTTTTCATCAAACATGAATACGATCCTAAGATACTTAAAAGTATTTCCTCTCACCTGTAGGGAGTATTCCACTCTTACCCAGAAGAGAACTATGGCCTCTGACTTGGAGATGCTGATTTTCAACCCAGCTGCTTCACACTTGGCAGCAAAATGTTCAAGTGCATTTCGGAGATCCTCTATGTATGGTGCCAAGAGAACAACATCACCTGTAAATAACAGGGCTGTTATCCCTAGCCAAATGTACTGGATACCTCTACAACCCTGGCTGAGTCTTGATAGGAATGGGGACAAGACACAACCTTTGACAGAGCCTAACACCCACAACTTACAATGGCAAGAATGAGGGCACAACCTACCAGATTGCATAAATGGTGACCCAGATAGCCCATAGTCCTGCAGTACCAGAACAACTGGCACATGATTATAGGCCTTATCCAAATTCACAAAAATGTTGACTGTATACACCACTGGCTCCTTACAAAGATGTATAAGAGTAGAACTGGTCCGCTGTTCCATGGCCTGGGCAGAGCCTGCATTGTTCCTCCTGAATCCTATGTTTTCAACTATAGAACAGAGTTTTTTTTTTTTTTTGTTTTGTTTTTGTTTTTTTTTTTATACTGAACCCTGACATAGACTTTTCTTGGAAGGCTGAGGAGTGTGATTTCCTTATTGGAACACACCTTTGGTCCCCTTATTTAAAAAAGCAGACCACCATCCCAGTTTGCTAGTGTAAAGGCATTACCCCAAATCTCTATACAGCACTGAAGCCACAGACACACAACACACACACACACACACACACACCCCAACCTTGTCTAGTGCTTTGAACATCTCATGCCGAATCTCATCCACCCCTGCACCCATGCTAATATGAAGGTTTCAAACTGCCAACATGACCTTAATCACAGAGATGGACCCCAGTAAGCTAGAGAATTCTAGCAGTGCCTCCTGAAGGGAAAGCATGTTCCTCAAAGTACTCGTTCCATCACTCAAGAATATCCCCAGTAGCGTGTGCATGGTCTTGTTTCCTCCTCCTCCTGAGGCACTGAATAGTTTGCCAGAACATCTTTGGAGCCACCAGAAAGTCTTGGCCTCTCCAGGCTCCTCTCATGCCAGAGCTTTCACTTCTGCAGCTGCTCTTGCCGAAGCCTTTCTTTTGGCACAGTGGTTAAGGCACTGGTTTACTGATCAGAAGTTTGGGGGTTCAAAGCCCAACACGGCCAAGCTGCCACCTTGAGCAAGTACCTTAACTCTGTCTGCTCCACGGGCACCATGAATGACCCTGCATTGTGACCCCAATTTCCTAACAAGCTGGGATATGCTAAGAGAAGAATTTTGCTGTACTGTATATGTAACAAAAAAGGGCCTCCTTCTTCTATAAAGCTCTCACCTCAATCAGGAGAGCCCACTATGATAAGTAATTTGAAGGCTTCCTTATTTAACTTGATGGCTTCCCACACCACTAGAGTCTACTAGTGTGTCCTATTGTTATGGCCATGACTGCCACTGACAGCCTTCCAGTCACAGCTTCTTGCAGCTGCCTTTATTATTGAGGCCTCGATCATGGTCCATTCAGACTCAATGTCCCTAACCTCATTCTGTCTTTTCAGTGGTATGAGTTAAATTTTTCTCTCAGTGAAGCTTCTACCTGACGCTCCCAAGCAACTCAGAAAGCTCTCCTAAGATTACAAGGTAAATCTGTCCCTGTGCAATGAATCCAACCCGCCATCAAGTGGTAATCAGTTGACAGCTGTGCTCCTCTCTTTACCTGAAAAAGGTGTGGCCTCAATTCATTGACCTCCAGGAGGCCATTACTCCCAGTCATGCCCTTTCAAGTATCTCCTTCAGTCCCGCCATGACCATTGAAGCCCCCAGGAGCACTATGGAGTCACACCTTCTTCACTTCTCCAACACTGCTATTTGGCGAATATGCAGAAACATCTGTCAGAGTGTTCCTTAATGATACTCAAAATCCCACAAAGGCAACCCTCTTATACACTGGGGGAAAACTGTGATGCCCACCGGCTGGCACTGGTGAGTATCCCCACATCTGCCTGAACTCCTGTGGGAACTCTTGACTAGGAGAGACACTGCCTTGGTCATGAAATGCGGTAGTGGAACCCTTACTATGTGTCGATGTAAGGCTGGCTATGGCTAGTCCATGCCTTTCCATCTCACATACTAAGTCATGTTTTTTTCTCACCATGTTCCCAATGCTGATTTCCATTGCAAGGGTCTATTCCCTCTAAGACTGTCCATCACTTGCTTGCCACCTGATTGGCATTGCCTTTTCACCACAACAAGGTCTCAGGGGTAAAGTAGGGGTAAAGAAGGGGTAAAGTATATGTTTTAAGTTTTATTCACAATGAATAGGGTGATGATATCCCACAGAAGAATCTTTCATATGATTTCTACTGCAGATTTTGTATTATGAAGTTATTAAATTTAAAGTATTTAACTTATCCTTATAGAATACTTAAACATCCTAGACAGTATTCAGCAAAATAATTGACAGTTGCAGCCCTAGTTGGTGTATGTAACCTGTGTGGTGGAGGTGATCAGGCAAGACGCAGTTGCGCGAGATCAACATGGATTTTATTTAGGCCAATTCAAATATTAACGTCAGCATTATTCCAGACATGGTTCAAAACACAGACAGGAAGAGACAAACTAGAATAATCCATAATCATAGTCGAGGCATAGGCACAGCTCAAAAACCAGGAAATGACAAGAAACAAGAACACAGAACTGGAAATGCAGGAAGAACATGGCTCAGAACTTAACCCTTTTATGCATAAAATATTTATGTGCATATCCAGATTCTTTTATATATCTTTTATATTTTTTCCCTCAAAATTTTGAGATATGAATTCTGATACTGTCTAAATATTACTTATATTAAAATGTAAATGGATTGTCCATGAATAAAAAAAATGCTAACACAGTCTGCCTGAAATAATAATAAAAAAATTAAATATTTGAATGTCCATAATTTTTAACATTCAGGTCTAAATATGTAATGTTGAAGACAAAAATATTAGAAAATATAAACATAAAAAAAATTACACAGTTTAGGATTGTTACATGACACAAGGAAGTAATAAAAAAAGAAAACAAAACAAAATAAAAAAAAAAAAACAGCTCCCCAAAACAACACTAGTTAAAAACAAATCTAGTTTTTAAAAATGCCGATCAGTGGACTTTATTTTTTTTTACTTAGTAAACATTAGTTTATCTTAATTTACAGACATGAAGCATGATAAGACATGAAGCATGATAAGACCTTGGAACTAGACAAAGAAAAAGACATGCTTAAATAGACAAACTAATCAAGTCTGTGAGTGAGTGTGTGCGTGCGTGTGTGTGTGAGTGAGAGAGAGAGAGAGAGAGAGAGAGAGTAAGCACAAGTGTGCATTTGCTGTTTAGTCTTTTCCTTCTTTGGTGAGGCAGTAACCTCGGGCATTCTTGTATCCCTTAGTTCTGTTCCTCCCACTCTCAGGCTAGGTGTTACTCTTCTTTCTGCACTAAATATGGAGTCATCTGGATCTATATACTTTTGGCAAGGAATTGTCAACACACAATGGTGAACACTTGATATGACATGTCAATCTGTATGATTTTTTCCCCCTTTTTTATTGCCTACAGATAGTACATTCTTGATTTGAAAAACACTCATTAGACAAAAGACCATTACTGTCCTCTGATACATTAGTCACAAAAGACAGTATTGTATAACCCTCTTCTTTACAGTAAGCCCAAGTGCACTCACATCTTAGATTGCCCCAATATGGCTTTGTGAGCAAGAAATATTGACTGATTCAGTTTGCCTTCATGTTTGAGGTTAAAATACACATTTTTAAATGTTGATTATGATAAAATGAAAAGGACAGTAGCTGAGAAACCGTGGTAGTGTGGGAAAGTGAGAGCTGGCCCTGTGCCGTTCCTGCTGAGCAGACCAGCTGGTCTTTACACAGAGTCTAACTAGACACTGCACTTAATGGATCCCTTCTGGAGAAGTGCTAACCTGCCCTGTATGTCTGTGTACCTGTGCGTTTTAAACATTGCACTACATCTCATACTATATTGACCATTGCCGGTCTGTTATGGAACCATCTGAGTGTGTATAGTGATGTCTCTCTCTCTATGTGTCTCCCCCTACAGGCTCGGAGGAAGGAGGTGTTCCTGCAGGAGCGTTATGGCCATTTCAGCATGACCGACCCATTCCTGGCCCTGCAGAGGGACTTTGAGTCTGGGGGTGGGCACAAAGAGCGCCGGGCTGTCAGCGCCAGCCCCATCACTGTACTTGAGGCCGTCATGGCCCACTGCCGCAAGATGCAGGAGAGAATGTCTGCGCAGCTAGCTGCCGCTGAGAACAGACAAAAGAGGGTATGGCTGTGTGTGCGTGTATGTGTGTCTGTCAAACAGAAAAACTATTTGCTTATTATGTTTGTTATATGTCTTGGTTTACTTGAATTATTATGTTTTAGGTGTATGTGGTTTGTATATTTGGAACATATCTGATTGTGAATAGTCAGACATGTTGCTGGCTCAGTCCTATTACTGATAGTACTGATCTAGTATACAAATTGTACATGTATTCCAGTCTGTGTAAAATCTACACCGTAGTATATTTCAAATTTATCAAATTTACTGTACAGTCAAAACAAAATCCTGGTGTCATAACATATTTCTACATGTGTAACACTGTAAAGTTGGTAAGTACCTTTTCTCTACATCTCTCAGGGTGACTACTGACAGTTTTACTTAGTTTACTTTTTTTTTAATAGCTTAAGTTTTCTAATAGCTTTTAATAGCAGCAGATTAAAGCCTACAAATGCATGCAGGCAGAGGGAGAGGTGAGTAATCATTAGCTGCTGGTACAAGAAAAGAGTAGTGTCAAATGCATCTAATTCTCAGGCCACCTGTTTACTCACAGGTAATATGAGCTACGTGATTCAGGAGCTGGCCACACACCCACCCAGATCACCACACACTCTACTTATGTCCTCTGCAAGCCAAGTGGGTGAATATAAGACTCCCAGTTTGGAAGTTTAGAGAGGCACATAACCAGGGAGAGAAAGCCTATTTAGGTTTAGTGCTGTAACTGTATTACTGTTGTACACTATATGGCCAAAAGTTTGTGGACAACTGACCATCACACCCATATGTGGGCTTTCCCCAAACTGTTGCCACTTTGTATGCTGTAGCATTAACATTTCCCTTCACTGGGACTAAGGGGCCCAAACATGTTGCGGTAAGACAGTGTCCCTGTTTACAATGCAAGATCATTGAAGACATGGTTTGCTTCAGCCTCGAACCCTACTGAACACATTTGGGATGAATTGGAATGCCGACTGCAACCCAGGCCTCCTCCCCAACATCAGTGCCCAACCTCATTAAGGATCTTATGGCTGAATGGGCACAAATACCCACAGATACTCTCCAAAATCTAGTGGAAAGCCTTCCCAGAAGAGTGAATGTTATTATAACATCAAAGAGGATCTGCATCTTTAATGGGATGTTCAGAACGCATGTATGGGTGTGATCGCAAGGTGACCACAAACTTTTGGCCATATAATGTATCTCTGGGTTTTCCTTTTCTGGGGGAGATCATGTTTTTTTTTTTTTTTTTTTCCAGCTCATATTTCCACAAGACCTGCCTCATGTGCTACTATTGGCTACTAGTTCTTACTCAAAAGCCAGTTAGACATTTGAAAAATTCACATCATCATAGCAGCCATATCAAAAGAGTAGAACTTGAGAAGCTGTGATTGCACATTTGTTGCACCTACACTATATTACCAAAAGTATTCGGTCACCCATCCAAATGATCAGAATCAGGTGTCCTAATCACTTGGCCTGGCCACAGGTGTATAAAATCAAGCACTTAGGCATGCAGACTGTTTTTACAAACATTTGTGAAAGAATGGGCCGCTCTCAGGAGCTCAGTGAATTCCAGTGTGGAACTGTCATAGGATGCCACCTGTGCAACAAATCCAGTCGTGAAATTTCCTCGCTCCTAAATATTCCACAGTCAACTGTCAGCTTTATCATAACAAAATGGAAGAGTTTGGGAACAACAGCAACTCAGCCACGAAGTGGTAGGCCACGTAAACTGATGGAGAGGGGTCAGCGGATGCTGAAGCGCGTAGTGCAAAGAGGTTGTCGACTTTCTTCACAGTCAATTGCTACAGAGCTCCAAACTTCATGTGACCTTCAGATTAGCCCAAGTACAGTACGCAGAGAGCTTCATGGAATGGGTTTCCATGGCCCGAGCAGCTGCATCCAAGCCACACATCACCAAGTGCAATGCAAAGCGTCGGATGCAGTGGTGTAAAGCACGCCGCCACTGGACTCTAGAACAGTGGAGACGCATTCTCTGGAGTGATGAATCACGCTTTTCCATCTGGCAATCTGATGGACGAGTCTGGGTTTGGAGGTTGCCAGGAGAACGGTACATTTCGGACTGCATTGTGCCTAGTGTCAAATTTGGTGGAGGAGGAATTATGGTGTGGGGTTGTTTTTCAGGAGTTGGGCTTGGCTCCTTAGTTCCAGTGAAAGGAACTTTGAATGCTTCAGGATACCAAGACATTTTGGACAATTTCATGCTCCCAACTTTGTGGGAACAGTTTGGGGATGGCCCCTTCCTCTTCCAACATGACTGTGCACCAGTGCACAAAGCAAGGTCCATAAAGACATGGATGACAGAGTCTGGTGTGGATGAACTTGACTGGCCTGCACAGAGTCCTGACCTGAACCCGATAGAACACCATTGGGATGAATTAGAGCGGAGACTGAGAGCCAGGCCTTCTCGACCAACATCAGTGTGTGACCTCACCAATGCGCTTTTGGAAGAATGGTCAAAACTTCCTATAAACACACTTCTCAACCTTGTGGACAGCCTTCCCAGAAGAGTTGAAGCTGTAATAGCTGCAAAAGGTGGACCGACATCATATTGAACCCTATGGGTTAGGAATGGGATGGCACTTAAGTTCATATGTGAGTCAAGGCAGGTGACCGAATACTTTTGGTAATATAGTGTATATTCTGACAAATACCATTTGGTGGTTATTCATCTTACATCTTATCAGTTAGTAAATCACATTACCTTGTAAAAACACATGCCTTGCTGTTGAACTGTCCTGCTTTGTGTAGTCCATCATCATGGATACATTAGTGTGTGGTTTTGATATTCTGTTCATTCTGCGTAAAGGAAACATTCCAGTGAAGCATTACATTAAAGGTGGGAAAAGACATGACATGATTTATCTTAGTTTCATTCTTTTACTTCACAAAAACCTGCCATTTCAACAGGGGTGTGTAGACTTTTTACATCCACTGTATGCACATCAGAACTGTATCTTGCCTAGAGGCTGTTCATGCTCATGTTTGAAGCTTTTTTTCTCCTGCTAGAGCCAGAGCTCTTTGCAGCCCACCCGCTCCCCTCCCCATTGACAAACATGCTCTTTAGTTGATGCATATCCAGCTGTCAGAATTTGGAGAGTGTAGTAACATATTAATACAAATAATCTTAACATAACTTTAAATTTTTTGTTGTTTGAATGGTAAAATTGCTAGTAATAGAAATACCTCAATAATAACCACACCTACACAGTATTTGCTATTAACAATTATCTAACCTTCCTAAGTGATAGTTTCACTGTATCACCTTTTTACTCCATCAGTATGAGCTAATCATTTTGGGTTCTGAGTAGAGCGTATACCAGTTCCAACACCATGAGTGCCTTTCTCCGTTAGCTCACTAGCTTTATGAGAAGTCAGGTTCCAGCTCTTGATATAAAACCGGTGCTGGTTTTAGGTGTAATGCAATGCCTTAGCAAATAAAAGACTGTTTTTTTTCCTTCACACATGTCATTTATCTTTACTGCCTTCAAGCTCAGCCTTGTGTCTGAAACCGAGACGACGAGATTTCCCTCTCTTCCAAGAATAAACATTCACACTTGGTTGTTATGGTGACAGATCACTTGTTTCATAGCTGGTTAACTGTGATGCACTCATATGCCAGTCTCTCTGATGAATAATATGAATTTAATAACCCTCATTATTGTGGAGTTGCTGTGCTGAGACTTTAGACTTACTGCTGTTTTGGATTATGACTACAGTTTTGTCCATTGTGACATTGTTAATATATTTATGAGAAGAGGTGCCATGTGCTTGTTTGGTCCTCACTCTGAAAGCCTGCCCATTCATTATTATGAATTATGTAGCAAGCTCCGTGCACACGGGCCAGAGGCTGGAATCAAACTCCCAACCCAGAAGGTGTGAGGCAAACGTGCTAACCACTAAGACACCATGCCCCCAGATATATATACAATTTCAGCTTTAATTCAAGGTGTTTAACAAAAATATTGCATTAACCGTTTAGGAATTACAACCATTTTTTGCAGAGTCCCTCCATTTTTCTAAGGCTCAAAAGTAATTAGACAAATTAACAATCATAAATATTAGGATTATTTCTAATACTTGGATGCAAATCCTTTGCAGTCAATGACTGCCTGAAGTCTAGAACCAATGGACATCAACAATTGCTGAGTTTCCTCCCTTGAGATACTTTGTCAGGCCTTTGCTGCAGCTGGCTTCAGTTGCTGCTTGTTTGTGGGTCTTTCTGCCTTCAGTTGTGTCTTCAGTAAGTGAAAAGCTTGCTCAAATTGGGTTGAAGTCATCGGACATTTAAGAACATTTCTTTGCCTTAAGAAGCCCTTGGGTTGCTTTCGCAGTAAGCTTTGGGTCATTATCCATCTGTACTGTGAAGTGCCGTCCTATCAGTTTTGCAGTGTTTCACTGAATCTGAGCAGAAAGTATAGCTCTAAACACTTCAGAATTCATCCTGCTGCTTCTATCAGCAGTCACATCATCAATAAACACCAGTGACCCAGTTCCATCGGCAGCCATACATGCCCATGCCATAACACTTGTTTGACATGTTTGACAGACGATGTGGTATGCTTTGGATCATGAGCCCTTCCTTTCCTTCTCCATACTTTTCTCTTCCCCTCATTCTGGTACAAGTTAATCTTGCATCAGAACTAGTCAGCCCTTTTTTTTTTTTTTTTTTTTTTTTTTTTTAAAAAAAGGTTTTTAGCAAGGTCTAATCTGGCCTTTCTGTTCTTGAGTGTTACCAGTGGTTTGCATCTTGACCTAAACCGTCTGTATTTACATTCATGAAGGTGACTCTTCTTTGTAGACTTTGACAATGATATGCCCACCTCGTCCAGAGTGTTCCTGACTTGGCTAGATGTTGTTGGCTAGAAGGGGTTTTTCTTCTACAAGGAAAGAATTTTGCTTTCATCCGCTGTAGTTGTCTTTTGTGGTCTTCCAGGCGTTTTGGTGTTGCTGAGCTCACTAATTCCTTCTTTTTAAGAATGTACCAAATTGTTGATTTGGCCACTCCTAAAGGTTTTGCTATCTCTCTGATAGGTCTGTTTTGTTTTTTCAGCCTAATGATGGCTTTCACTTGCATCGACACCTCTTTGGACCACATATTGAGAGTTCCCATGAACAGCTACCAAATACAAATTCAATGCTTGGAATCAATTCCAGACCTTTTGTCTCCTTAATTTGTCATGAAAAGAGGAAACAGGCCACACCTGGCCATGAAACTGCTTATCAGTCAGTTGTCCAGTTACTTTTGAGCCTGTGGAAATGGAGGAACTCTGCAAAAAATGACTGTAATTCCTAACCAGTTAATGTAATTTTTTTTTGTTAATCACCTTGAATTAAAGCTCATCTTGATTGCTTCATTTCAAATCTGTTGGGATGGTGTACAGAGGCAAAATTACAAAAATTGTGTAATTATCCAAATACTTATGGACCTGACTCATATGTACATATATATGTATATATATATATGTGTGTGTGTGTGTGTGTGTGTGTGTGTATATGATCAGCCATAACTTTAAAACCAAAGGCCTAATACTGTGTAGCACTGACCCGTCAAGGCATGGACTCCATAAGACCTCTGAAGGTGTGCTGTGGTATCTGGCACTAAGACTTTAGCAGCAGATCCTTTAAGTCCTGTAAGTTGCGAGGTGGGGCCTCCATGGTTTGGACTTCTTTGTCCAGCACATCCCACAGATGCTCAATTGATTTGAGATCTGGGGAAATTGGAGGCCAAGTCAACACCTTCAAGTCATTGTTATGTGTCTCAAACAATTCCTGAACAATTTTTGCAGTGTGGCAGGGCGCATTATCCTGCTAAAGGAGGCCACTGCCATTAGGGAATACCGTTGCCATGAAGGGGTGTACTTGGGCTGCAACAGTGTTTAGGTACGTGGTATGTTTCAAAGTAACATCCACTTGAATGCAGGGACCCAAGGTTTCCCAGCAGAACTTTGCCCAGTGCCTCACACTGCCTCCGCCGGCAGTGGACAGGGGTCAGCATGGGCACTCTGACCGGTCTTCAGTTATAGTAGTGCTACAGTAGCTCTTCTGTGGGACCGGACCAGACGGGCTAGCCTTCGCTCCCCACGCGCATCAATGAGCCTTGGGCGTCCATGACCCTGTCGCTGGTACATTGGTTGTCCTTCCTTGGACCACTTTTGGTAGGTAACCACTGCATACCGGGAACATCACACAAAACCTGCCGTTTTGGAGATGTTCTGACCCAGTCGTCTAGCCATCACAATTTGGCCTTGTCAAATTCACTCAGAGCCTTAAGTTTTCCAATTTATTATTCTTGTATATATTCTTATTATTCTATATCCTGCCAATTGTTATTCACTTCACCTGTCAGTGGTTTTAATGTTATGGCTGATCAGTGTGTGTGTGTGTGTGTGTGTGTGTGTGTGTGTATACAGTTTAATTATAACAAAAAGCTACAAAAACTCCTGTTTTTCACCTGTGTGCATGTGTTGCATTCTGATTGACAGTGGCGTCTCCCTGGCAATGTAAACAAATGGAAGTGCTAATGCTAAAGCATGTAGGAAAGACAGAGAGGAACTTCTGTGACACTTTCGTTTTTACACGCGAGTCATGAATTTCGTGTGGTGTGTTGGTGTATTTTGTACATATTTCTAGCAGCATAGTGCTTGCAACAAGCCTGATTGATTGTGGCTTGTGTGCATGCCAGTGCTACGTCCCCCTTCCATCTAGTTTAAAAAACAACACTAATCAGCAGAGTATTGCATTGCAGCAGGCTGAAGCAGCATGCATATTGCGTCTGGTTAAAAAAAAAAAAGAGAGAGAGAGAGAGAGAGATTAAAATGAGACTTACTGTCCTCTCATTTAACCACCTACTATCAGGTCACAGTGACTCCCTTATTAACAGTTTAGGGTTGTGGTTTTTGCCAGCAAGATCAAATTTGTTCTGTTTTTACATTTATAAAGTTGAGATTTTATCATACAAACAAGAACATTGCCAGAAATGCTTCATGTTGTGAATACATATGTGCCCATGCATAAATAATAATTGTATAAAAATGTGTTAATTTGAAAAAAATTGTTTCTGTGACTCAACATTATCACACACAAACTACTACACTAAAATAGCGTATGCTCATGCTTAACATACAAGGTGGCTGTGAGCAGGAAAGTTACTTTTGTCTCGGTGGTAGGGGTAAAGTTATATAAGCAAATGGCAAACTCTGATTGGTACTTTAATAGACCTGACGTCACCTCTACCAAGTATAGTCCTGCACAACTTTTCTTTTTCTATCATAGCATATCAAGTTTGCATCCTCCACACAGCAAGTCATTCACAAACATTTCAGCTATGAGATAATTAACTGTGAAGTGACTGCGTGTTGTGCTAACAGTAGGGCTATATGACAGCTTTTCACTGCACTTTAGTTTGCTCAGTTTCATCACTGTTTCTACTTACCTATGTTCCTATTTCTGAAAAGATTCTCTGTCATCTGTGTAATAAAAATCCTTCTACCAACACTCAGATTGCGCCTACGCTGATGTGTGTAATGCAGCAAGCGGTGGGTTTTGGAAGGAGTAGTGTGTGTAGTTATAGTTACAGCTTTAGGGTGCGCCACTTTGAAGTACATGTTTAAACATTCATAGAGAAGAACCTCTGGTGACTGCTATACTGGCAGCCCACTGAATGTACTTGTCCACTGGACAACTACAAATAAAAACTACTAGTCTAGACACGTAGTCTGTTTGTCCCTTTACGCCCATGCTAGCTATTTGTTTTAACTCTCATACTGTCTTTAATAAGTATAATCTGAATAAGCATGTCTGACTATGTGCTGTATTGCTGCTCTGTCTAGTTGGAGTTGGAGAAAATGCAGCTGCAGAGTCTAGAGCAGGAGCATCGCAAGCTTTCAGCGCAGCTGAAGGACGAGCGCGAGAAGAACAAACACGTGGTGATGATGCTGGTGCGTGAGTGCAAGCAGCTGGCAGCACGTGTGGTGGAGGAGAGCCAGCGAGTTGAGGAGCTCTCATCATCCTCTGAGCAAGAGGGCCGTACCTCAAGCCGCCTTGAAGAGGAGCTGGCCACTGAGCGCAAACGCAGCCAGCAGATGGAAGCGGAAATGGAGAAGCAGCTGGCCGAGTTTGACACAGAGCGTGAGCAGCTCCGAGCACGGCTGAGCCGTGAGGAGAGTCGCGCCGCTGAGCTACGTGCTGAAAGCGACAGTCTGCGCCAACAGGTAAAACAGCTCAGGACTGAGCGGGGCAAAGATGCTCCGACTTTGCCCCCAGCAGCGGTCTCTGCACCCGTAGCCACACCAGTCAAACCCAAGAGCATAACATCAGTTGCTGTGGGCACGGAGGCAGCCAGCTGCCGAGCAGCCGCCTCACAGACAGAACCACTGGCTGAGAATGAAATGCCTAAGAAACTGCCACTGAGCATCCCTGTCAAGCCCACGGGCACCAACTATACTAGCATGAACCTCCCCAAGACCCCTACTACTGTGAGAGGTCTCCACCATGGAAGCGCTCAGGCAGAGAATGGAGCGGAGGGCCAGATGGCACTGAACTCTGCTCACAGTTTACATTCACCTGGCACTGCCACTGCTCTACCTACAGGGTCCCGTGTCCAGGCAGCCCGCTATAAATTCCAACCCTCGGCTTCAGAGCAGGACCAAAACGGCATGTCCAACCAAGGACCCCCATCACGAGACCTGTCCCCAACCAACCGAGACAACTTTGCTGCCAAGCAGCAGGCACGTCACACAGTCACACAAGTTCTGTCGCGTTTTACCAGTCCACCAACAGCAGGCCCCCCCACAGCCCTTCGGCCTGGGTTGTCCCATTCTGCCTCAGAGGGAGGACCTTTTGCTGGTCGCCTTGGTCATCCACAGATTGGTATTAAGTCACCCACAGTGGCACGTATCGACAGAGGCAATCCACCTCCCATCCCACCAAAAAAACCTGGACTATCTCAGACACCATCCCCTCCTCACCCACCAATCAAAGTAGTGGGTGAAGCCAGCAGGTCCCCAGCGATTGGGCTTGGGGTAGGACCACCTAAGTCGGCCAGCACCCCCCAGCTTCCGCCCAAACCCTCCTTGGATCTGGGGGGTGCGGTGCCAGCCTTGACTGCATCTCAGGTGGGTGAGCACTGCCCTGGCAGGCAGCGGGAGCCGCAGACGGCGGCAGCATGTGTGGATTGTTCCCCTGTTACCACCACGTCCTCCACCATCGCTACCATTATCAGTAGCCCTTCTGTAAACCCTGCTAGTGTTCCATCCCATAGCCCCCAGCACCCAGGCAGCCCCCTGGCAGCAGCATCAGGTAAACAGATATTCAGGTCCCCCACCCACCCTTTTACTACCTCTCCACTCCTGTGCAATGCTTTCTTTCCAAGCCCAGTGTGTACCACTTAGGCTTACTTCCAAAAATTCCATAGCCAGCAAGATGTACTGTATATCAAGCAATCATGGGTTTCTCTTAAATAGGAAAATCGGTAAAACCAAGCTCCTATAAGTAGCAACCCAATAACCTTATCACATTGCTTGTAATAGCAATGTGTGAATGGGTTTGGGGTTGAAGCTTCAATCTTCACATGAACAGCTGGGTCTTGAGGACACTTCGCTGTAACCTACTCCACTCTGAAGCTGATGCCAGATGCTGCTCTTTCCCTTTCGTTCCCTCCACTTTCATCTGTCTACAGCATGTGCCTGTTCCTGTCTGCTCTACCATTAACCCAATCACCTGCAGTGCCTGTCACTCGTCTGTGCACTCGGCTCATTGTCATTTGTTTGTTTCCTTCATATGTAGAAACTCAGATTGAGACTGTGTATGTTTTTTTTTCCCTGCATGAGATTTCCTATTACACATAAACTAACTAACTAGATGTGTTCAAGTGGTCACGAAAATAGATTATTTATACAATATATAAAAAATGAATTGTTTCACTACTATACACACACTAAATTAGTAAGGATGTTTCTGCGTTAGTGGGTTTAGCTTATATCTAAATAGAGATGTCAGAATGCTGGCTTGTAGGGTTTTTCCTTCTGGGATGTTTTTTGTAACACAAAAAAACCCAATTTTGTTAAACAAACCTTGGTAAAACTTTGCTGACAGTGAAAATCTCACATGCATATGTCCATATAAACAAAGATACCAAATATTAAAGCTTCAAAACAACAATACATGCATGTAAAAAGATGTTTTTGCTAAGGCATCTATCTTGGCAGTGATAGTCTCTAGTATGAAGTTAATGTTGTGCCTTGAGTGTTAAACAAAATTACAAAATCTGTGAGCAATATAAAAAAATATATTAAAAATAATCCAGAATCAAAGCTGTGATCCCTTATGGTAGAGATGTTTAATTTTTTTTTTCCTTTTAAACACCATTGTAACTGTTAGTGATGCTCCCCTGCAATTGCACAAACGCACTAAAAGAGAAATTGGTAAAAATTGGTAAAAACCATAAATAGGTTAAGCAAATGGATTAATTTAATGATTTATATATTTCACAGTACCTTAAAATTCACTACCATTCACTGCATGATACTGCACTTGTTTAAGTGCACTTCTCATTGTAGTGTCTAAGGCACAAGCATAGACGTCAAAGCTTATATGCCTTGTTTAAATCCTCTTACCTTAAAAAATTTTATATATCTCTTTGTTTCTTTTTTCAGTCTTGCACTTGCTCCCTTCTCACTAACAGAGATAAAAGCATCTCTCTAGACAGTTATTTACAATCATACATATTTCAGTTTACTTATTTACTACTCAAGTACTTTGTCTTGAAAGCAGATAAATAATTTCACCAACAAAATGTGAGAGTTAGGATAGACAAAAATTTTAATCTATTAGAGTACAATGTTTCTGGTATCATGCCAAAATGTGGGCCCTACTGAAACAGTCACTTGTAAAATGGAGCAAAGCTGACTCAGTTTACCCTTATTCAAAACACTTATTTTTCAGTAGTTCCTCATTCATGTCTTTTTCTCTAACCATGTCTTGTAGATGGTCCAGTTTTTTCAGTTCCTCAATGTCAGCAGGACAGAACTGCGTGACTGTTACAGTTGTGGAGCACATTTTGGTGCAACCTCTTGATATACTCCCTTTAGTAACTGCTGTCGCTTGCCCCTCCCAGGCTGGTGTCCCTCCATAGTCCCCCCGTTAACCTGCGGTGAACCCGTCCCCCTGGACGACGGGCACACCCTTTTGCTCCAAGCTGCTTCCCAGGGAAATGTCACTTTATTGTCTATGCTGCTTAATCAAGATCCATCAATGGATGTTAGTCACCTCCAACAAGACCTAACCTCTGCCTTGTTTTCTGCTGCTCAAAATGGACACACAGGTATGGATTCACTGGCATACTCTGCTAAAACTGTATAATTCAAACGAGCGGGTGCAGTCTGGTACCCTTGGTTTTTAGGAGTCATTCTAATGAAAAGAGTCAAAGATCGAATTGTATTTATGAGTGAACATATTCTAAGCACCACAGAGTTGCACTGTATATCCACTATGTTTGTGTGTGTGTGTGTGTGTACATAATGAATATTTCTCTCCTGTAGAATGCTTGAATCTGCTGCTGAGTTTGGGGGTGTCTGCTGATGCTCCTGATGAAAATGGATTTACCTCCTTACACATTGCTGCTGCTAATGGCCACCATGGGTGAGCAGATCTCCCTGCTTTAATCTTTGCAACCATACATCTTAATCATACATATATCTTTAAAACCATACAAAGCATACAGCTCCAGGGTTCCTGGTTTGATCCTGGCTCAGGTTAATCTCTTTTGGCATGTTCTCCCTGTGTCTTTTTGGGTTTCCTCCACCTTCCAAAAACATGCCACAGAGTGGTTATTAGTTACTGTAGCCTTCCTGTCAACTCAAACCAATCTGGCTATTCTCCACTGCCCTCTCTCATCAACAAGGCGTTTCCACCCACAGAGCTGCTGCTCACTGGATGTTTTTTTGTTTTTCACACTGTGTCAACTCTGACTGTTGTGCATCAAAAACACAAGGAGATGCGACTGAGTATCTGAGATACTGAAAGCAGCCCGTCTGGCGCCAACAACCATGCCACAGTCAAAGTCACTGACATTTTTTCCACATTCTAATGTTTGATTTGAACATTTACTGAATGTCTTGACCTGTATCTGCATGCTTTTATGCATTGCGCTCCTCCTACATGATTGCCTGGTTCAATAATTGCATGAGTAGATGTACTGATGTTCCTAAAAAGGGGCCGAAGAGTGTATATTATAACATGTTCTCAGTACATCCAAATGACCCATCTAAATCATAATATATGTGATTGTTCCTGTAATCTCTATATTCTCCCATATATAAAATGTGACAATAATCTATATGTACATTCGTTCATTCATCTTCATTAACTGCTTTATCCTAGTCAGGGTCACGGTGGATCTGGAGCCTAATATATTTACAATATATTGTCAATATAATATACAGCCAGCATACTGGATGGTAATATATTGTCACATTTTTGTAAGGGAAAAGGCAAGTGTGTCTCTAAAAAACTGTGACAGAGCTCATGTTATTTGGAATTCAGCAAACTCTTGTTCCAATGTCCACTCTCTGCTGATCTTGTGTAGATTTAACTCAGGGCTTTATCAATCACGATTCAGGCATGTCCTTCTGTGATATAAATACGGACAGGCATGACACAACATTGGAAAATTACTATCAGGCCTTGGTGTTTTTGTGTTCCGCTCTTAGACCCTAACATAATCTATTTCAAAGTGAAACTAGATTAGAAGCAGCCATCACTGCAACTGGATGCATACTTGCAGGTGTGTGAGGGCTCTGCTGGAACATGGCACGGAGGTGGAGCGTGAATGTGTAGGGGGTCAGACTGCACTGATCCTGGCCGCTGAGCATGGCAGCGCAGAGTGTGTGAGAGCCCTGCTGGATGCTGGAGCAAACCGTTCACACATTACTGCTGTGAGTTTTTATCACACTCGCAGAGAAGCAGTGAGTGATCATAATTGAAGGTTATTGAAGAATATATTGTAGAATGTGCTTCCTGTTTTAATAGAGCTTAATTATGCTCTTAGTACATTCTCTTTGGCTAATGAGTTCTTATTTTATCTCTGTCAACTAAACACTGATGTTTTTTTTTTATTTTGCATGCTTTGCATGTGTTTGAATGTTCTGCATGTTTTATTTGAGTCTTTGTTCCAGTCTGTGAACTACACATTTGCCTTCATCAGTGGGTTTCTTGCACACAGGATAGCTGCACTGCACTTCACGCCGCCGTTAGTTCAGGCCATGTGGATGCCCTGAAGCTTCTGCTCTACCATCCGTCTCCTCAGGCTGAGACGGGTGGCTCAGTGGACAGCATAGACGCCCAGCACACACACCCTAGACCAGTCATGACCCGCCATACCCTCAACCTTCCCAACCAGGATGGATGGACTGCTGCCCATATTGCTGCTTCCAGAGGCTACAAGGTGATGGAAACTTACATATACACATGGAAACTCGCACACACCTATCAGTACACACACTGAAAAGTATCAAGTTTTAGGGATGTGTAGCTCTGCCACTCTGATTGACAAAAAACTTCAGGCTTCTATGGAGACTCTTTTGTTCATCTACAAATTAGTGAAGTGTTAAAGGAACAACTAACAGAGAGTGTCATAAGGTGTTGGACCACCACAAGCTGGCAGAACAGCTTCCCTGCACCATGATATAGATTCTATAGATCCCTCAGTTGGTGTTTTGATGATAGTGGTAGAGGATGCTATCTAACACATGCAGTCCAGAATCTCCTAGGTGATCAGTTGAGATCTGGTGACTGGAATGACCATAGCTTATGATTTACATTATTTTGTGGATGGGGACGTTGTCATCCAGGAAGAGTTCACTTCCCTCTGGATAGAAATGTGTCACTGGATCATTGGATAAAGCTGATCAGTCAGAATAACTTTGTATTGCACTGGCTCTTCCTCCTAAGGAGACAAGTGGACCCAAACTACTATGCCAGCAAAATGCCTCACACAGCATAACAGAGCCACCATTTTTTCCTTTAATTTGTTATCTGTCTGTAATTCAAGCTGTCACAGTTCTTTTGAGTCTCCTCCTATTGCTATGTGAATGACCTTTGTGTGTACACATCTCACTGGTGTGCTTTCAGAAATGCCTGGAAGTATTATGTAGCCACAGCCAACAGGACATTGAGAAGCGGGACAAATGCAACCGCACTATACATGATGTGGCTACAGATGATTGCAAAGACCTGCTGGAGAACCTAGGTGTGTGTGTGTTTGTGTGCGTGTGTGTTCGCATGTGCATTTATGTGATTAGTTACTCAAAGTAAGCCATATATACACTTAAATGATAGGACATATACAGAACTGAGTGCTCTTGCATATGCTTCAGCAGTCCTGTAGTGGATAATTGGCCTTAAGTAGCCTTCACACAGAACGAATTTCTCTGTTTGAATACTGTTAGAATTTTTTGTAGTATTTAATATATTAAATGGTGAAAAAAATCTAACAACACTTAAATCCTGTTTTACTATCTTAAGCTAGTCTGTCAAATCATGCATTTCCTAAACATTTGGACAAATGCTTCTTGTCATTGACAAATGGCTTACTTCATGTTATTAATATATATATATATAATGAACAAAGTATGTGTTTTGAAAGTGATAATGCATGTAGTATACTTTTTCTCTGTGGCTGAACCTCAAATGCTAATCTTTTATGCAAGTGAACTGTCTAAAATGCCATTATGTTATACTTCATGCATTGAGCATATATAGTGGAAAAAAAAAGACATTTGGGATTTGACTTGTCTGTAGAAAGAGCTTAACCAATCAAAAAATAAAACTATTTGTTAGTTGCAGATGTCAGGTCACCTTCTGTAGTTTTTTTCAGTATGTGCATAGTGTAGTGCTGTTAAGTGTTCATGCTTTCTATGGCAGAATGTAAGCTCATTAACGTTCAAATGTGTTAAGCATGTCAAATCCCTGGATGCAAATTTTAAGCTGTAAATCAACATGATTTAGCTAAGTTATCCACACAGCATTGTGGCATTGGAGACTTTGAGAATCCTGATGATAGGCTAACCCTGAAAGACTCTTGAAGCAAGCTGTATTGAAGCTTTTGTATAGTAAATATAAAGTAAACAACTTGAACTACCTTACTGATGAACTCTTCTGATGCCCACTCTGTCAGACTGCTACAGAGTGGTGGTGCAGGTATACATGGGCTCACATGAGCACCTGTGTCCTGTCGATGTATTGGAGGATGGCGCTACTATCGGCACAGTTAGCATCCAGCGTCGCACCAGCTGGCCAGAGTTGTGGCGAATCCTGAGTCAGCTGCTAACCGATCACCTGGAACTGGTGTGTGGGAGCTGGGAGCTGCAGGAGGGCCTGGGAGGAACGGACATACCTCTGGGTCTTTCCTCAGACAGTGTGGCCTCAGTGAAGATAGGTGAGCCCCAGAAACTTTTTAAAAGCGCAACCTGCATTTCCATTGCTCTAGATTTCCACCATTATTTGGTAGCTGTTGCAGAAGATTTTACCTTCCATTCAGTTTCATTTCTTTCAAATGTTGTACTGTAGGTAATTGGGAAAATGACATCAGCATGAATCAGCATGTCCATTTAATTCAGAATTTATCACAACAGCATAACCACCCTCAGTTCTCTTTCCAAACAATATTAAATTCTATCAGATGTAATCATTGGTACAAATTGCTTTGCTTTATTCTTCTCCTGTCGCACTTCAAATGAATCTTCTGAAACCAACAGTCAAGTGTTCAGGAACCTTTCAAAACCTCGGTTATAGTTAATGAAATCACTTGAAGCGGGATAATTATGTAGTGCCATGTTGAGTGCAGAAACAGCTGCTCCTCTGTGTGTGGTGTGTATTGCTAAATAGTTAAGTATGGCCTGTGGTAAGCGATCTGAAAACCAAAAGCATGTTTGTGGTTGGGCAGCCTGCTATTCTAAGGTGCCTCAGCCTTGTAAACAGCTGCTGCTTCCTGAAAATTGTTTCTTGGTCATTTATCAAGTTTTAATTTCCCCACCTCAGCATTTTCACTTGTGTAATGTCAAGACAGTGAAATAAACTAGATGAAACAAATGTATTTGCATATTGTTTTCTTATGGGAGCAACTTACGTCTGTACAATCTTTCCAATCAAAGTTTGCAAATCTTTAGACAAAGCAAAGAAGACGGACAAATGTAATATATAGCAACAAGGGATATCGTTTACAAAAGTGACAAAATGCATGAGTTTAAATGCTTGTATCTCTTTAAAATGTAATTTTCTCTTTTTTAAAATGTTAAACTTTCTGATAACTGCTATGCCCATATTTTCCCTTTATAACAGTTTTTGGAACCTCAGAGTTGTTAGATTCAGTCTTCTATAGCTTACCCCCACCCATTCCTCTTCACAAATCAGTTATAACTCTGCCAGGTATCATATACAACAAAACCGGAATATTTTTCTGTTTTTGCAGGATAAACCACTATTTCATTTTGAATTATGTTTTTTTTTTTTTTTTTAAATAAATTGTAAAATAGAGATTTTTACATTTTACTTTTTCAACTTAAAAACCATGCAGTCTTTTGCATTTGACTGTATGTTGATTGTTATTATTATATTGTATGATGAACTACCATTAGTTAGAGCTGGTTTATAAAGGGTTAATCCACACACACACGTGTGTGTGTGTTTGTGTGTGTGTGTGTGTGTGTGTGTGTACACACTCACTCGCAAAATAAACAAAAACATTTGCCCTTCCAAGCGTGCACACTTTTAATATAATTAGACACACACAGGCTGACTCTTTAAAATGGCTCTGTTCCCTGGGTGCTATCCAAAGCCACTCTGGGCCAAGTAGGGAAGGAGTTGGCATTAAGGTCTAATTGAGCTTGGCCTGGCCTTATGGTTGTCATGCATGGCTTCTGAAAATAAACCCAACTTCTCACCTATCCCTTTTCATCTATCAGGCCTTCTCTATCTCACAGCTTGGTTGATTTTGTTTTTGTTTACACATTCTTAGTTTTTCTTATTTCAGTTTCCTCATATTTAGAGGGTTTATAGGCAGTTTATGTTGAGTGAATGAGGAGAGGTCAGGAATCAGTCAGTAATGACACTTTAGAAAATGAAATAGCAATATTAAAAATAACATACAAAAGCATGATATCAAATAAGAGGATGGGGTTTATTCAGGAGAGGGGAAATTCTGAACAGTCAGCTGGTGCGGATTAGAGAAATGCAGCACTGTTGTCTCTGTCAACATACAAGATGAAAGCTCAGCTGTCACTGAGGATTATATTTCCATGTTGCCTGTTGCACACCTACATTTAATGCTTGCTGTGTGTGTACTGCAGGTGACGCTGTCTGGCTACCTGGACAGGAGCTGGCCCAGTCCCCTTGGGACCTGATCCGTAAGCGTTTGAGCCAGCGGATTTCTATCCGCCTCAAAGGTACTTTATTGCAAAAGCTTCCTTATTCTTTTATCAGTCTCAACCTGATATTGATTTAAGTATGAGTTATGTATATAAAAGTCCTTGTCAATTTAGTTGTCTACCACAGTATATTGAATAATGGGTGCAGACTTTAATTTGAGGGTATTTACATCCAAATCGGGTGAACAATGTAGGAATTATTTCACTTACAAGTCAGGCCTAGAGTTGATCAAGTGTGGCATTTGCATTTGGAGTCTCTTAATATGAAGTCCAAAGAACTGGTACAGCCAATGAAGCAAGCCATCATTAGGCTGCAAACATAAACAAACAAATGCATCAGAGAGATAGCAGAAAAATTAGGTGTGGCCAAATCAACTATTTGGTGCATTCTTAAAAATAAAGAATGCACTAGTGAGCTCAGGAACACCAGAGGGACCGTAGACCATGGAAACAACTCTGGTTGATTACAAAAAGTACTTTCCCTGGTGAAGAAAACCCCTTTACAACAGTTCTCCAGATCAGGAACTCCCTCCAGGAGCTAGGATTATCTGTGTCAAAGTAAACAATCAAGAGAAGTCTTCACTAGAGTAAATACATAATGTTTAACACAACCTATAAACCATTGGTAAGCCTCGAAAATGGGAAGACAAGATTAGAGTTTGCCAGAAACATCTAAAAAAAAAGCCTGTAAAGTTCTGGAACAACATCCCATGGACAGAGGACCTAAAGGCCAACTTGTACCAGAATGATGAGAAGAGAAGAGTATGGAGAAAGGGAAGAAGTGCTCGTGATTGAAAGCATACCACTTCATCTGTCAAGCATGGTGGAAGGAGTGTTATAGCGTGGGCATATATGGCTGCTAATGGAACTGGCTCCCTTGTATTTATTGATGATGTGACTGAGGACAAAAGCAGAAAAAGGGATTCTGAAGTGTATAGGGCTAAAGTATCTTCTCTGATTCAGCCAAATGCTTCAGAACCCATTGGAGGGCGCGTCACAGTACAGATGGACAATGACCCGAAGCAGACTTTTTTAAGGCAAAGAAGTGGAATGTTCTGCAATGGCCAAGTCCATCAACTGACCTGAATCCAACTGAGCTGCATTTCACTTGCTGAAGGCAAAACTGAGGGCAAAATGCCCCAGGAACAAGCAGAAACCGAAGACCACTGCAAGACATATTAAATAAAATTTCATTTTTTCTGTGGTGTATTTAATGCATTTTCATCTGTTTTTTCTGTTGTTTTGAAATTGCTAGGGGTAAGATTTCAGATTTTTTTAAAAATCAAAACCCTACATTTTCAGATTCCAAATACAAATCCCAAACTTCAAATCTCAAACATCTCAAAAGGTTTCACCCCTTAGGGTTCTGATTTTTTTTTTTTTTTAATCTGAAATCTTACCCCAAGCAAGTGCAAATCAAAGAAAAAAAATAGATAAAAATATAAAATTAAATACCACAGAAATTCATATTCAGATACTTTTTCAGCTTCCAAGCTCCATAAAATAAAGCATCTATAAAGAATTATTCAAATCTCAGAGATGATGATTGCTTTAAAGCACATGACACGCTTCTCTAATATACTGCATTATGAGCTCGTAAGATATCTGATCCCTAGCCGTGTTATTTATAGCACCCGACTCCAGAATGTTCTGTCTTGTTTGAAAGCACATTAAGGCAGTCTAGTCAAGTGTTTCATCAGAGTGAGATCCCAGATCCTTGGGATGCTGATTTACAGCGGCTGCCATTCTTTTCCCTTTGTATCAGGTCTGTCAGAGTGTGCTCTGGATGAGATGACCTACGACTCGTTGATCCCACTCCCGCTGCTGCAGAATTATGTGCGCCTGGTACGCTGCATTTTACACACACGTGGATTTGGTAGAAAATGTTCCTTATCTCAGGACAAGGGTCCTGTTTTTAGATATGGAGTGCCCACCCCACACACAGCAGTGTGTAGCCTGTGCAAAAGACTAGTTAGTTCAGGATACATGTTGATTCATTAAATTACTCAACACTTCTTTGTTTGCCCCGTCTTTTGGCTAGGTTGAACAATATCGTAATGTCATTTTCCATGGACTGGAGGGAAGTTTTCAGGAGTACATCGCCAACCAGATCTCTCACCACATCAAGGTAAGAGAAAGAACAAAAATGGTTACTATGTGCTGATTTTTTAAATTAATTAATTAATAAAAACATGCATGTCTCTCTAGGAACAGTTTGCAGCTAAATATGTGATATATGAATTTATGTTGGTAATAATGTATTACAGACAGGCATCAAATAAAAGGAAGGAACAACATAAAGTGCATTAGTAAGATATTGGGCCACCTTACTGTTCTTGCTGACAGTTTGGCCATGTCCTGCATTGACATTGTCAGTCACCTGAAGAACAGTTGCTCTTCTTGCTCTGATTTTTCTTTACATATTATACTACTGCACAAGCATTACAGTCATTGAATGTGTGCTTCTGACCATTCTATATTCAACCCTATTTACTGATGTCTTTCCCACAGATCTAAGTACTTTAGTCACTGTGTCACGGTAGAGTGAGCAGTCTTTGTGGCTGAAGCGTCTGCCATCTGTGGCTAAATAATAAACCCTCTTTAAAAGTCATTTTTTCCTTATGCCATCTAGATCTAAAATTAAGGTCAGCTGGGCCTGCTCAGCATTTTAATACATGCCACAGAACACAGTAGCTTGTTTATTATTTTACTGTATCAGACAGTACCTCTATTTGGAAACATCTGCACTCGTTCTGTTACTCCAATCTGTTATTCAGGGTTTTTTTTTTTGTTTTTTTGCCTGTGTATGTGTACACACTGCTCAGCACAGGCAGGAGGCCATGGGAATAGGCTGTGATGTTATCCATGTGGAGATAGAGGAGGGTCTGTCTAAAGATCACCTGCTGGAAACCTTCATCAATTGTGGTAGGACCTTCTTTATAACTCTGCTAGATTTATTAATATTATACCGGTCACTATAAGCATCAGATTGTTGTTGTATATATAATAAAATCAGGGTACTGTGTTGTGTTGTGCTGTGTCAGGGTTCCTGGTGTGTGTTCAGGAGGCTGCTGTAGGCCGGTGTGTGGTGGTGGTGCTAGAAGGGCTGGAGAGAGCTCACTCCCTTAGTCACATGCTGGAGAATCTATGTGAGGCGCTGGAGAACCGCGGCTCGCTCTACTCCCTCTCTCTAAACCACAGTGAGACTCTCATGCTTCCTTTCATGGACATGTAGTAGAATTGGTAGCTAACAGTAAAAGCAAAATGTGGAAATAAATGAGAATGAGATGAAACACTGCTTTAACTCTCTTGTTCTGTTCACTAGTCAGCAATGTTCTGTCTCATAATACATTTGTAGCAACAATTTATAAAAATTTATTTTTAAATACCTAAAGCATCAGCCTGTGTCCTTACCAGGAAAAGAACGTCAGAGTGACGCATTCTTATTCAATTTACATCGGCTGGCTATTAGGTTCCGCACTGACGCGCGTCCTGCTTGTGATGCTTAAATTTATAAATGATTTAGCCCCAGCATATCCTGCTGATCTCCTGAAACAGTATAGCCTAAAACAAGCACTTTGAGCACTTATCTCAACTTCATCTTCCTCTAGAATTTTGTTCCAAGCATATTAGGAATGCAACACATGCAAGTGATTCTAAAAACATTTGTTAAACTTCATGTATTCATGTAGTATATTTGTATACATAAGTATATTTCATGATTTGTAGTAATCGTAGAATACGTTGAGTATAACCTTTTAATCTTTGCTATGTAAGGCACTTCTGACTCGCCATCTTTTGGCCAGTAGGTGTGGAAGGACTGTACTACTTCCAAGAGGGCAGTTTTCTGATTGGCACACTGGCCAAGCCACGGCTGCAGGGTGCTGAGTTGCGACTACAGCAGCACTTCCGCTGGGTGCAACTGCGCTGGGACACCGAGCCACTCAGCAGCATGCTGGGACGCCACCTTCGCAGGAAACTTCTCCACAAGGTTTGCCCTCTTTTTATTTTCCTCATCCTTGTCCTAGTTATACGAGCTTTCATTTGTCATTGGATCCACTGCACATTGTGTCCACTATATAACTGTTAAATTTAATCAGGTAGGAAAAACTTTTAGTTTTCTTGAATTATATTTCTTAAACCAGCTGTACTGTGTGCTACTATAAGTAAAAAAAAATACTGAAAGCAGTAGAGACAAAAACACAGCAGATTAATTCAGTCAAGTGTTAAATCATTGTTGTAGCAATTAATATTGCGAGGAGCATCTTTGTCGTTCTTTTGAATTTTAACATTTTTGTGCTGGTTGCAGTCTCAGGGCCAGCCCTGGACCCCTGACGATCCTGTGCACAGAACTCTGTCCTGGGTGTGTTCAGTCTGGCAGCAGCTCAACAGCTGCCTCTCTCGCCTAGGAACCCCTGAGGCCCTGCTTGGCCCTTACGTTTTTCTCTCATGCCCAGTCCTGCCAGAACAGAGACATGCCATCTTGAAGTGAGTGCAGCAGACTTACACACTTTGATCTTTTACTTGAGGTCGCATTTCTATGTCCATGATTGCCTATGGTCTCTGTTTCACTGTTTGTGCTTCCTCGCAGGTGGTTGGCGCGTCTGTGGAATGTGCTGGTGGTCCCACGCATTGAGGATGCTGTCATCTCTAGGGTAACAGCCAAGCACTCTCCTTTGCAGCGACGGTCTCCTAGCAACAAGGGCCTAAGTCCAGGGCAGAGGGCGGTAGTGCGAGCAGCTCTCAACATTGTCCTGAATAAAGCCGTGCTGCACAGCTGCCCACTGGACAGATCAGGTGCAGTATTAAGACACTGAGGTGCAGTAACACACACTGGGTGCAGTGTTTACACACTCTGAGATGCAGTTACACACATCATTGGAAGTTACAGACATCATGTCCTGAAATGTCAGGTACGGTAACACATGTTGTGACTCATTTATTAATCTTTTAGTAAAGCTGTGTGTTTTTCCCACCGTATTATAATTTCTGTAACACTGATCTTCTTTATACTAGCATGCATCCGTTGCTAAATGGTTTATTCAAGTTATGAAACCACTGTTTCATGAAATCTTCATTATATTTGTGTTTAATTGAGAAAAAATGATTGTATCTTGACAGCGTAATCCATATATAAAAGTACAGTACAAATGTTTTGAAGCTTATCAGTCAAGGTCCTCATTAGAGAGTCTCCTTATATGTAACAGATACAATCTCAAGAGTTCTTGTAAGATACAAACATTTTTCGGAACTAAATGGATTTTCAGGAATACTGCAGTTCTTGTGTAAATGCTATTGTGAACGATTTACAAATAAATCTGTTCGTTTCTAACATGATAAACCTGTTGGTCACCTGCTGAATAGCGGCGCAGAACCGCATCAGTCACAATAACACACATAAGGTGGGGTACTAATGCAGAATTTTACAGTTGCCTCTTTCTGTGTGTAAATGTTATTCAGAGATCAACCAGCTCTTGCCAGAGTTCCGGGGTGGATGTTTTCCACTCTCCTCCATTAGCTACTCCTACAGGAAAGGTGGGAGGAAAGGGCGTGATAGCGCTGCATGGAGACGATCCAACACCAGTCCAAGAAAAAAAACAAGTCCTGCATCTGGAATAGGCTCGAACAGCTCTTTACAAGAAGGTCAGGGAAAATCTGTTGGCAGCCCTATTTAGACTCACTACATATTAATTCATTAGAGTAACACATTTCTGTCTTTTTTTTTTTTCTTCAGGGTCTGTGTCCAATTCAGAAGTTCACCTAATGACAAACGCCAGTCATCCCAGGTCTGTTTCTCTGCTGTATCACCAGCAGTGGGCACTGTTCACTCATAGACACACTACATCATTATGGAAGCATTTTGGGTTATTTAGATTATGAGCCTGTGTGACTTTTGAATGTGCTTCTCCAGAGTCAGTGATGGGGATTCGGCTGGTCTCACACTCTACTCTGATGATGAGAGCGACCTGATCAGGGAACTACAGACTTTGTGCTCCAGCAAATCTGAGCCAGATATAAGCAAGGTAATCCAAAATTCCATTCAGTGCAAATCTTCAAGTCTGTATCCTGTTGTACCCAGTGAACAGAGAATTGGTGTTATATGGTGTCCTGTAGTTGTTTCAGTTTTTCAATTGCTTCAGTCCTGACCAAAATGCATTATTGGTAAAACAGCATTTTACTAACATTTTAACATCATAGAAACCTTTTCTGCTCAAAAACATGTAACACTCAGCATTGTTATCGCTCTTATCTAGATATCTGTTTAAGACATGTACTTATCGTCTACTGCAGATTGCTGTGTCCCAAGAGGACTTCATTATGCTCCCTGGCCCAAGTCAAGATGCTCATCGGAGAAAGTTGGAGCACAGCTACAGTGGACTCCAAGCACAAGCCAGCAGAGAAGACAGCAGTTTGGACAGCACCCAGCCTCCAGTGCAGCAGGTAAAACCAGCATGACTCCACAGGATAAGCAGATCATTGCCTGAGAACTCCAGTGTGTTTTACTGATTTAACACCTCTGATTCAATTCATCAGCTACAACCTAACCCTGCATAAGTTCATTTCCAAGCATGGTTCCCTGAGGAACTGATTCCAAATGATTAAAACCTGCAGTACTGATAAGGTCAAACATTAATGGTTCTACAGCTGGAATTTACATGAAGGCCACAAAGCCTTATGCTGCATATATGTCTCACTTGTGCTCTCTCTCTCTCTCTCTCTCTCTCTCTCTCACTCTCACACACTCTCTCTCTCTCTCTCTCTCAAGGTATGTGGGTTACACAGTAGTTTCACACACAACACATACTCTTACCTTTAGTTGTTCACCTACAGAGTATGAATGACTGAGAGAACAGAAATATTGGTACTGTAGTTGCAATAAAACCTTTGCTCCTAAAAGAAGCAGTACAAACAATTTAGCACAATACCTTGACCCAAACACAATACAGCGCTTCAGAAATTCAGTCTACTTCAGCCACTGCAGGTATGCCTTAACAGTATGCATGCTGTATAATGGCTGATAAAATGATTACAGACATGAAAATACTTGAAAGAGAATTTTGCTAGGGTAATAATGAATCTCTATATATAGGCAAATACATACAGCTTATTAGCTTATAGGTTACTATACTTATTTAAAACATCTAAGAATAGAAGCATCTGACACCTAATTGTTTTTCTTTTCTTATTTTTGAGAAGGACTTTCCCATAAAATCTCTTACACTGTCAGTATTTATCACATTGTAGCTATAAGATGAAAGAGAAAGCAGCTGTGAAGAAAGGCGACCTCGAAAAAAATAAATAAATCTAACTAGCACAACAGTGTGCAGCGTGATGTAGCGTGTTTGATAGCCTTCATGAATGATAAGGTTATGAATATACTAGGAGGGGCAGCAGGGGTAGAAGTGTAACGTGCTTACAACAGTAGCAGATTGCAAAGGTTCTTGATTCAGTGTGCATCCAGTGTTATGTAGGAGGAATCCCGAAGGAGAGGGTTCTAAAATCCAGCCTACATTTTTGGGGAGTCATTTGCCACAAAAAGGATGAGAACCTCTAGATTAAGGAACTTGATTGGGTAGAATAAAATTAGAGTAGACAGTAATAGAAGGAAGTGTGGTATTTTGAAGAAATCAACAGTGAGGTAAATATCCTTTCCACTGTGACACTGTAACAACCCTAATCTGGTGTTTTATTCACATTCAAACACATTACAACTACCACTGAAGTGATCTGATTGTATTTGCTATGAGCCAATACTATGCAGTGTGCATGAATCTAGTTCTGTTTAATACATGAATTGTGGATCGTTGACAGATTAACAGCAGTCATTCAGAAAATGTCCACACCTCCCCACGCCGAGTGGCCAGGCCCAAATCTCAGCTGCCAATCCCCAGCAGCAAGGGGCATCAGCAAACTCCCAGCAGCTCCCACCGAGCCACCAATACCTCCAACCCCGCTATCAGCAGCAGCATCCGTCCCTCCCAAACGCACAGCAGCAGAGCCCACATGAGCAGCAGAACAAGGCAGACACAACCCAACAACAGAAACAAACAACCAGAAGAGGAGATCTGGATTCTTAACTCCAACTTCCACAAAAACTACAGCAACCGTGAATAGATCCCCGTTTCAAACCCTATATCCCCACTCTGTAAACTTCTTCCAAAGTGTGTTATTGACAGCTTTTTAGTATTTATAATAAATGTTGTCCATACTTGTTACACTATATTATCTTGTGTACTTTGGGACCATAGTTTTATTATATTTCAGTGTTGAAGTATTGAGTTTGAAAGAAAGAAAAAAACTGAGGAATTAGCCTGGGAAGACTAATAAAAGAAGTGCTTTGTGAGCTTTTAGGTGATCAAAGGAAAAACTTAGTCTTTTTTTGCCAATAAGTATTTTCGGATAAGTATTTTATGTTTAAATAGTTGCAAGATTGGTTCTACATATTGTTAAAATTAATCAGGGTTTTACCAAATATGTGTAAATAAAAAAAAAAACAGGAACTTAAATGTTATATATAGACTAGTGGATGTGGTGATGCGCTTGTATAATGAAGAGCTTAAAAAAAAGAACTGTACATAGTGTTTCTAATATTACATTTTGGTCGATTTTTCTCACTTGTTTCAAAGTGAACTGAATGTGGCAATAAGTAACGTCATTGCAACACAAGTCCTTTTCTTTTGTCTGTAAAGCCATAATGAGTAGTTTTAGTTGCCCATGGAATGTGTGCTGAGTCAGGACTTGCTTGAACTTTGACCCTTGTGCAGAAGCCACTGCTGAAATTTAAAGCAAGATTAATTTTTGATTTGTTGTTCTCTAATAAACACTTAGGATAATCAAGTATTATTTTAAACTCACCATTGTTCATATGTACAGAAGAGCTTATAGTCAACCACTGATGTTGAATTGTGAGATAGGTGTCTGATGAGGTTCACAGAATTGTCCTGTTTCCTCCAAGCACAATGATTAAAAATGCACTGTTACCCTAACCATTACCGCAAGCCCTTGATTTTATTTCCTCTCACACATCCATTCATATACTCCAGTGTTATTAATCCAGGTGGAAATGTAGGCAAAATTAAAAACAGAAGTGACCTTGACCACGTAGTGTCAAAACCCCTACCGCCCTAATGAACCACTGCATGCCGCCCCAGTGAACCACTGCATGCCACCCCAGCCTCCCAGATGCGAGAGAGGTGTCTTCCTTCCTTCCCACACATTCTCAGTTGGACTTAAATCAGGTGATTTTCAAAGCCTTTTCTGTCTAGCCAAGCAGTGGAGTACTTGGATGCATGCAATGGAGCATTGTCCTGCATAAAGTTCATGGTCTTCTTGAATGCTGATAACTTCATCCTGTACCACTGTTTGAAGAAAGTATCTTCCACAAGCTGGCGATAGTTTTGGGAGCTGAATTTCAGTCCATCTTCAACCTGAAAAGGTCCAATTAGCGTATCCTTAATGATAGCAACCCACGCTATTACCCTTCCCCCACCTTGCTGGCACCGGACTCGAACTGCTGCACCATCTCCATTAGCAATCCAGCCTCAGGCCCACGCATCTGGTCCATCAAGAGTTGCTATCATATCATCTGTCCTTAAAACTTTTGAAAAATCACTTTACTTTAGTAATGCATGTAAGCACCTGACACTTTCTACTTTGGAAGACTCCAGGTAGGTTGCAGTTCTGGAAAATGGTGGCGCTGGAGGCTAACAGGTTTCTGGTGGTTTCATGTTTCATTCTTCGCAAGTCTTTTGAAGTTAGTTTTGCAGCAAACCTGCTGATGATTATCAGCAAAGCATTTGATTGTCACGTTGTCACGCCTCAGTAGTTTGCCAATCTCGAGTGTTGCTTCCTGCTGATAGACATCTTACAATTTTTGCACACCTGGATGTAAGATTTTAATCGCTTTAAGCCATGCCCTCCCTCATGATGCAACTAAATAACCCCTGAAAATGATTCTACCCAGTAAATTCACGTTCGTGGTTTAGAGTTGGAAAAATGTGTCTAGAAATAATATATGATCAGAATACAGACTTGCCAAATAATTATGCACACACTGTACGTTATAAAAGGCATTTCAGCAACATATCTGCTGAAACTTCTTGAAAAGGTGCCTTGAATTAAAGCTACAATAGAATAGTTTGATGAATAGAGAATGTAAGTTTTGACACAATAAAGATTTACAATTCATTATCTCTTGAAAAAATAAATTTTTCATGTTTATTTTTTCACAAAGTTAGCTTTGTTTTCAAACCTCTGACCGGTAGTGTAAAAAAAAAAAAAATCCATAGTACTAACACTTTGCATTTCATTTCGGGCCTAATTTGTTAGTAGTTAAATAAAATTCCTAAATAAAAAAAATAAAAGTAAAAGTTGTGCATGCATTTTACAAAAGCACATTTTGCAGTACTTTTACAGGAACAAGTTTGAGGCTTGTGGACTGACAATTCAATAAATAAGTTGAGAAGATTTACAACTGTTCTGAAAAATGATCTGTGAAGGCCACCAAGAAGAAGAACATGATAAAAGTGTCTTTTTGACTTTTTACAGTGGGATGATCATTTCCTGGTCCCACTGTCTCCTGTTATGAAAGTCTATAAAGTACCTTAAATTATATTTATTGCATGTATAAAAAAGATGTTCATTTATTGTACCACAATCGTATTCCAGATCATCAGCACATGATGAAAAAGTACAGTTCAGAATGAGTGTGTAAAATGAGGACATATTGTATAGGACATGAGTAGTCCTAAGTTAGCAGGAGCTCATGAAGGCAGAGTCTCTGTTAGTGTCTGATTGCCTGGGGCTTAGAGACGAGTGTCTTGGATGTCGTCCTCAGTCTCCTCCTGTAGTGTAAGTGTGACGGAACTCAGTTTGGGCTGCGGCACACGCATGCTAGAGTTGCGGCGTGGGAACAGTTTGAGGCGCTCGGCTGGACTCATGGCCTGTTTCAGCTGGCTGGTCTCGTTCAGCAGGCGCTGGATTGACTCATAAGTCTTTACCTTGCCCTGCTCCATCATCTATAGCAAGAGGGTGAACATACATCACAGAAAAACTTTAGTACCACTCTAATTAACTGTATTGTTAATCTCAAACATAATATCATAATATCAAATATAACTAGTATGACAGAATGATATTGTTAATCTCCAATATGACTGCTCATATTAAATATAGCTAGTATAACAAAATGACATTGTTAATCTCCAATATGGCTGCTCTTATTAAATATAGCTAGTATAACAAAATGACATTATTAATCTCCAATATGACTGCTCTTATTAAATATAGCTAGTATAACAAAATGACATTGTTAATCTCCAATATGACTGCTCTTATTAAATATAGCTAGTATAACAAAATGACATTGTTAATCTCCAATATGACTGCTCTTATTAAATATAGCTAGTATAACAAAATGACATTGTTAATCTCCAATATGACTGCTCATATTAAATATAGCTAGTATAACAAAATGACATTGTTAATCTCCAATATGACTGATCATAATAATAGCTTGAGGGGTCTGCCCCACTGAGGACCGTGATCCAGATGGACCCAGCTGCTGATATCACTGTGTTCAAACTGTGAAAGCATGAATAATTGTGAAAGCATGAATAACATCCAAGTTAATTCAAGCTAAAGTACACTCACGCCTTCCGCCTTTTGGAAGTAGACAATGAAAGATGTTTCACTGTTACAATTTGCTTTTCTATTACATCTAATACTATACAATATTAATGCATTATTTTGTGCTAATTTTGTGGAATTTGAAAGATAATCCATGGTTTTCCCAACTTTTAAAGATCTGGGAGATCTTGAAAATGTGTATTGTATGTAATAGGGAATGTATAAGAAGTCACTAATGATTGATCAGGTTACATCGCTTTGCTTACATATACTATATGGCCAAAAGTATGTGGACGCCTCACCATCATACTCGTATATTGGTCTTCCCCAAACTGTTGCCACAATGTTGGAAGTACACAATTGTCTAGAATGCCTTTGTATGCTTTAACATAAGGATTTCCCTTTACTTTTCCAGCAGAACAATGTCCCTGTGCACAAAGTGAGGTTCAGACCCATTATAATCTATAATGGGATGTTCAATAAGTACATATGGATGCGATTGATCAGGTTTCCACATACCTTTGGCCACGTAGTGCAAAGGTAAAGGTAAATGGATTGGATCCATTTTTACATGTGGTCTTTATGGCAGCTTGTCTCCTTCCTTAACAACTAACAACAAACTTAACAGCTTACCACTGTTAAGTGGTAAACGTCATAACCACATTAGCAAATGCTAATGGTTTGGTACTTTTTAATGCACATACTATATAGTTAGCTAACAGCTGCAAGTTATGGCATATTGATCTGTCTTGTAGTGTATTCAAATTCACCTATTTGCTGAAATGAAAGCCTGTCAAATTCTCACCAGAATGAGTGAGCAACCTATCTGGCTTTGTTGTTATTTGGTCATGGCTGCCATCTCAGTATTTGCATATAATGCTGTGATTATCACAGATAAAAGCTGTGAATTCAGGCAGCAGTGCCAAAATACTGCAGTGGATGTAAATGACTTAGAAGCCATGCTTGTTTTAAGCAGTTAAGCAGGTATAGACAGTACTACATGGCATAACAGGGCTACCAGGTTACTGACTGTTCATGTTATATTAAGTACAGTCAGGTCCATAAATATTGGGACAGTGACACAATTTTGGTAATTTTGCCTCTGTACACCACCACAGTGGATTTGAAATGAAGCAGTCAAGATGTGACTGAAGCGTAGACTTTCAGCTTTAATTCAAGGGGTTTAACAAAAATATTGCATTAACCGTTTAGGAATTACAGCCATTTTTTACAGAGTTCCTCCATTTTCACAGGCTCAAAAGTAATGGGACAATTGACTGATAAGCAGTTTCATGGCCAGCTGTGGCCTGTTTCCTCCTTATATCATGATAAATTAAGGAGATAAAAGGTCTGGAGCTGATTCCAAGTGTTGAATTTACATTTGGTAGCTGTTCATGGGAACTCTCAATATGCCGTCCAAAGAGGTGTTGATGCAAGTGAAGGAGGCCATCATTAGGCTGAAAAACCAAAACAGACCTATCAGAGAGATAGCAGAAACTTTAGGAGGGCCAAATCAACAATTTGGTACATTCTTGAAAAGAAGGAATGCACTGGCGAGCTCAGAAACACCAAAAGGCCTGGGAGACCGCAGAAAACAACTAAAGTGGATGATTGCAGAATTCTTTTCTTATTGAAGAACAACCCCTTCACAACATCTAGCCAAGTCAGGAACACTCTGGAGGAGGTAGGCCTATCATTGTCAAAGTCTACAATCAAGAGCCACCTTCATGAATGTAAATACAGACGGTTTACCTCAAGATACAAACCGCTGGTAACACTCAAGAACACAAAGGCCAGATTAGACTTTGCTAAAAAACCTCTAAAAAAAGCCTGACCAGTTCTGATGCAAGATTAACTTGTACCAGAATGATGGGAAGAGAAAAGTATGGAGAAGGAAAGGAAGGGCTCATGATCCAAAGCATACCACATCATCCGTCAAACATGTGGAGGCAGTGTTATGGCATGGGCATGTTTGGCTGCCAATGGAACTGGGTCACTGGGGTTTATTGATAATGTGACTGTTGATAGAAGTAGCAGGATGAATTCTGAAGTGTACAGAGCTATACTTTCTGCTCAGATTCAGTCAAATGCTGCAAAACTGATAGGACAGCGCTTCACAGTACAGATGGATAACACCCCAAAACATACTGTGAAAGCAGCCCAAGAGCTTGGAAATTAAATGTTCTTAAATGACCGAGTCAGTCACCTGACCTCAACCCAACTGAGCTGCTTTTCACTTACTGAAGACAAATCTGAAGGCAGAATGACCCACAAACAAGCAGCAACTGAAGATTGCTGCAGTAAAGACCTGGCAAATCATCTCAAGGGAGGAAACTCAGCATTTGGTGATGTCCATGGGGTCCAGACTTCAGGTAGTCATTGACTGCAAAGGATTTACCTCCAAGTAATAAAAATAATCCTAATATTTATGATTATATTAGTTTGTCCCATTACTTTTGAGCCTGTGAAAATGGAGGAACTCTGTAAAAAATGGCTGTAATTCCTAAACGGTTAATGCAATATTTTTGTTAAACCCCTTGAATTAAAGCTGAAAGTCTACGCTTCAGTCACATCTTGACTGCTTCATTTCAAATCCACTGTGGTGGTGTACAGAGGCAAAATTACCAAAACTGTGTCACTGTCCCAATATTTATGGACCTGACTGTATGTGGGAGTGTGTACATGCTTTTTTTTAAAGGTAACATGAGTTGGGCCCAAATGTAATGTTTGCATAGGAGTTCACTGTGACAAAAATCCACCACTGATCATTTCTGTCTCATCATGCATTTACATTAGCCAACATCCTCCCACTTTGCCCAAGTTTCCAACAATTAGGCTCAGTTCAATAGTCAGCACTGAAATGAATGCCATCTGTTGCAAAGCAGGTTTTGTGCAAACAGGTTATTTTATTATCTAGCTCATATTATGAATGCTATCTTACAAATTTGTGAATGCTAATATGACATTATTGCTGATAATCATGACAGTATGTCTAAATAACCTACTTGCAACTGGCACCCCAAATGACAAAGAAATGGAATAACACTTAAGTAATGTATTTGTGCTGTGCTGCAAAAATGATTGTTTGTGCTGGTTTGATTGCTGAGATATTTCAACAGCTGTATTTCACTTTAAATACAGATGTTATAGTTACTTCAGAGACGCTTTTTACTTTAAAAAATCCAACCAAATTACTGTTATTAATATATGTTGTTGTTTTTTCTGTACAAAAACAGCACATTTAAGTTTTTCCACATATTACGGGTTCAATTCACTGACTTTAATTTAGACCAAAAGGTGTTGATTAATTTTCTATAACAGCAGCTCAGACAGTAGTTCTGGCTGTAAGGTTTATATTAATGTGCTCATTCTAATCCATAATCATTTCATAGTAACAACTTAAATAGGGACTTGTATGGCACATACTCCACATAAACAGATTAAAAAAAATGTGTACTTGTTGGTATGATGAAGTTTTCTGTCTGGAGACATTTATGTAACATGTTTGGAAGGAGTGTCCAGTGTTAGCACTTTGTAACAGTTAAGAGGTAAACTTTTCCTTCACAGAACAGAGGGCTTTGCACTTTCTGTTTCTTCTTTAACATGACAAGCTATGTTTTTTTTGTCTTCAAGAGAGTGAAAAAAGAGCTGGTGAGGGAGCAACTGTTAATAGCATGCTGTGACAAGTGATAACAGGAACTAACTTAAAACCACAGACATTCCACAACATTAAATATAACTACAATCTGTTAAAACGTACAAAATGCCGTTATTTGGAAACTTCACAGTGGTAACAGTAACACCACTTTGTGTCTGGCCACATCAGACCCCCTTGTTGCTGATTTTCTTATAACAGCATGTTTTATTCATTACATATAATGCTATAATATCTCAAAAACAAAACCAATACACACTATCATTTCACAGCACAAAAAAATGACTTATTTAAGTTTTATATAATTGATTTTTATATTGGGGCCAACTTCAGTAGCATGGCTGCTGGGTTTCCTAATTGGTGAAATAAAAGTGATGACAGAGAGAGCTTTACCAGGAAGCACTGGCACTCAAGCAGCGGTTCCACTTTGTGTTCACACAGTAAGATAGTGCAGGAGGAGAAGGACTGCCTGAGCGTCTTCTTCAGTACCTTCACAGTTCTGTAATCCATCACAGTTAGCATAACACAACTCATCAGTTACCATAACAAAAACCAGTGTAGCAATTTAATCTCAAATTGAAGTTCTTGTTTCTACCAACAAGGATTTCTCTTAGCACAGATCACAGAACAATGTTAGCCATCTTCTATGTGCTATGGTTATGATGGTGGTTCACCTACATGGGGTCAAGGTGGGCACTGGGTTCATCCAGCAGCAAGATTCGGGCCCTACTGAGGATGGATCGAGCCAGACACATCAGCTGCTTGTGGCCGTAGCTGAGCACATGACCCCCGTATTCCAGCTGGAAATCCAGTTTATCTGGAAATTGCTCAATCACTGACTTAAGCCCCACCTGAAAAAAAAAAACAAATTAAAACTATCCACACAGGAATTACACATTTCTCAGAATTTGACATTTCTCATTGCAAATAACAGTAAGAAGCACATCCGTAACTCACACTTATATCCATGTAGCATATTTTAACAAAATTACATACTTTCCATTACCAATTATTCAAGTATACAAGAATGGTAAAAAACAAAAACTTGAATGTTGGTCGATTGATGGACAATGCAGACTTGCCTGTTATTTGACAAGCAATTAGGATGTGTCTTTAAAGTGCACTATGAACAAATTGTTCATAGTGAGTGTTACAGCAATGAGACTTACCTCCTCAGCAACCCTCCACAGCTCCTTGTCACTGTGGCATCCACATGGGTCCAGGTTCATCCGAAATGTCCCAGTAAAGATGAAAACTTTCTGTAGCAGCCGAGGAGTTACAAAGCCAAAATGAGAGGGCTTATATAATTCTGTAAGAACAATACAAATTTGTGTCATTCAGAGCTGTGGACGTACCTGAGGCACCACACCAAAAGCCTTCCTCCATTTTTGCAGGGACATGTTATAGCAAGAGACGCCGTCAATAGACATGTCTCCATCTGTGTAGGCCAGACGCAGGAGCGCATTGAATAGTGTGCTTTTCCCAGAACCTGTCCTGCCCAGTATGCCCACCTAAAAACCAAAAAAAAGTTCTTAATTCAGTTATTTACATTTATACACAAGCTTGTTAGTGCATTCCATTGCTATAATAATAATAATAATAATAATAATAATAATAATAATAATAATAATTACCATGCATTTTGCAAATGATTTACATTAAAAAAATCACGATAAAACATAAATATAATACCCTTCAATACTCTCCATTAACAAAAATAACTAATAATCTATGAAGATTATGAAATTATGAAAAATTATAGAAATTATAAAAAATTATAGAAAATAAAATTGTAATAAAATAAAAGGCTGAACAAGTATGTTTCAATCTGTTATAAAAACACCTATAAACATTATGTTCCTCATATTCTCTAGAGCAGTGGTTCTCAAAATGGGGTCTGAGGACCCCAGGGGTGAAGCATAGGCAGGGGGAGTGTGAATTTTTCTATTTTGTTACTGTGGTGAAAATCAAAATCTACCATTAACAAAGTTATTACTATTTAATTTTTAGAATTATTAGCCTGTTTGACTGGTCACTTGAAATGAATGAGTTGAATCTCAATAACTCAAACATATACATAATGTCATGTAATAAATAATGTCAATAATGCCTATAAATAATGTTAAGGTAGATCTAATAGCACTTTTAATGAAACTGTGTTCTGTGAATATAAAGGTCAGAAAGAATTGCTCTAAGGCTCCAACAAATAGCCAAAATATTATTGGACACGTTTAAATACTGAGTGTATTTGAATAGTTGAATATTGAACAGAAATATGTTCAGAAAATACATCTATACTGAAGGGGTCCCTTGCTGCTAAAAGAACACTATTCCTGAATTCAGGGATGATATAAGAAAAACATCTTCTAGAGGCTGAGCTGTAAGTGATCCCTGGGATTAACAGTAAGCCTGTCTTGGCTGAGCAGAGTGGTCGTAATGGGTTATACTGCTTCAAGAGTTAAGCTATGGCTAAACCATATAGGGCTTTAAACATCACAAGCTGGACTTTGTAGTTAAAGCAAAACTTAAAAAGTAGCCAACTGGGGTAATTCCCTCTGGTTTTCTTTTCTTATTAAGAACACAGATCTTATTAAGAACACATATTCTGAACTAGCTGAAAGCTCTGATAGCAACATTTTTTTTTAAAAATTTGTTTCTTTATTTGTTTATTAAAAGATAATATGTAATTTGACAGATGTTACATATGTGGGACCCAAATAATAGACCACCATCAAATGTGACACCACCATGTTTATTAACTGTAGGTTTTGGTGTTGTAGTATAGTCATCAAGGTATGTGGTAAAATCAGAATCCTTATTTTGAGCAGACATAGTACCTAATATCTGTGCTCCTTTTTCATCAGAATTGAGGAGGAGGAAACGTCTGTTCATCCAAGATGTTATGTCTTTAGCAAAGTCTTAAGTTTAGTATAGGTGTGCAGTGTGTGATGTGAAAAACATGTTCAAGGTGCTGTATATAAAGGGGAAAATAGAAGGCCTTAAACAGAACCTTGCAGGACACCATTTTGCAAATTTTGAAAAATAATGCTAATAAATTGCTAAAGCTCTGTCAAGTAATAACTAAACTAGGAAGGCAGTTTCCTCCTAAACTTGAAAACTTGTTTAAGGCTGCACTCAAGTCCAACAGTGCCAAAACATATCCACTATCTGAGGCCAGCAGTTGGTCATTAACTACTTTAGCATATGCTGATACTATAATATGATGCTTAAGTAAACAATACATAATGCTTATTCCTACTTAAATAAAAGAACAGAGCTGCTGGGGAACAACTTTCTCCAAAATTAGATTAGATTTTTTCACAACACAACAGTCCTAAAGCTGTATTAATCCATAATATACAACAGTTAGTTCCAGTCCACTATTCTGATTGGAAAAGTGGTGTTCCAAGAGTGCTGATATTTAGTATAACAGCCCTGGGACATTTCACTGTTTGTATCACTCCGCTTGTCTGTGTTTGCTACAAAATTAAAACCGTTACTACACTCACTACGTGCTGTCACACAATGCCCTATCCAGCTGTGGCTTCTTTGGAAAGTATTTTCACTGACGGATAAACAAACAAAATATTTGGCCATATTGTGTCTGAAATGTCAGTTCCTCAATATTAATTTCTTGTTTAAAGAACTGTATAAAAGAAATATCACACTCGCAATCATGGTGGTGTACTAAATATCAGCATGGCTGTGATTGTGCCATAGAGACGAGGCCGCAAGTAATCACAGCTGTGCTAACATTCACTACAACAGCATGCTTGTTCGTTCAATATTGCTTAAACGAATCGCTGCTGAATGATAAACTTTATGATGTGTTTTTCCTTTTTTGGAAAATTTGAGGACTCATTGATTATAAGGCCTGAATGAATTTGATCATCAGAAAAGTATCATTTGTTACTTTAGTTATTGTTTTTGATAAGAAACTGATATTGCTCTTATCTTATTGCTTACTGCCATGTTTGAAAAAGAATCTCCTCTGGCTAAAACAATAGTAGAATAATAGAAATACAATAACAGAAATTGTTTCCATGACACTTTTTTTTTTTTTGGTCATTGATACTCCCACTAACAAGATATTTGTTTGATGGGACATAATTGTTCACTGTATCCTGAGACAGATCCTCTAAAATTAGAAAAAAGGTGGAGACTGCCATTAAAGTGAGACACACAATAACAGATTTACAGTAGGATGACCCAATGTCCTTTTCGTCAGACATGTTCTCTTTTTGAGGCTTAAAATAGTGGTCTGGCCAGGATTCAGAAAAAGCTTTAGTGACCTACATAATTTTGTTTGTTCTGTGCTTTACCAGTAGATTTTTTCAGTGTCAGTTGCTGGAAGCATGGAGACATTTTGTTAAGAAAAAGCGTTGAATTTGGGGGTTGAATTTAATTTAATTTAACTTAAAAAACTAAATAGGAAATCAAAGTGCTGCAGTAGAAAATATTTAAAGCTTTTCATAATATTGTCTTAGGTATTCCAGCTGTAGAAAATAGCATTCCTCAAGGGTTCATTGGATGGCTTGAGCTTCATAAAGGGGTCTAACAGAACCCTTTCTTAAACTACCATCACCTTATGAGAAATTTTGGTTTGTGAACTCTAATGATCAACTGCACTGGCCCCTACACATACCTTCTGTCCACCCTCCACGCTGAAAGAGAGGTTCTTGAGCACGGCATGTCCCGCCTCAGTGTATTTGACTGTTAAGTTGCGTATGTCCATCTGCCCATGGATGGGCCAGCAAGTGTCAGTGCAGGCCTCCGGGTTCTCAATGACCAGGGTCGAGGCTTTTCTCTTGCCCAGCCTAGGTTTGGGCTCCTCAGACGGCAGGTCGATGAACTTAAAGACGCGCTCCACAGAACGCATCTGGAGGTGAGAATAAGAGCAATGATGTAAGCAAGTCAGGTAATTGCCTAAACATGAATGTTGGTTTGTTTAGCTTCCAAATGATGCTTGAATGTCTTGTACTTTTGATTGAGTGCAGGCTAAAGGAGGTAAGTCTAATTGTATCCATGACTTTCAGGGTGAATATCTGCAAATGTGCAGACGTTTGTATGGGCAGACGTTTTATGAATATCAACAACACATTTCACCACTTGCTCTGAAGAGCTGTGGAAGAACATAATGTTCTTCACCCTGATAAGACTAATAACACAGACTTTGTGCAGAAAAAAAATCTCTGCATTTTCAACTTCACACACAAACTCTTCCACACCATTACAAAACAGGACAACTTCTGCTTTTCAGCCACAGTCAAAGACAAAATAGGGTGCAACTTTACATAAGGGAATGGCAAGAATAAGTAAAGTTACAAAGATGAATGAATGAATATGAATGAATATGTGTGTTTTGGTGTGTGTGTGTGTGTATCTGAGCGAGAGAGAGAGAGAGAGAGAGAGACTGAGGGGGGACATACCATTCCATCCACTGCAATGCTGGTGACAACACACCACTGGAAGGTGCCTAGAATGAGCATCGCCAGAGCTATAATGATACCAACCTCACCCGGTTTGTCCTCTGTGGAATAACACACAAGCACATGAGTAAACATCAAGCACAACAGTGCATACAATGACCTCTAAATGCACTTCAAAGGCATTTTCCCAAACACTGCTAGCAATTACCTCTCAGTGAAATTGTCTGTGAAACCAGCCAAATCAAGCATTCAAGCATCTGCTCACTGTCTACAACCTCTGCAACTTCCAGCATTCAGCTCCAACTAGCATGGCCACATACATAAAGCTCACTAGTTCACATAGAGTGCACTCTAGAGGGTGCATAAGCAATAATCTGGATGCAGTCAGGATAGCTTTAGAGTAGAAAATAGAAGAGAGTGCTTACGGTTGGTTCCTACTGCAATCCAGGCAGCGAGCGTGAAGAAGAAGAAATAGATGATGTCAGCGCGGAAGAGGAACCAGCGCAGGGTGGAAAGGTAGAGGAACCAGATGGCTGTGTGTGTGTTGAGGACTTTATGGAACAGAGTTTCAAAGTATGCCTGCCGGTCAAAGGCCCGGATCGTCCACAGTCCTTTTAGTGAGATGATGAGATGGGAGAAGATGGGACTTCGAGCTGGAAGAAGAGAGAGAGAGAGACAGAGAGAGAGAGTATTAATTTTAAAAGTAATTATTGTTCAAGCTTTTAGTCAGGACAATGCTGATTATTATACAATGCTGCCTCTAGAATATCCTTCCTTCATCCCTTCAAATGTAAGGATCTATTATATATTCCATTATTGCTTGTGAATCTGACACAACAGTAGAATCAAGCATACTGACTCTTGATTGGTTGCATTCTTAAATATAACCTTGTGCTCCTAAAAGGTCTGAGTCTTTTTATACAACCTATCACACCTGGCCCCACCAAGAAGGAAGCCAGGAAAAGGAAGGAAGAAATAAAAGTCTGTCCTCTGCCCTTGTGTTATCAGTCCCCTACTCATGAACATGCCAGCCTCACCAGCACATATACAAAAGAACTGTGTGTAGCATGAGCCATTCCCAAACGATTCATTAATCATCACATTATCAACATTCATTAGAGCATGCAAACATTCCTAATTCCCTTTCACAAACACTAACCCTGTCCTGCTTAGTTTGCCCAATTCAATGAATGATGATAGCAGAGTCAGGAGGAAATCTCTTGTTGAGTTGTTCCAAAACTGTACCAGTTCAGTGTGGAAAATCCTCATCTGCTCTCTGGGTGACCTTATAAAGACTGGCATAAAAACTAGCCATCAGCGTTTGAGGATAACACATTTCTGCTTCCTGTTCATGAAGCAGGGTGAGAAGTGATCTGGACAGACTGGGTCAGCAGTGGGGTTACAGCGTCACTTGGGACATATCACACTGCAGAATAACAAAGACAAACAAAGAGGCCAAATTCTGTCTTCTGCCCATGCTGCTTCCTCTGAGATATCCCATCTCCTCCTGCCTGACTCATTCATCCTCTCCTCCTCTCCTGTTTTCTGCCGTGCTGCTGACCTTCTGCCAGGGCCTTGTCAAAATTTCTGGCTCTCCCCTGAAAGAGTGTCACATCCCAGCCTGATCCATGTACAGTCAGAGATCTGTCTTAAACTATGAGCCCTAGGCTTCCCCTCTAGCCATCCCTATAACCTCTGCTGGAATGCAGTGCTCATTCTTAGGATTCTTTCTGATCCTTACATTGTTCCTAACCATCATTGTGTGTCTGCCTCTGATACAAAGCTGGCACCACTGGTTATTATATAAACACATTGCTCAAGTGAGGGAACACGTCAAGGAAACTGTAACACTTTTGCCCCTGATTGACAATGTGTATATGCAAAGATTGGCACCCACATACAGTATCTGTTACTTCTCACCTTCTGTCTCCATTTGTTTCAGCTGTTGACCTGTGCGCAGGAAGTACTTCCTCATCACAATAAAGACTAAGGCCAAGGGTGTAGCTGCAAGGAATATGTATGGCCGCATGATGGACACCACCAGAATGCATCCCAGCACCACCAGGGTCAGCTGTATAGAGGATAGAAAATGTTTAATTCAGGCAGGTGAAATCAAGGACGGACTAATTGGTTTGTCATACTTCTCAGTGCTGTAGCTCTTTTTTATTTTTTAATATTTTGGCACACAAGTTTTGAAACTCATTGTGGCTACAAACCTGGACAAGGTCAAACATCAGCAGAGGCAACATGTCATCTATAGTAGCCATGTCCTTAGTGAATCTGTTCATGATGCAACCTTTGAAAATGAAAACAGAGTGCAAAGTTTGACAACACGCACTGCATCACATGAAAATATAAGCATACTGCTGCTGCGTTTGTATCTCACACACCTGTCTTCATGGTGTTGAGGACAGACATTGGTGCCCTTAACACAGAGCTCAGCATTTTCTGATGCAGTTTCTTGGATATGGTGATCATGGTGTGGACCAGAGGTAGACCCCGAAAAAAGCCCAGAGCTAAGATGCTCTCCGACGTTGCTACATAGATGTAAATGATGTAATAGCTGCTGTTGGGTTGGGCAGTGATAGCATACTGTGTACCAGATAGTGATAAGTTGGTTTGCTTGGTGGCATTTGGGCTAGGATGCTCCTCTTTCCAGATCTCACTGAAAAAGAATGGGGAGGATGCATGGGTTAAGACTATTTAGAGTAAAGACTACTGTTAGACCACCATACATAATTTAGTATATTTTGCTAAAAAAGTAAAAAAAAAAAAAGAAAGAAAGAAAGAAAGAAATACATTAAGCATAATAAATAAATAAATAAATAGAGCTTTTTTTTCTAAATAAATAGAGATTTGTTGGGAAAAAAGAAGATCTGTATATGATAAAGTAGGAGGGCTTTAGTTTACACTCACTCAGTTATCAGAAAAATCCCAACAACAGATCCAGCCACCTATAAACAGAAATTTAAGCAATCTTCAGATTGAGGAAAAGACTCTTGATTCTTTTTCAGGGCTTTGAACCACTGAACTTCTTTCAAGTGTTTCTGCCAAATAGACCAGTTTCATGTTTGTAAATAATTTTGTTGTGCCCATCATCACAGCTGGCCTCAGTTAGGTAGTCAAACAACCGACAGAGAGACAAAACCCAGCTTTTCAAATTTCAAAAAGTGTTATATTCAATATGACATTTGAATTCTACCCACAGCTAACTAGTGGTGAGTGATTACATTCACTTTTTTTTTTTTTTTTTTTTTTGGAAGATCTGAGTTCAATAAGATAAACACTGATTGATAATCCGAGTTCAATAAGATAAACACTGCAAAGATGAATAATGATTAGCAATGATTACCTCAATAGCATAAATGATGAGGATGAAGATCAGAACATATGTGAGACTTTTGTTGGTCGACACATATCTGACATACGTGTTCCATTTTGTGGTTTCAAAAGTATCCTCTATTTGTTCATCTGCAAAGCATGCCTGTGAAAAACACAGTGCTAATTATTCAACAACAGCATGGATTTGAAATTATGTAGGTGTCACAATTAAGCATGTTCACTCTTTTCTAAGATATTAAGTCTTATATGGTGGTACAGTGCGTAGCTTTGTCACCTCACAGCTCCAGCATCCCCCAGTTCAATCCTGAGCTTGGGTTACTGACTGTGAGGAGTTTTGCATTTTCTCCCTGTGTCTGTATGTGTGTTTCCTCCACCCTCTTACTCCTGGTTATGCTAAATTGCCGTGAGGTCTGAATGAGTGAGCATGGTTCCCATACGGACTGGCATAGTGCTACTACTGAGTACCTGACAGATCTGGCAATTTAAACTCACCTTCCTGTCATTATCACTAAGCACTAAATTCCTATTGCTCTACATAGTATAGTATTCTTGTGTAGTGTGTGAAGGTCCAGTTTCATAAAATTCTTCCCTTACAAAAATCCGGATATGCAACTAACCTGACTGAATGGTGACAATAGTTACATTTTAATGCTTATCCAATGATTGTTAGTTTGTGGCTTTAAATAAGACATCAAGTAGTTCATGTTACCACTTTTGACTAGTGCCATGGAGATACATCTGTTTTGACCTTAAAGCAGAGAATAAACACATACTTCACTGTCCAATTCTGTGTTTTTTTTTTTTAACCTCACTAACCAGACTGGCGAAAATAAATGAAATGGAAAAAGAAAATCTGTGAAAATTCTTCCCTTTCTGACTTAATGTCTCTTGTCCAATGAGTTTTACATCTGAGTTATGTAAAGGTTACTCAATTTACAAAAATGCATGTGACTGGATAATAGGATAAGAAGTTGTGCTGGCTGATGTTTAGAAAACTAGAATCTCATTCCATTTTTTCATACACTGAACAGCTCTGCTACAGTATTTTTCAGCTGGGTTTATGAAAATAGTTGATGACCCTTGGGTTAGGCATTTTATTAAGATCATATGATTTGTGTCTTTAAGCTTAGGCTTTAAACTGTAAACTGTAAACAGGGGGAATCAAGAGAAGGGCTAGTTTCCGAGGCCTATGGAACTATGAAAGTACCATCGTGTCTGACATCTTTTACCTCAATATTCTCGTCCTCCATTTCTCCGGTGATGTAGATACTGTCTTTGGACAGTCTTCGGGTATAGATGTCCAGCTCGGAGGCCAGCTCACTCTGGGGCACAATGGACAGGCGTCTGTGGAAGGAGGTCTGGAGCTGGTCACGTCTACCTAGACCCTGTGTGTTGGTCATAAAGGCCAGCACAGACTGCCTTCTCTGGCCTGCCATGTGCACGCCGTGGTTGTGATACATATCATTCCCCATGAACGACTCGTCCACCAGCTCATTCTCAGGCACCAGGGAGAACTTGCGGTCAGGCAGTGGCCGCTTGGTCTCCTCTTCGATCACTTGGATGAAGGAAGCCTTACGGTCGGCCGCCAGTGGGTTGACGATCACTGACGCCTTCCTCTCGTCTTTGTAGGTGGGAGGAGCCACCTGCCGGTAGGACGGACGATCGGGACGTATCCCTGAGGTTTCATCCACAGATACTCTGCGTAGTGTCTCAGTGAGGATGGAGCAGCGGCGTTCGGCAGTAACGTTGTCATAGGCCTCCAGACCCAGCAACAAAGAGCTGAAGTCAGGCCGTCGTGACTGCAGCTCTGAGAACGTGCCATAAAAAAAACACTCACCGTTGTGCAGCAGCAGGATCTTGTCGGCCCGCTTTAGGTGTTCAATCTTGTTGGTGACCACAACGCGGGTCTTGGAGGCCATGAGCCTGCACAGACACCTGGGAGAAAGACAAGTGGTTTAAAACTAAACAGATACTTAATAAACTCAATGAAATATGACACAATATTTCAGGTCATATAGTACAGCAGTCAACTCATGAAAGGACCACCATAATCACTTCATACTGCATGTGACAGTTTTCATATTTGATATACGTACTTGTCAAATATCTCTTTCTCTGTAGCAATATCCAAATGTGTGAAAGGTGCATCCAGCAGGTAGGTATCAGCATCTCTGTACACAGCCCTAAGAGATTAAAACAAAACATAACTTTCAGTTTTGTAAATTAATCTTTACATTAGACACAAGTGGAGAATCTGTCAGTGTATCTTGTACACAAACATAATCCAAGAAAAATACATTTTCACTCAAAGCATATTTACTCTTTATAAACAATTTCATAGTAATGCAAAAAGTGATAAAAACAAAAGATTACATAAACTTATGAGAAAATAAAGAAGACAAAAATTTTATATATATTATATTTTATATAGCGACCAGATATTTAGTTTGTTAGGTTTCATGTTTGATGTTCTGTCTCTATCACCAGTAGCCAATAGTGCATGTTAAGATATAACTACTGAAAAACTGGATACCAGTTTAAAAGTCTGCATTTCCATTTCTGAACGATTTCTAAATATTCTCTAATAACTTGTTTGCCCTCTAAACAGCTTTTGGATCCCCTTGGTTATAATAGTCCAACTGCTCACCCTCGTTATCCTTGAAATATTGAAATTGTTAAATAATTCTTGAAAAATTCTTGAAATATATTCACATCAGATCTATATACCAAGATGGTCATTGTAGAACTTTTGTCTTGTTTTTAATCCCGTCACGGATAAGATACAACCATATTACATTCTTAGAATTACATTATTCACATTACAAATCTTAGAATTTTATTTCTTTGCAGATATACTGTAAAATTAGGAATATTTTCCTTTTTTGTGCATGTACCTGGCTAGGGCGACCCGTGCTTTCTGTCCCCCACTCAGGTTCAGTCCCCCCTCTGCCAAAGGCGTCCTATCCTTCTCAGGAAGCGCAGCCAGGTCCTAAAGATCAAAGCACAAGAGAAAGCTGTATTAATTTCTATTCAGCTGAGCATAGTGCGTAATTCATTTAATCTCATGATTAGTTCTGACAAGCTCAGAAGAACACACTTGACACTGGGAAAAATAATTCATTGATTCAGGGAAAAGAACACTGACGTATGACCACCTGACATATGAATGGGACACAATATACTGTACAGAGACATCACACACGATGAGGCAAAATATGTCATAAAATACCACCATGAATGATGATCTTACTTTAGGATATGCAAACACACACTATTAGCTCAAACTGTAAACATTCCACACAGACACAGAGATAATAAGACACAGAGGTAAGGCAAAATCTCTACACACAGATAAATCTGACTTAGATTCACTTTTATTCAACATTACATGTGATATAAAGATAATATGAAAATTGTCTTGGCAGTTTTGCTTCTCAGCAAATAAAACAGATCATGAAAATAGAGACACAAATAAGGAATAAGTAAATACAGTTATGACATTGTAACGATTAATAAAGAGTTATCTTACCTCCTTGACAACTTTTGTCCAATTTTGGAGCATCAGGGGAAATAAATATATCAGTAGTTGTAAAAGAGCTTCATTGAGACAATGAACTGATTTTGCCTGGAATAGTAATTTTGCTGTAGTTTAGGCGGAAACTTTCAGACATGACATGTATAAAGTCTGAAATGTTGTGTGACAATAAAAGTGAGATGGACTACCCAACACAAACCCACTAAAGTCAGCTGTGAAAAAGCGAATTGAGTTAATGGATGTTTGTTTTTACGGTTTAAAGAAGCCACAAATATGTTTATGAGGTTGTCAACACCAGATCATTAATATATAGAACTTTAAGTGTAGCATTGTGAAAATGCCATGATGTGGATTCCCTTCGTTTAGCATACAGAGAAACCATCTTTCTTTAGAAATTTGTCAAAATGAAACAATGAATAAAAGACGGCTTTGGCAATATGGTAGCATGAGCCACTGTCATCTCAGTAGTACTGTTAAAACAGTGTCATTAACAAGAAAGTGTAAATATTGCACTCATTATACGTTAACCTGCCTCACTTTTCCTGGAAGGAAAACTTCTTTTATACCACAATTTTCCAACCACTAATTTTCTATAACTGCAGCTCTATGTATAATATTGCTGTATAATTCAAATGGTAGGTTTATATTAATGTGCTTGTTATAATAGGTTACTGTTTTAATAGCAACAGCTTAGTCACAGGAATCTGTATGGCAGATGCTCCATATAATCTATGCCTAATAATAGACAAACACAAAAAAGTGTTCTTATTTAACAAAAAAATTATAATTTTGATATGGAGAAGCTTTCTGTAAAGCATTTAGTAATAGACATTTATTTAGCATTTATGGAAGGAGTCTCGAGTGTCACTACTTTGCAACGGTCAGTGTGTTTTCCGCCATGGGAGAGTCTTCAGAACAGAGGACTTTGAGCTCTCCGGTTTCTCGGTAACATGACATGCATGCAGTGAATAAAAAAACGGTTTATAACAGCTATAATGTAAGTGGTTAGACGAACTACCTTGTTTTATTAAATGTAACTATAAAAGGATAAAAGGCATGATGTCATTCATTAACAAATTAAAAATTCTAATCGTTGGCAAATTGCAATGTATACAAGGAATAAAACACTTCTGAATGTACTTTTGTTGGAATCACACCACCTCATCATTGATTACATATCTAAACAACAGAATGCACCTGCACTGCAAGGAAGCTACACTAGAGTCATTTAACCTACCATCCAACCTACTATTCATTTCTGTCTCGTCAGTTTCATCCCCAGTTAGTGTATATACAGTATATATCCAGTTTTCCTTACATTTCATATTGCATTTCTGAGCCAAAAGTTTCAATTTCCAAGAGTGATGTGTATTATTATCTGTCTATCATTTATTATGAGATGAACTTAAAAAAATTAAAGAGAACATACATGTGTACATCATACACACCATACACCATAGTGATACAACCTAAATAATTGTATTAGTGAAGTTCTTGCTCCTCCAAAATTGTAACACTTTAATAAAAAGAGTAAAACAAAACGAACAGGGTTTTTTTTCCCCTATGGAAATTTGGTCGCGACGGTCACATAGATTTTGGTGTGAGATAAGCAGCTTGTCGAGGACTGAATGTGACTATGCAGCCTATGAAGCATTTCAGATCTGTGAGCCTCTTTTCACAAGAGACGCGATTAAACTGGGGCGCTGTCACTCAACATGGCTGTTGGCTGCATATGATTGGCTGTTTTGGTATCAAGAGATTGCAGGTGAGGGGGGTGAGCCATATTGAGTAATATGACACAGTAATGCAGCATTGTATCTAACAAAGATTCTCAGTTCAACTGCCAGCTGAACATTCCGAGTGGCATGAGATTAGTGAGACAGAGTGAGAGAGACAGACAGAGAGTGAAGGCTTTAAAAAACGTAACCAAATAGACAGAAAGTGGGAGGTTCGAAAAGAGAATTACGAGCAGGGATAACATAACAGACACAAGGACGAATATATGAGAAAGAGTGGGAGTAAGAGAAATAAAAAGACAGAAAGTTAAAACTAAGCGAATTAATCAAAAGATATGAATTACCTCCTCTAGTTGGCATGCTTTAACCACTCTGCTATAGCGGTATTCTTCATAGGTCAGCCCGAACAGGATGTTGTCTCGGATGGTACCAGGCATGATCCAGGCAGTCTGGGAGGAGTAGGAGACACGGCCACTGTGTCGGATTTTTCCTGAGGAAGGGACCAGCTCGCCCAGGATGGTCATTAACAGAGAGCTCTACCCATACAGAAGACAGTACAGGACAGGTCAAAGATTGAGGTGTTTTACTTGGTCACCTCAGACAGTAGAACACTCATGAAGTAGGTGTAGTGTTTCTGTCTCTGCATAAAGCATCTAGTGTCTTACTTAGACTATTTAATAATAAAAAAAAAATGAATCAAGAGTGTAATCTTACCTTTCCGGATCCTGTGGATCCAGCCACTGCCAGCATTTCACCCTTCTCCAAGTGCAAGCTGATATTCCTAAGCACAGGTGTTATGTAGAGGTTGGTGAAGAAGAGTCCATCTCCGTTTGGATAGCCATTCGCTTTGTTCTCTTGCTTAATCTTCTCAAAGAGCTCGCCAATTCCCTGCCATAACAGAAAGTCTCTCAATCACAGCACTCTAATATGTATGTCCCTATAATATCTTTGTGATTATTATAATTCTGTGTCCAGCTGACAGAGATTGCTTTTACTGTAGTTAAAACCAGCGGAATTTTTTTCATAGGGTGTTAAAAGGAGTCAATGAGACCATGGCACAGCATGTCACGTCCAGGACTGACAAATGAGATTTACTAACTAACTAATTAAGCTGTTATCCCAACCTGTGACTGAGTCATACTGAAAGCTTATCTGACAAATATAACAGGATTGCTACAGCAACTGTAAAAAGATCATGTTAAATATGATGGTTTGTGATAGTCATGGATAGATTGAACTGTTTATTTCATTTTTATTGTCGCAGGCAAGGAGGAACATCCTACAAAAGCACACAAAAAGCTTGTGCTATTGCTCTGTGTATTTTCACTGGAGCAGGGGAGTGAGAACTGCCCTGGAATAGAGAAGTGGGTGTGACTCTGGTTTAATCATTCACTTCTGTCAGGCTTTGTTGGACAGCAGCTCGCTGATTAATTTCTGCATGCATTTCTTATTCAAATGGAGTGAGAAAACAGCTGACAAAAGGACACAGCAATTAACCGTCTCTTCCCACCATTTAAACTGAGTTTCAGTGAGGACCTGCTCGCACTGCTTACAGGCAGACAGTCTGAGAATTAGACCCCCACCATTCACATTGTCACTCAGACCAAAGTTATTTTCACTACAAAGGCATGTGTAAAATAACACATGGAGTCATATTTTTAATAAATGTCTGATTTTGTCATTAAAAAAATTCCAAAGTATTTGGATTTCCATTTCTTTTTAAATTTCCAGACTAATTTATGACATTCAAGGCTTGTCGATTAATATATATTTTAAAAAAAAAAAAAAAACACTATCCACAAAAGCATCAGATTCAGGGATGGCATAAGGCCCGCAAAATATTAAAGTGTTTTTAAATATGCAGATGGAGAGAACAGTTCACTGAAAAGTCTACCTCATCCCAGGAAGCTGTAATGTTTTCAAGTTCCATGTCTGTAATGCTGAGGTCATACTCCATCAGTTTGTATTCTTCTTTGCTAAGAAAATCCTAAAAGCCACAGTGGACAAAAACAAAGAAAAGTCAATAAGTTTTGAGGCACATTTTTGGATACATTCTGAGATAGAAACAGTTACCTTGGGCCTTGTTTCAGGACAGTACAAACAGTTATACAATGATACAAAGAATCCACCATGCCGTGCAGTTTCGAGCAGTGCTGAACCACAGCACAACAGTTCATGTCTTTTTGGTTAAAGGGTTGTGGTGTGAATAACAGCTGCCAGTTTAGGCACTTTTGAAAACGCATTGTCAGACATTCCAAGCTAAGATGGCTTTTATAAGTTTTGCTTGGTCTTGGAATCACTGCAGAAATCCTTATAACTATCCCTTTTTCTGTGTTCTCATTTTGATAGGTAGCCTTACACTATGAAGACAGTGCATATTGAAAACAACTGCTTACTTCTTTGATGTATTTATTCCACAACATCTCATAAGTTAGGCCTCAAACAACAACCATAAACCAATGCTATTCATACCAACCATGCCACAGCTAAAGCACGGATAATTGAGCTTGACATACATGTCATATTAGATGAAAATTCTTTACCTCAATTTTCCATATAAGCCTGATGGTGTCGTACCACATCTGGATGGAAGCAGGTAGCTGGCGTGTGACGGTCATGCGCAGCACCATGCAGTATGAGAGAGTGGTAAAGATGCGTCGCAAGGTGATGCCCGTTGTGAGGGCTTGGGGCACCACTGCTGCCGTGATCACCCATATAGCAGAAAAGAAGTAGGCAGAGCTGTAGAAGTAGCGCAGGGAGCCGATCTTCCTGGTCAGCTTGACCTCATCTCTGAAAGCCAGCCAGGATGAAAGCAAAACTAAATGCTTTAAATTTCAAAAAATGAGTATGAAAAGAGAGCTAGCATCCTGTTTAACAGGAAATGAGCCACATGGCATCATATTTTTCACAACCGATAATAAAAGTACAAAGGCATAGTAGGTGCAGAGTTGAAAAAAAATACAATAATTATACCATGGTGTAATAAACAAAGGCTGCAACTATGTCAGCAAAAGAAATAGTTTCTTGCTTACAAGGCATTTTCATATTCTAAAACATCTCCTTTGCAGTGTAGGAAATACTGTTCTGGTCACATTGTATCTTACTGTCTGATATTCTTGATGATGGTCTCCATGATCTCCTCCCAGCCATAGGCTTTCACTGAGTGCAGATTCTCCATAATCTCCGAGGTCAGGGCAAGACGCTTATTAGTAAGCAGTATCCTTTGTGCTCTTTTTTAAAAAGACACAAAGAGAGAATACATTCAGGATGGAGAGGATAAATGATTTTTTTTTTTTTGGTCATCTGGCTGGGCACAGAGATTGAACTGAGATTGCACAGAGATGGGAAACTTGGGAACATGGGAAATTCATATGCGATTATAAATACAGGAAGCATGCTGTCTGAATTGAGCAAAGCTGAAAAGATGCCAGCACAAGCTCTTCCCAGCTATGTTTACATTTCTCAAAAGCACAAGGCAAACCAAGGTCCTGATTAGAGCGCAAGATCTGAGCTACCTGTTCTAACTCATCAAAAAGCCCAAGCAGCAGACTCGGGTGGAATGTGGGTTTTGGTGGGAGTGATATATTGAGGTAGAGGAAAAAATGTACAAATTCAAAGCACGAATCTATGCGGTACTGCAAATATGAAAAGGCAAAAACCTACTTGTAAGGTCCCATTTTATGAGAAAGACAGGCCTGGATGACTCCTAGCAGGGAGATTGCAGCAAGGGCACAGAAGCTGTTGAATTGAATGAGCTCCCAAATTAGTCCCACACACAGGATACACTGCAAAGGTGAAATCCATACAAAGTGGGCCATGCCCAGGCTCTGTACAGCAAACACAGTTTCTGGTTAATTTTCATCATACTTTGAGGTAGGTTATATAATTTCACACATATAAGAGTCAATACAGTCTCACGGGCAAAAGTAAGGGAACAGTAAGTTGCATTCAAATTTACCAGAAGTATGTCTAAAACACAGTTCAAGTGAGAAATAAATAAGTGAACAGAATTATGAAATATAATTACTTGTTCAGTTTATTTCGCTGGTAAGTGCATAATTGTATTTGAAGCTCAAAAACAGTTTAAATAGTCAAATCATATAATGGTCACATGACTGAGAATATTATGTACAGAGAAATATAGTGTGTAATAAAGCACCTGTGGCTTTATTCCATTTTGTTGGCTGCCACAAAATTAAAATACAAAAGAAAAGATTGTCTATCTGTGACTTCACAATGCACCTTAGTGCAACACAATTACCTTTTAGACACATAAATACACACAAGCAAGGACAGGTCAGAGTGGTCGTTAGCAAGAAGAAAACACACAAATCTACAAAAATGACACTCCCGTCACATTCAGTACATCATTAGGGGAATGGTGGGGCATTTGGCCTCCCATAGAGCCACACTTAAAGAAGGCAGAATTTGCGTATGTTCTCTGAGACAAAATGTTTCACACCCACCACATTTAATACGGGTGATAATTGCCTCAGAGAACTTGCAAAGTGTATCAGAATTCATCACCCTGGCTCAACTTTCCTGAAGGGTTCTAAAGTTCAAGCTCCTTTGCTTCACTTGCACAGTGATGCTCAGCCACCACAGGAAAATCTGATAGGAAATGTTGTACCTATTGACTTTTAAATAAGATAAAAGAAGCTTTCAGGAGTCAAAATGTGTGGTAGTTGTTGACTATAGTGAAGCAGGGCACAAAAGTGATTGCATAAGTGTTTATATATATATATATATATATATATATATATATATATATATATATATATATATATATATATGTGTGTGTGTGTGTGTGTGTGTGTGTGTGTGTGTGTGTATGTATATAAGAATATAAATGAAGCAGGGCACAAAAGTGATTGCATAAGTGTTATATATGTATATAAACAGAAAAAAATGCTACTTGCCTGATCAAACTTGCCCAAGTTGGCTGACATCAGGCTGACCAGCTGCCCTGTACTGATCTTGTCCAACACTCTGCTGGATAGCTTTAGTGTCTTAGGACCAAGAATAAAGAAAAATCTTTTAGACTTTAACCTAACAACATACTTTCTTAACAATGAATCAGCAAATCCTAAATACAAATACATACTTATATTCAACAACATTTCTGCTTACTGCAGCACACCTTTTTATAAATTAAGCTGAAAAGGGCAATGCGGATCTGCATGCCCAGGTGGTGCAGCCCAAACACGGCGGGCTGCAGCAGGAGGAAGCGGGTGATAAACAGCAGGCCTAGGCCTAAGGCCAGGAAGTAGCCCTGTTCTCGCTCTGGCTCATGGTAGGGGTCGAATGAGGCGATGATTCGGCCCAGGAGTTGTGGCTGCACAGTTTTTGTGGCTTCCTGTGCAAGAAATACGGGAACGTGAGACTAATATCAACCTGATTCCACATAATGAGCTAATTCTCATAATGCATAACAAAATACATGTGTTGTGATAGCTAACCACATAATGCTTCTACAATAAACAATTAGACAATATAACACAAACTTTACACACAGGATATCTAGTGGATACTCCACTACCAGAATACATACATATCATTATGTGCTGAACAGTGAATATATTGCTACTGTATTTTTACACAAACTGTGGCATTTTCTACATGACCAATGACAACAGCAGGATCACCCCATTGAAGTTAATGTTAGACACAAGAGCAGAGTCACACATGCATGTGAGCTGCACCATCAATAGCCCGACTACTCTGATGTAACCACAGAGGAGCAGCAGGTTGCCAGCCACAAGCTAGCACTCATAATATGTAGATATATTCAGACTTCTAGTCTTTTTTGTTTTAGCACATGTACAAGCACATGCACAAGTTGCTGCATTTCAGACAGAAAGTGACAGGGCAAAAATATTAAGCACAAATTTGTGCATAATTAGACCTTTAGACACTTACCCCAAAATAGAGGAGGACTCCAAATAAGATAAAGGGTCGAATGAAGCATCGGGAAAGTGCTCGTAGGAGACTGGGTTTTTTCTTTGCAGATACAACTTCTCTGTCCCATTCTCTGTGTGTGAAGATAGAGCAAGCCCAAAAAGAACAATTAAACAGCTCTCCACATCCTCCCATCCACTGTAAAAATGGTGGAGTCCACATTGTTCAGGACACTCGTATATAACCACGGTGATTTTGCTCACTTATTAAACAAGGCAAAGAGCCCTTCACAAACAGGAGACTGCTCCAAGCTCTTCATTGTAGAAAAAGTTCAAATTCCCAGAAGACACGTGTGTTTGAGGACTTAAAAATACTGCACACCATCTATCACCCACTAGGGGCCTGGCACTTTAAAAGGTCATGTTTGATGCCCGTTAAATTGGCACCCCAACCCAAGCAAACATATTGTTGGCTATGTGAAACATGGCATGCAATGGGTTTTACTGGAAGAAGCAAGGTGGCATTTACCCTGTTACCCTGAAACACCACATTAATACTTTGACTCAAAGGCGTGACATTTAAGCCTTTATACCTCTGGGGTAGACAATAGGAACTGGTGCAATGTGGCCTGTTAGCAGCTCTTCGTGGTGTAAATATGGTCATGTTTAAGTTTTGAGTCACACCTCCAGTCATTCATCCCATCACTGAATGAAGAGGCACTAAGGATACTAACAGCACCTCGACACTAAAGGTTGCAAATTACAGAATAATATTTCACACAAAACCCCTTCTTAGAGTCGGAGTGTCTTAATAACAATGTGTATGGAAAAAGAGCACTTTTATGTTTAAAAATTTTTCAGACAAAACTTTCAAAAACACATTTTTTCCCACACAAATGGTAACCGAGCCGAGAACTCTGGGATTGTGAGGTGGCAATGCTGTCTGTTGCACTACTATGCCTGAAACCATCATACATGTACCCTCAAAGGTACAACAGTGATTCACAAGGTCCTGTAATGTACCTTAACGCTGTTCTGCTACAGTTTTGTTCCTCTAGCTGTTATAGGAACCACCCCAGTAACAAATGTTTGTTTGTACCATGAAATCCCACTTTTGTCCTCTTAGTGCACATTTAATTTTTCTAAGAGGTTAATATGTACTATTCAGCCTGTGCTTGATCCAATTACAACTGCAAAGAAGGTGTTGTGGTTTACTCTAATGAGAATTAGATATGAAGGTGTTGAACACATGCTACACATAGTCAATGATCTATACATTATATATGCAGTGCACTTTAGTGCACTTTTCCCCACATTTAAATGAGCCCGGCATGCAAGCATGGTGTGTTGAGAATACAAACTTTTCCAGACGTTCTGCAAGCACGTCCGCAGCATCCTGCGATGGAGCCTGATACACATCTGATGGCTTCAGCTTTTCCCTAAAACCCTTTCGCATAATACGGCTTGTCCACCTGCAAACAGCCAGAAGAGTCCGTTATTTACAACAAGGCCCATTTTTTCACACTAGTTTCTCAACGTCATCATTATTGATAACTGTAGCTGCTTCGGTGAGGTTTGTTTATGTATCATTCAGACATTAAACTCTACATTTAATTCAATTCAATTCAATTTTATTTGTATAGCACTTTTAACAGTGGACACTGTCACAAAGCAGCTTTACAGAAATAAATACATTCAAGTTAAATTAAATCAGAATAAATTGTAAATATGTGAATTTATCCCTAATGAGCAAGCCAGAGGTGATGGTAAGGAAAAACTCCCTGAGACAATATGAGGAAGAAACCTTGACAGGAACCAGATTCAAAATGGAACCCATTCTTATCTGGGTGATAACGGATAGTGCAATTATAAATAAATCCCTTTTATGACTGTGTACTATATGGACAAATAGTGCAGTTATGCAACCAGTAAATTCATTACAGTTTCCTATCCACTGTCCACTGATGGACACCTGAGTGCAAAACTCGCATTTACATTTACAAACACAAAAACATTTACTTTTATTCATTTAGCAGACATTTTTATCCAAAGCGACTTACAAATGAGGAAACTCTTGAAATAAGCAAAGCAATATATCAAGCAGAGAACAATACAATAAATAGTGCTACCATACAAGTTAGAGGTTAGTTAAGTGTAAAGGTGAGTCTTTAGCCATTTTTTGAAGATAGTGACAGATTCTGCTGTCCGGACTCTAAATCTGTTACACGATTTTTTTTTTCGCACAGCAACATGAAAGTGTTGAATTAATCCTCATGTTCAGTTGAACATTTTTTTTAATCTAACACTGGCAACTTCTCTGTGCACCAGCTCTCTTAAAACACTCACATGAAGTCTAATTCAGTGTGGTTTAATGATGATGTGGTTACACTACATTTGATGTGAGCTGATGAATGAATGTGAAAGGGTTGTTTTTAGCAGGTTATTGATACAACAAACTGATAGAAAATTTCTTCCTGACAAGACCTAGTACTAAATTGTACTTTGCTTGTTTCCTTGTTATCTTTCACCTGGAAATGTGGATATCTTGTACCTTTAGGTATTTAAAAGTTAAGGGAGGTGAATAGATTCAGATATAATTAGACAGATATAATTAGTTTATAGAGGCCAGTTTTAAAGGTACAGCACATGCATCTTGTTTAGGTAAAGGATACACACTGACTTTACAGTGTATTGTACAGTAGTCTTTTAGTCAGTAGTTTATAGAGGCCAGTTTTAAAGGTACAGCACATGCATCTTGTTTAGGTAAAGGATACACACTGACTTTACAGTGTATTGTACAGTAGTCTTTTAGTCAGTAGTTTATAGAGGCCAGTTTTAAAGGTACAGCACATGCATCTTGTTTAGGTAAAGGATACACACTGACTTTACAGTGTATTGTACAGTAGTCTTTTTTCTGAGAGTGTGTAGACTAAGAGCATGTGTTCGAGTGTCCAATGAGACAGTAGATGTTAATGAAATACTGTAGGCATTAAAAGAAGTCGACACTTTGTGCTGCTGTGTGAACATTGCAGTTGGTCCTTACCAGAAAAAGTATCTCGAAAGGAAGCCGGCATCATCCACAGGTGATCTCTGCATCCTAAAACAAGCCCGGGAGCGCGTCTGCTAACCATGGAAGCCGTGCCGCTTATGCATGAGGAATGCCTTCACAAACTGTCCACTTTCAGATTGAGTGTGTTATTAAAGAGCTCTTCGCCGAGCAATCACTTGCGTGAATGAGGCGAAAGCGAGCGCGCGCGCGCGAGGATCGCGTCCGTCACCACACTGAGCAGCGTCGTCGAGTGAGCGCGCGCGCTTGAGTCCCAGGAGCTAGTGAGAGGTTCACACTCTCCAGCTCTCAGTCACACATCCTACTGTCATGTCACTCCTACACGGGCAGCTTATAAAGAGGTGACCACCACAAAAAAAAAAAAAAAAAAAAAAAAGTGTGTGTGTGTGTGTGTTTGTGTGTGTGTGTGTGGGGTGGGGGGTGGCTGATTATATTGTGGGAAAACTGTAGACAAACACGTGAGGCATCGTACACGTGAGGATATTCACTCTTATGCATTATGAATATCAAAAAAGCAAAGCATGGACGAGATGAATATTTTGCATCATGGATATATTGTAGGCTACATGCAAGTTCATTCTTAAATCCTGTCCAAATCCATCAGAGATGAATTTAATCATGGGATTAGGAATGAATTTAGGAATTTAGGTAGACAACAACTTTAAAAATAATTTGAAAAAATAAGTAAATATGAGCCACCTCATATGATTAATAATGTAAACTTCATATGTATGAGTTTCAAAATATAACACACCTTAGCTGAGGCGATGGACAGGACAGGCAAGGCATGCAATGTTTGGTGCTCTGAATATTAAGGCCCCTGAGGCTTAAGTCTCTTAAGACTAAGAAAATGTTAACTGTATATAAGCAGGAGCTTCAAATGCAAATGGGCAGTAAACAACATCCATCCATGTATCTTCTGTACTGCCTGTCCTACACAGGGTCATAGGGGAGCCTAACCCAGGAAACTCATGGCAGAAGGCAGGGAACACCCTGGATGGGGTGCCATCCAAGGCACAATTGCACACACATTCACGAACAATTTGGAAATGCCAATCCTACAACACTTTGGACTGGGGGAGGAAACCACCGCAGCAAGCTTTGCACACAAAGGTCGAAGGTGGGAATCGAGCCCCCAGCCCTAGAGGTGTGAGGCAAGCATACTAACCACTAAGACACCGTGCCCCCTGGTAGTGACCAACAGCATATCAGTATTATTCACTCATTCATTCACTCATTCATTCAGTAAATGCTTTCAGGGTCACAGTGGATCCAGAGCAGATCCTGGATACATAAGGTATGAGGTGGGAATACATCCTGGATGGCATGCCAGTCTACATACTGCTATGTTTTCGGGAGGTGAGAGGAAATCAGAGAACCTGGAGGAAACTTCCATGGACACAAAGAGAACATGTGAAACATCACACGGGCACTAACCCAAGCTCAGAGTAGAACCAGAGACCCTGGAGCTGTGATGGTGCAACGCTACCTGCTGCACCACCTGTCCATCATTCTAATAGGTCCACGTAAAATTATAGCTACAGTATGCACGAGATCTTCGTAGTAGATATTCATAGGATGGTATACATAAACAACTGCAAATGCAGATGAAACAACTGAAAGTTCGTTCTGAGAGTTATGAATAAGGTCCAAGTTACAACAATTTCAACATTTTACACAACACTTTAAATGAGCCCATACTGGCATGTCTGTTGTCAGGATTGATCATTCTTACAAATCAAATTAATTATACATTTGTACTGGAATCGTTGTTTCATTTTAACTGTGATTGACACTGGATTACAGGATAAAGAAGGATGTTTATAAGTGAATCAATTGCTTAGAATTCAACTTCTGGTCAAAAGTAATTATAAAGGCTATATACATATAGTTTGGTAGAGTTTAAGTGCTACAGTCTGGTCTTTAATAGATGTCAAAACAAAATTAAAACAGAGCATTTTTCACCTACGCTACTTTCACAAAGTGTGAATTATGGTAATCTGGTGACATTTGGTAAAGTGGGACACCTAGGATCTGGTGTGTTTATTCTTGTTCGAAAGCTATAATCAACTACATTGCTAAACAATCTAGCAGAGTTGTTATGTGACTGAATTCACATGATTTCGTGAGTGTCATGTCACATTGGAGGGCAGGCGAATCCTTACACAGGAAGCTCCCCAGAAAAGGTGCATGCATAGCTTTTGACCACGATATAATATAAATTCTGTATGAATAAAACAACATTGTGACATATTCAGGCAACAAAGTATGCATTCAAGGTGTGAAAGTATTTTTGTTTTTTATTGTCCCACTTTATCAAATAGTTTTAAAAAGTGGGACAAAGTGCTCTGTCCCACTTTTTAAAACTATTTGATTTCTGGGACTGTCATAGAGGTTGTTTGCGGGTAGTATGCATTTAGTGAAATCCTGAAGCTTCAAACCTGATTGATTGATAATTGAATCCTCAGTTAATAAACTCTTAGAAAATGTACAACCCTTAAGGGCTCTTTGGTTGTTCTATGTAGAACCCTACAACAGAAGACTCACTTAAGGATCTTTTTTAAGAGTGTAACTTAATATAGTATCTTCACTTCTTCAAAATATTTTTTAGCCAGAATGCCTAGCTAGATTTCCTAGTCAAACAAAAGCAATATTCATTCAATATTCATATTCATTTTAAATAACAGTGCATTCTGTGCATAAAACCTGTTATTGGCCACCAAATACTGATGAAAATATACACAACTTGTAATAACTCGCTGAAATGAATTGCAGAGTAGAGTGGGAACAAAGGGTAATTCAAAGAGAAGGTTACAAAGAGATTGACAAAGTGGGAAAAAGATAACAGAGACAGCTAGGAAGTTAAATCAGTGGATCAGGGATTGGTTTCACAAAACATGTGCAGAGGTTAATGGTGTGATCAATGATTCAATATATCTCTAGCTTTTTTTTCTTAGGAAGGGTTAATCTGTGAGACTTATGTTTAGCCTGATTCACTTATATTTAGCCTGGTTCTAATGTTCAGTGTGTATACACTAATACATGTAACACTATTCTTATGCTGAATTATTCGATCATTTATCCTTAATATCCACTTTACCCTAGTCAGGGTTGCAGAAGATCCGGAGTCTATGCCAGGAACACTGGGCACAATGCGAGGACACCATGTACACACATTCACACCTAGGGAAAAGCATAGCCAATCCACCTATGGGCATGTTTTTTGTTAGATAGGAGGAAAAACCTGCAAGAAACCCATGGACAGAACATATGAAACTACACCCAGACCAAGCTCAGGATCAAGCCGGGGACCCTGGACCTGTAAAGCAGCGCTGCTACCTGCTTCTCCCACATGCTACTCTATGCATTCAGAGGATCTCTATTGAAAAATATGGTTTTATTATTTTTAAAATTATGCTTACGTTATCTGAACCAGTGAGAAATAAGACACGTAATAACTTTTAAATAAAATATAAAGTAAAATAATATTTTATTATACAAAACAATAATTAAAAAAAATTTAATTGACATCCATTTACTTTTGTTTGGTCAGAGAGGCCTGGGCTGCACAAGTTAGGGTGATTTATCAGCATTCATAATATTCTAAACCTAATAAACATGTCCCACATATTGAAGTGCGTTTTCCCAAATTATCAAATACACAAATACTAAAACTGTAAGATATAGGTCCTCTGAGTGAGATACCTACATTTGATCTTTTTATGTGATTAGTAAACTTCTTAGGGATTTTAGAAAGGTCCATCTTGTGGACTGAATGTGTTAAGTTTATACTGGAATAAGACAGATGTCAGAAAATATTCCAATTGCTAATCCAAGTATATCTGTCTGCGTCCTGCAGTATTACAAACCACGCCCACTATTAGAAGTTACGCCCTCAACAAATACAGTAAACATAGGATTAGGGTTAGGGTTAAACGGGCAATGTTGTGTAGTGGGCGTGGAAATGTTGTGTAGTGGGCGTGGAAATGTTGTGTAGTTTGATTTCCTAGTAGGCATTCCTTGTAGTGGGCGTGGTTTGCAATGGGCGTGGTTTGTACTCTTGCAGGACGCCGATAGACCTTTCTCCGCTTGTATGCCTTTTTAAATGTAGCTTATCTTTTGGCCGCATGGGGGCGCTACTGAAACTCACCAAAACGTGCTGGGGAGGCGTAGAAGTTCAAGCAATTGTTTTGTACATGGTAATGCTAATGAATTGTATACAAGTCGAGGAAATAAGAGCTAAAACGAGAAGACGCCTTCGTTCATTTGTAAGAGCCATGTTGAACTGTTGCTGTGTGTAATCCCAGCGCGCAGCGGACATGTTTGTGCTGTAATGCTAGCTGATGTGTTTGTAGGTGTTAGTGAATTGAACAGGTACAGCACACGGACACAGCCATGCTGGATAACATTGACTATGCCTTTCCTGCTGGAGATGAAAGTGATGGAAGTAGTGACGAATGGGATGTTGGGTATGCTAGTGATAGCAAGAAACTCGAGCCTGAGGTAAAATTACATTTAAAAACACGCTAGCTAAATAACTAGCGGTAGCTAAGCTGTGTTTTTTTCAGTTCTCTCTCCCCACATACTGTCTTTAAAACCCGCTTTTATGTGAATATCCACTTGTAGAGCATGTATTAGTTATCTAATGCTGGTTTTGTTTGGCAGGTGTCGAAGGCGACATCATTCCCCCCTAAAGACAATGTGTCTGTCCTGAAAAGAGCCATTACAGCAGGGGACGTCGATCTCGTGCGCCAGTTGCTGGACAGTGGTGTGTAGCTTTGCTAGCTTTATTTGGAATAAACTGAGGCCAGTGCTGTATTTGATGTGAAGGAGGTACTGTATGTTGCATATTTGGGTTTCCTGAAAGCCAGGAGTGTCTCAGTTTCTGTTTCTGTGTTTAGGTGTGGACGTAGAGACATATCTGGGCTTTGAGTGGACTCCTCTCATGTGTGCTGTCCATGTTGGTCACTGTGAGCTGGCCGAGCTGCTGCTGGACCGCGGAGCCAGTGCCAACTTCAGCAGAGGTAAAGAGGAAGGTTGAAAAGCTCGAAACCTAGGAAAGAAGAAGCCGAAGCCTTTTATTTGTCACATATACAGTACTGTACAAAAGTCTTAGACACCCATTTTTTATTTATTTTTATTTTTTTTAGTACAAACTTTGTTATAGATTTTTATTTTACGACTTCTACATTACTGATTCCGTACAAAAACATTTTATATTCAAAACATTAGTTTTTCAGCACAAAATTAAATGTTACAGAAAAATGTTTGTATGTCAGTAAAGAAAGCAGCATATTACATAAGAGACACTTTTCAGACAAAAAAACATAATGAAGGCTGCTGGGTTTTGCTGCAAAAATAAGAAGCGAGTGCGACAGTCAAAGTCTCCAGAAGAACTGTGGCTGCTTCTGCAGGATGCTCAGTAACACTTACAGCTCATTTCCTTATAAAACTGCACACACTGTACCTGAGACTACTATTTTTTTTTTATGTGAAGGATCGTCACACCAAATATTGACTTTGTTTTATTTATTACTGTTCACTGCTCTTTATAGTATTTTTTAATGTAGAAACATTTAGTTTCATTATTTTTGAAGGCATGTTTACTATACAGCATTTCTTTGCATGTGCCTAAGACTTTTGCACAGTACTGTACGTTACAGCACAGTGAAATTCTTTTCTTTGCATATCGCAGCTTGTTAGGAAGCTGGGGTCAGAGCACAGGGTCAGCCATGATACAGCGCCCCTGGAGCAGAGAGGGTTAAGGGCCTTGCTCAAGGGCCCAACAGTGGCAGCTTGGCAGTGCTGGGGCTTGACCTTCTGATCAGTAACCCACAGCCTTAACCACTGAGCCACCACTGCCCCTAAAATTCAATCTAAAATCCAAATATTATTTCATGCCACTTCTAATTTTGCTTTTTGGAAAGTAAAGGTGTCAGGCAGCTGTCTCTTTAAGTTCAGATGGCCTTTAATGATCATGACTTCCACCTGAAATATATATTGAAATGTCTCTGATATTCATTTGTTGGTTGGTGCTGTATTTTTGTTGTTCCTGTAAGAAGTTGCAGGTTGTCTGTAGTGCTGATGTGGCAGGGGAAAAACTAGAGACAACAAGAGCAAAAACTTCTTTTCTCATTGTCCATATTCCAGCAATGTATAATGTCATATTAACGTGAAATCCAGTATAGGGGTAGTGGAGTTAACACACATTGAATTCAGTGTTTCAGAATGCAATTCAGCTGTACGTTTATTGTCGATTAGCTACATGGACATATCTATAAAAACTGAGGAGCTATAAATAAGAGCCTGATTCCTCAATATATAAGGCAATACATTACTGGCTAATACATTGCTATTACATCTTTAGCTTCATCCCTAAAAAGTGAAAATTTTTTATTTGTAAAGAAACTAAACCATAAAAGCCGGACTAGCTAATGTTCAAGGGAGCAGAAGACAATATGTTTTTCCATCTGTAGTACACATACTCTATATGGCCAAAGGTATGTGTAAAAGTATAGAAACTGTTGCCACATAGTTGGAAGCACACAACTGTATAGGATGTCTTTGTACACTGTAGATTTAAGATTTCCCTTCTCTGGAACTAAGAGGCCCAAACCTGTTCCAGCATGACAATGCCCCCGTGCACAAAGCGAGCTCCATGAAGACATGGTTTGCCAAAGTTGGGGTGGAAGAACTCTAGTGGCCTGCCCAGAGCCCTGACCTCAACTCCACTGAACACAACTGGGATGAACTGGAACACCGACTACGCTCCAGGCCTCCTCACCAGACATCAGTGTCTGTCCTTACTAATCCTCTTGTGGCATTAATGGCAACAAAAAACCCAAGTTATTAAACAGTTTTTGTCATATTTTAACATTGATTTCAGATCAGATTTGTTTCAGGTTTATGGGACTCCCCATTCAGTTAGATAGAACCCTGCTCTTGTACAGCTGGAAACAACTGCCTGAACACAGTTTACTATAAGCACTTGCTTAGACAAATGTACCAAATAGTGGTGCATTTTCAATGATGTTTATATATTCAAATTTAAATGATGAGTTGTACACGTTTGTGTACATTAATTAGTAAAATATTCTTATTAATCGAATTTTTCTCTGTTTAATGTGTGCTACATCAAAAAGCAGCAGTCCACTGGGAGAAGTCACTTACACTCTTCACTTACACCTGGGAGTGGGATACTGTCTGAACAGAAGAGTCTTCAAAGCAGGCTCAAGACTCATCTTTTCAATAAGCGCTTAAATGGACACTAATGGTGCACCATAAAAGGCACCTCTAATCTTCACACTACTGTACTTTATTTACCCTGGCTCTATACACTGACCTATCCTATTCCAGCAATTCATCAGTGCAGAAAGTCACTCAAGAGTATGCCAAACTCTGTGTAAATTAAAAATCAATCCTCTATTAATTATTACATGGAGATTAGGAACGCCCAAGACTAATAAGGAAGCATGGTAGTATTGCACAACTATGCACTAACCAACCATTTTATTAGCTACACCTCTACCTCATTCATGCAGTTTTCCAGTCTGCCATTCATGTGGCGGTAGCATGATGCTCGTTCATGCAGTTCATGCAGGTATAGGTCAAGGTCAAGGTATAGCTTTAGTTAATGTTCACATCAAACATCAGAATAGGGAAAATGTCACTGACTCTGACCGTGTTTGATGTCAGATGGGCTGGTTTAAGTATTTCTGAAACTCCTGTTCATCTGGGATTTTCATGCACAACAGTCTATAGAGTTAACACAGAATAGGGCAAAAACAAACAAAAAAAAAAACCATCCAGTAAGCAGCAGCTCTGTGGGTGGAAATGCCTTTTTGATGAGAGAAGTCAGATAAAAAATTGCTAGACTGGCTTGAAAAAAATCATTGAAGCTCTCGAGCAGTATCTACCACCTGCTTGGCTGATTGGATGATTGCATGAATGATAGAATGGTCGGTGAGTGTACCCCATCTACACTATACACCATTTGCTCATTGTTTTGCCATAAGATGCAAACCACTCATCAGAAGGCTAGTTTGGAATTCGCAAAGAAATACAGTGATGAGACACAAACGTTCTGGAACCGAGATTAACCTCTTCCAAAGTGATGGAAAGGCCAAAGTGTGGAGAAAGAAAGGATCTGCTCATGATCCAAAACATACGAGTTCATCATTCAGTCATGGTGGAGGTAGTGTCATGGCTTGGGCTTGCATGGCTGCTTCTTGAACAGGCTCACTGATGATGTAACTCATGATGGTAGCAGAATGAATTCAGAAGTCTACAGAAACATTCTGTCTGCCAATGGGTGTGTCTGTGTATACAAAAGTGTGTGTGTGTGTGTGTGTGTGTGTGTGTATACGTGTACGTGTACACACAAGTGTGTGTGTGTGTGTGTACGTGTACACACAAGTGTGTGTGTGTGTGTGTGTACGTGTACACACAAGTGTGTGTGTGTGTGTGTACGTGTACACACAAGTGTGTGTGTGTGTGTACGTGTACAGCTACAATACAGAAACACTTTCATTATATTTAGACAGAGTTTGAAGAGGAATCTGTAGCTGTATGCTTTACCAAATCTGATCCTTCTTGAAGACGTGTAACAGCAATCATTTAAATGGAAAAATAGAACAAGACTGAGTTTTCACTGTCTACTTCAGGGATTTTGAAAGCTCCTTTGTAATGGTGACTTTGGCATGGACTGTGAGCCGAGTTCATTCGTTTGTTTTTGTGATCATTATTTTGTTGCAGATATTTACAAGGGACTGTTTTTGTTTTAATCTCCAAACTCTCGACAAGACCCGCTCTCACTAATCACTGACACATAGCCCCAAGACGCATTTTACTTCAGTTTCTATATCTCTCTCTGTAAATGAAGAGCTGTGATTGTGTAAAAGCACATGAAGCAGATATGGTTAAGCTAAAGCTGCACTGCAATGCAAAAAATATTTTGAATATATTCAAATATATCTAGTATTTCCTATTACAAGATTGCAGCAAACCAAATATAAGATTACTTATTTCTAGACTTTTTTGTTTACTGATTTCAAGCTTGAAATAGTCTTGTTCTATTGGCAGATAAGTTTGCTAATTTTAAGCATTTATTTCTAGAAAGAAGCAAAATTATCTGCCTGTGGAACAAGAAAATGTGAAGTTAGAAATGAGTAAAATGTCTAGAAATAGGTTTTCATAATCTTATATTTGGGTTCTTGTAATCTACCAACAGAAAATACTAGATAAATTGGACTATATTAAGCTATTTTCACTTGCTAAGATATCATTTTTTGTAGTGTGAATACCATGCAGTCTGTCAGTTGGCATTGTGGTTTTTATAACCATCACACTGATGATGGTGTGATAATGATGCTGTGGTCTATCCGGAGACAGATGTTAAAACCAAGTTCGAACAGGGTCATAAGCAACCTCGTGGTCAATGTCCTGTCATCATTTCACTGTGGATGCGTCCTAAACCACACACTGTTACTATATCATTCCATATCAACTCGGAGGTGGTTGCACCATGATCTCAGAATTTGCTCAAACTTTTAATAGATAAAGTTTGGTACAAAGGACTGACAAATCTCAAATATTATAGTGATCTGGACATCAGTTTTAATAATATAAATTAATAATAAAATTACGTTAACAGTTGTTTTGAACAAATTAATCTTTCTTCATTTTTGTTTGCTTCAATTCTGATAACCCTACAAAGTTGTGATCTCGTAAATATTTCTGGCCAGTGTCAGTGTACTTCTCAGGCAGTCCAGATTATAGCAAGGCTGTATCTGACTTTTTTCCCCCTCTTCAAAATGGCCGGAAGTCACTACGTGCACAAAACAGTCATTCTGAAGCACTTTTCAGATGCTTCAAGATTGCTGGACAGTAACACCATTGTGGACACCAGATATTGTTTCTACTTTTATGCCATGTACCAACAGGGCTGTCTTCATGTGTCTTTACTTGAGTAAAACCATATATCTAAAGTATTGCTGACAACATCAATATGGAAGCCTGGGTTCCTAGAATGCTCCACAGGCCAATTATCAGTAAAATGTTCTGCTCTCTAGAAGTATTGTTTAATTAAAAATCTGATGTCACAGTGATTTTGGGATTGCTCATTCTTGTGTGCATATAAAAGCCTATAAAAAAATTATCTTTTTGTTTAGTGCAGTAGTCATTATGGCATCCATTTTGCCTTGCTCTGTTTGTGTGCTCTTATATTCTGAAGCAGACTGCCACAAATTAAACCATAATCATAAGGTTGGAACAATTAAACACTTTTAAGGGCAAAACCCATAGCACTTAACACTGAATGGGTTTCTCTTCCATGGAGAACAGAGTTTTTATGTGGACGTGGTGCCAAAGATTATATTTGTGTTCATCATAAAAAGGCTTGTCTCGACTGATTTGAAGAATACCAGAGAAAATGTTGTGATCCCTTCAACACAAAAAAAAAAAAACAACAACCTGTAAGAGCTGGTGCTGTTACAATTGAGCTGGCTGATCTCTTGGCGAAAAGAATGGACACAGCTCTGAAACCTGGAATGAAATTATGTCCAAGATGTCACTCTGAGGCCGGCAGTAACCCCAAGGAATCCAGTACTGAGGTGGAAGAAATTGACTTAGAAGTAAAGACTGAGGATATGTTTCTGGAGAATGCAGTGACAAGCTTTACATCGATCCATGGGTCACATGGCCCATATACACTATATAGCCAAAAGTTTGTGGACAGCTGACCATCACACCCATATGTGCATCTTCCTCAAATTGTTGCCACAAAGTTGGAAGTATGCAGTTGTATAGAATGTCTTTGTATACTGACTCTGACCATGCCTCTGTGCACAAGCGACATCGATAAAGACATGGTTTGTTCAGAAAGACAAGGTTGGTGTGGAAGAACGTGAGTAGCGTGCACAGATCTCTGACCTCAACTCCACTGAACATGATGAACTTAAGCGCCAAATGCACCCCAGGTTGCCTCTTCCGACATCACTGATCCTGTTGATGCTGAACGATCACAAATGGCCACAGCCACCTTCCAAAATCTAGTGGAAAGCCTTTCCAGAAGAGTGGAGGTTATTATAACAGCAGAGTGGGACTAAATCTGGAATGGGATGTTCAACAAGCGCATATGGGTGTAATGGTTGGGTGTCCACAAACTTTTGGCCATATAGTGTAGGCTATGTGTCATCTTCGTGAGTGACAAGCGTGAGTGACACATTTTAACTGTTTATAGCTACTTCTAATGCTTCTAAGGCTAGAATGAATCATTTCAATTTATATTGAGCTGTGTGTATGTATATCTTTTAATTTTAGCCCAGAGCTTTTTCAGCTTGTTTCATTTGACTTTACTTAATAGTTGTGACGCAGAAACAGGGTTATTGAAAACATCCAATTAATCTGCTGGTGTGGGTTGAGTTTACACGCTGGTGGGAAGAATGAGTGAAGTAATTTAGACATTTCCGCCATGTCCAGTCTGTGTGTGTATATGAATGTCTGTGTGTTTGGGGGCTCTGGAAGGAAATAATTAAATGTGTAACCAGCCGCTGCTTCGTAGCTTATGTTCTGCTTAGAGGGAGAAGAATGCAGCAGTGATGGATAATGCCAGTACACAGAGCGTGATGCTGGCGTCATTGCGCTGGCCCAACACCGGTGCTTTATTTATTTTCCTGCTCCACTGCAGACACAACCATTCTAAGTCTGCATCCTACCCTCAACCAGACTTGCTCATGTAGCCTAAACCTGCCTCTAATCAGAGCAAGTACGTCTGCAACACGACTGTGTGTACACACTGCATTGGCACACAACTGTGTACACAGTTGGGCCTTTGGAAAAGCGCTTTCAAGTGGATTTCACACTTAATGCAAATGCGATCATGTTAGTTATTGTTAATGGAGTTCCATGGTTGCTGTTTCTTCATGATATCATATTCAATGTTATTGCAAAACATACAGTTGTTACCTCAACTGTACTATCAAAAGGACTTTAAGTACTCTGTTACTGCCACAGTTTGCAGACTATTATCTTGAGCTTGTTTTCCCTACCTCTCTCTTTTTTGCTTGCACTCAGATCATTATACTGTGCTAATGGCAGCTTGCACTGCAAATTCTACCACTGAAGAGAACATCAGCAAGTGTGTGGCTCTACTGCTGAGTCGCAACGCTGACCCAAATGTCTACAACAGGTAAAGTGTGTGTGTGTGTGTGTGTGTGTGTGTGTTTTTTTTTTTATTTGTGGATGGGATCAGATGTCCCTACAAGGATAGGAATATCTGATAGTTTTGTGTTCCCCATAAGAAAAACAGCATTTTTTTTTTAAATAGAAAAACTGCTTTTATTTAAAAACCTAAAAAGAACTAAAAGATTTCCTTTTTGTTACTGAGGTTTAGGTTAGATTTTGATGTAGGCATAGTATTAACTAGCTGCATTAATAATTATGTCAGAAGGATTGTAAGATATACCTGTGTGCATATATGCATGCATGAAATGCTTTAATGAAGATTCTTTTTTAACGTTTGTCAAAAGCCCATTTAAGAGAAATATGGAATCATAGATTTTAAATTTATGGTTAAAATTCCCAAACAGAGATGCCAGAAATGCCTAAATAATTTGTGAAGATGATATTAAGTGAAATACAGATACAAATTTTTTCAAGTAAACAATGCCAAAGTGCATGCCAACATTTCAAACATAGCCTATGAGTGTTTGTTTTCCAAGCATATTATTTAATCTTGTTACTAACCTTCACAACAGTATGCTCCCTTTAATAACTATCTTATGGTGGTGAACTATTTTACAATTAGGACAGAATGCCATTTTGGATATAACCACAAGCAGTGGTCAGTTGACATGGTAACATGAAATGGTTTGTTATTGCTAAATGCTTCTCTAGCCAGCTAAAAATGCTTTGTATAAGGTCTAGAAAGTTCTGGCATAATGTTTTCAAAATTCTTATTTTCCACAAAACTAAGCTCAAACCAACACAATGTTCTTGTTCATTGTCAACAAGCATTTCCCAACGCTCTTTTCAATTCATTTACATTTTATATTTACACCTACAGCATCTTATTCAGAGTGACTTATAGTAATTCTTAAAGTAGTCCATCGACATAAAACCCTGTTAGAAGGCAGTTAGAACAGCATGAAAGAAAGGACACAAGTCAAAGGACTTTCAAAAATAAATGACATAAGTGCTAAATCAAGTGCTTGTTGAAGAGGTGGGTCTTCAGATGAGGCACCCGATCCTTAAATCTCACAAAAATGAATGTGAGAGCTGTCTGTCATGTCTATTTGCGCTATTTTGTTTAGAAACAAGAGAAAAGATAAATAAGAGAAAACTGTGCAGGAAGTATTGGTTGCGAAGACAGGAGCAGTAAGGATTGTCTGTTGTGCAAAGAGAACTGGAGGTATGGTGAAAAGAAATTCAAGAGAAGAAACTTGTTGCAGATCCTCAAAATTGTGACAGGGAAATCATGGCTAAAATCATGTAGTGTGCATTTGGCTTTGAAGAAGTAATTGAATAAATGCTTCTGATCAGTATTTTTGTTCAGGAAAATTCAACTGACCTGATAATGAAGAGTGGTGCAAGGTCATGACTGATGAACTTCCTGCCATACTCTTGAATTGCCAGTTTGGAGTGATTAACAGCCACATGCAGTTTGCACCTTGATTATCATTGGGTTTTCGGGGGGCTATTTTAGGTTGAACTGCACAATTTGTTTGAAAGCTATGTAAATATCACACCACAGACACAATTTGTCAGGACAAATTGCTGGTTAAAATGTGTGCCATAACTTCTTGGACAATCACGTATGTTCAAGTGGGCGACTGTTTTGAAATGCCATTCAGTTTGGCTTTAGTCGTAACCCGTAAGTGTTTATATTTGGCTGTCATAATATGTAATTTTATTGCACCCTAAACAATGTATTCACATACCGATATGCAGTGGAAACTCACAATGATTTGCACTTTCTTTTGCTGACTTTTCGGAAACATTAGGATGGAAACACTGCTTGATGTAGGAGTCAGGGTGGTGATTGTGCACTTGTACTGCAACCACAGGCACTAAGTAGCTCGTCCACCGGCCCCCAGCTGCACATCATCTGCAGCCCAAGCTGTGCACACGACCCAGTATCAACAAGCACTTTGCTGTGTTGACTGGTATGAAAGTGGTTGTATCCTGTCCAGACACAATATTTGAAAAGTGGTAACAAGATGCAGAGGGAAGTGGCTATGAGATGACAGTTGTGAAGCACTGCCCTTCTTCTTAGTCTTTTGAAGCCTGAACTTGACTGGCACTTGACAGCTGCATACCAATAACAGGTTTAGTAAACCAAATACGTAGTCACGACATTACTGATATGCTGCATGTCTGTAGCATTTCCTGTAGGATTTTCTTCCATAAATGGTGGAAATCTGAAGTGTACACATAACACACAACTTAGGGATTGTGGGGAACGAAGTCTTAGAGTTGCGCTCATACACCAGCTTTGCAAATGTTTTTGATTTTTGTGCCACTCTGGGGGATGAAAATCTAAAATGAGGTTGTGTATGCACATTGAAGTCACTATTGTTCAGACAGTGCATAATCCTCTAAAAAATCAGTTTTTTCCATTAATGGATTGCAATGTTTCTAATTACGTTGAAGTGTGTATTCTGTACTATTCTGTATTTAGTAGGCTTGGGGGATTGTGTGAAATTAAAACACCCTCCCATGGCTCATTGACAGTTCTATCGAGGAGAATGAGAGTTAACCCTAGTGCACTTTTTAACTACTTTGCACAAGCTGTTCTACTCACCCTTGTTCTACTTGCTGTTCCAGTAACCCAGGAACGGGCTGTGCAATTAACTCCAGAATTATTTGTACCCTTCAGGAGAATAACACAATTGATTTTTAGTGATATTTTGGCCTTAAACATATAGGGGGACACAAATATTTTTAAAGCTATACAAAACTATGTCTTGGATTGTATGAAGATTGGCTGGCTGATCATGATGGTTTTACATATCTCATACAGACAATTTGGCATAGAGGTGTTTTTTTTTTTTTTTTTTTTTTTTTTTTTCTCCTCTCTTCTTCTTTTTTTTTGAAATCCCACTGCGCCCTGCTTCCACAGAAAGTTTGACTAATTCCATCCTCTCTCGCAGTTTTTATTTGTTGTTTGTACCTGACCACGATATTTTCTAATGAATTTAGTCAATGTTTTCCCAAAGTATACACAAATTGTTCATTTAAACCACCCTGAGCAGAGTAAAGCATTTACTAGAAATTAATGAATAAACAGAGTAAATGTACTTTGCAGCGCCGTGTGAGCAATTCACAACGCACCATTGCTTTTATACTTATCACATGATGCTAAATATCAGCTCTCTTGGACCACTAGCCCAATCAAATTAGTGGACCAGAACTAACTGTTCTGGACTAAATGCCTGTCTGCAAGGGACAAAAGACTCGAACCCATCCTATTTTGATAAATATTTTGTTATAGTAAACTGTGGAAAAATCTCATCAAAATCAAGATGAGTAAAAATAACCGTTGAGTGTTTTGGACATAATTAATGGGCTATTTCATGAAGTAAAATTTCTCTAGATAAACGGCTTTTACATTCTCCAGTAACTGTAACACATCATTCACTATTACCTTCGCCAAAAAAAGTTGGCGAAGGTCAATTTTTAACTTCGCCAATATTGGCAGTAATGTTTTTGAATCATTTGATTGATCTGATTCAGCAAACTTCCTGAATTGATTCAGCAAACTTCCTGATTATTGTTATGCTACCCTGGGAAAAGGTGGATGTAAGCCATCACACAGTTTGTCACGAGAACATGCGTAGATAGTGTCATGTTGAGGAATAAATGTGGCCTCCGTCACCTGTACATGACGTTGTAGTGCTGAAGTTTGGATCCCAGTTCTCTGGGAAATGTCAGGTATTGTGATAAATGGCTTAAGGATTTTCCCATAAACCCATGCTGCAATCTCACACACACACCTCACCATGCTGTGTAATGTTTGACAAGAGCTTCTGCTTTCCGTTGCAGTTCCATAAATATGAGTCACATTCTGGTTTCAGTGACCACACGAGCAATGAGATTAGCTAATATACTTTCCCTGTGATGGAACTTGAGGTGCCAGGTGAAGCAAGATGAGACAGTAGTACTTTCTTTCTCACCATCTGTGTTCATCAGTTCAATGTTTTTCTCAGTTTGCTCTAAATACAATACAATAAAAGGTTTCAGCTAGATTATAGGCATTTATGTCAGAGTATGTCAAATATTTTACCAAAATGATTTTAAACAGTCTCACCCTGTTAACCTTTTCTTTCAGTACAGCACCTTTCACAGGTCAGACTATTTGTCACTAGTTTATAGTTTAACTTTGTGTTAAATTGTACCTGAACGGACTTGGACTTAACCCATGAACTACCATTCTACTGTGAAAGTCAGCAAAACAGTAAACGCAAGAATGCTTTGACTTGCGCCATTTTTCCTTTTGCCCAGGAGTCGTATGACGTGCCTCATGCTGGCTGCCAGGGACGGTTACTCTCAGGTGATCAATCTGCTGGTGTCCCATGGAGCAGAGCTGAACTTTCAGAATGACAGCGGCCACACGGTACTCTTCACACATCAGTCACGGTTCCCAATCAACTTTTGAATTCTTGTCTCTAAAGTAAATTAAATGTTTCAAGTTTGCCTAGCAGGTCAGTCATTCGTATATGGAGTGATTTAAACACAATATGCCTCATGTCTGCCAGCAGGTCTAAGTGGTGTCACACTTGACAAGCACCTTTCTTTAGAAATATAAGGCCAGGATTGTGGTGCTTGCAGGAATAACAAATGCGACTCTCTGGTAAAATTAGGCACTCATGTTAGCTGTGCAGTATGGGCATGAAGCTGCAGTTCTGAAACTACTACAGCTCGGAGCCGACAAGTCCATTAAAAGCAAGGCAGGGAATACAGCAGCTGACCTGGCCAAATCATTCAAACACCTGCAGGTATGTGACCTATGACCTCAGATGTTAAAGACCTTATCAGTCATGTGGGGTTTTACATGTAAGGAATTACCCATTATCAGCCATTACCACAGAAGGACAAACAAAAACTCTGCTGTATGTTTCGTGTTTAAAGAATCGTCACAGATGTGCAACATTGTATGAGGCACTTGTGAAGTGGAGTTATTTAAGATGGTGTTATTCTTTCTTGTGACACGTTTGGGGATTTATATTGTACGTCAGGGGGTCTCAAACATGTTTGCAACCAGAGAACCCTTTAATTCTAAAATAAATTATGTGGGCTCCATCAGTATATTTTTATTTTTATGAACGTAATCAAATTTTAGCTCATTATTTAAATGTGCGCAATAACATTTTTGTTATTTTTTTGGATGCATAGAGCTTCATATTCCTGTATGTTTCGTTCACAGTGCACATTTTTATTGAGATTGTCATTAAATTCAAGATTATTTATAGACGTACTTGTTTTTGAGGTTTGGATTAAACTCCTTCAATTCAAGTGAGCAGTCAAATAAGAACTCAGAAAATATGATGGCTTTATTGTGGTTGCACCATTGTATCAAAATTGAAAAATCATGCCTTTTCTTCATGAAGCCCAGTTTGAGAACCAGGGCTGTAGGTGTCTGGCAGCGGTTTGCAGTATTGTATGTTTCTGAAGGTGTAAGATATTTAGACATGAGCATTATTGTTACTGTTCAGAATTTTGAAAGTGGTTCAATTTCATATTAAACCAATCTCTCCACAGATCTGCAGGATTCTCAACTCTCCAAGTGACTCCATTGTTAATGGTCCACTGCCCTCCAAAGCTGAAACAGTGTTTAAACTTCTCAACCAAAACCCTGAGCCTCTATCTGTCTCAAAGAAGAGGTACATTCCAGCCTAGTTCTCGCAGACTGTGGCTAGCATGCCCTCTAGTGGTGATGAGGAAAACTGGTGCTATAATATATATAATGTTATAATGTAACATGGATACACAAAAATTTGGTTTTGCTTGCAGTTCTGCTAAACTATGTGATATTGAGCTACTACTACACGGGCTGAATCTGGAGTACCTCTCTGATATCATAATGGTGAGGAAACTTTCATATACAGACTGGATCACAGATCATGTCAGCAGACTTAAACAGTTCAGAATTTTTAGCCTATTTTACACTTAAAACAGGTGAGGCACGGTGTGTAGATACATGAACAAATGTAGTTGACCTGCAGGGTATTATGGTTTGGTGGTATGGAGTTTATTCTAAAAGAGTTTCTCATTTCTGTATATGTTGATCAGGAAAATGACATCACCTGGAGCCACTTGTTGACGATTGAAAAAGAAGACTTAGTAAAGGTAACATTAAAATGAATGAGATGATGCCTAAACAGAAGATAAATAGCTCATCGCTAACACTTAAACATTTAAAAATAGTTGGCAAAATAGCTCATGCCATATAATAATGCATGTTATGAACTGCCCTAAAAAGTTTCTGGGACAAAGCCAGTGCAAAGACCTGCTGTTATGCGGGCTCCTTGATGGAGCGTTACAATAATGGGGGTGACTAAGGCACCCACTGTAATTGTACGGTCTTTTCAGTTTGTGCTTTTCCAGCATTTTCTGTAGCTCTGCCCTCTGGGTTTATATTTATATTAAGTTTAACTGTCTTGAGGGTATGCTAGTTGTGATACTCTGTTATTAAGAAGGGTCCACTCTGGTTCACGTGAATCCGAATTCCACAGACATGGAACTTTTTCGGCTCATTAGTCGTTCATTTGACTAATAGACACATATGCATACCTTAAACATTTGACCTTAAACCGCATTATAAAAAAACTGTCTATATACAGTACGCTTATATTAATTTCAATAAAATCAAATGATTGCAAAAGAGAAACCTATTGGACCATTCTTTCTTCCTTTCCTTAAACTGTGTTAATAGTAGGTTTTAGTTTTCATTTTGTGCACACCATTTATGCCATTTTGAGGAACATTTATTATACCAAGAATCTTTATTTATCTTTATTTTCAACAACCTCTGGACACAAGCACTAACTCAGCTTCACTGAAATGTATTGACTTTTCTCCACTCTGTCTCTGAATGTAGGCTGCTGAATGCATTTTTTTATTTTTTTATTTTTAATTGGCTCACTATCGCAATAACTACATAATTAGGACATTTCATGTACATTAGCTGTATAAGAGGGATAATAGGAATGCGCTGTATGCATATGACATGGAAATAAGGGACTAATGGGCAGGAGCTTATTTCATGCAGCTCAAATCACAGCTTATACCATAGTTTTACACAGCTATGATGAATAAGGACTAATCCTGGTGTCCCAATGAATCTGTGTAGATTGGAGTAACAGACCCTGAAGACCAAAAGAAGATTCTTAATGCAGTTCAGGAGATTCACCTTGACAGAGTGGATCTGGACACCTTGAGCCAGCTTGATAACATAGACAGTGGGTAAGGTTTTTTTTATTATTTTATTTTTTATTTTTTTTAAGAGAGAGTTATGAATCATGGGTTCTGTGATTAGTTGTCCAGCAGTGGATTAGTCATTTTCTAAGTTTGAGTTGAATGAAGGAAAAAGTGTGATCTCTGTGACTTTGATCATGGCATGGATCTGTCAGGTGATGGTAGGGTAAATGTCAGACAAGCAGACAAGCAGCACTGTACACAGCAAAAGGATTTAAGGATCATTGTGTTAAATAACTTAAATCATGATCACAAAATAAAGCAGTCTTGTAAGCAGTTACTTATATCTCATTTTGCTCTTGTAATTAATTTCAGAGGAAACTGTAAGTTGGATTTTTAAACACCTTTTAGATCTCACAAAGCAGCCACAGTTAGTTTAGTCATATAATTGACCATATAATTACTGATGTTTTTGGTGCAGTAGAAGTTTATATTTCATTCATTAATTCATCTTTAGTAAGAGATGATTTCATCTTTGCTACACAGACAGTAACATGAGCTCAGAATTGAACTGAGTATTCTTGAGCTGTGAGGCGTCCAGTCTGTGCTAGTTATTAAAAGGCTGTCTGTTGCGACCACACACACAAAAAAAAGTTTAAAATCTGTCTGGTCAGCGTTACATGACTAATTACTTATACAGGTCTTTATACAAGCCTTAATTAGTCAACTCATCAAAAAACCCACTAGCAGATTTTGTACTTGTGAAATACACTCATCATCCACTTTAATAGGAACACGTGTACACCTGCTCGTTTATGCATTTATCCAATCAGCCAATCATGAGGCAGCAGCACAATGCATAAAATCATGCAGATACAGGTCAAAAGCTTCAATTATCGATCACGTCAAACATCAGAATGAAGAAAAAATGTGATCACTGTGACTTAAAAAAAAAAAAAAAGAGAGAGATCTCTCTGCATTTAATCTGAGGCTGAGACACTCAGTGTCTTTCTTCAGACCAAAAGGAAAATGTACTCACAGACTTGAACTCCACCTTTATGGCATCTAGTAAGATTACCATTGTTTGAAGTAGGACGACCCGCTGTGTCCACAAGGTTTCCAGACAAACCTGTCTTAATGGTTTAAGCTCTAATAATGATTTGTGAAGTGAGGAATGAGTGAGTGCGGTTTCTCCATGCTCATGTTTTGACGGATGGTTCTGAGCAGTTTGCTCATATGCCATGTCTTACCTTAACAAAGCTGATCAGTCTGTGATTTTCTTTATTCAGAGCTAAGGGGCTTCCCTGAGGGCATGGGGTCATCCAGTAAATTCCACATTTAATCCTGTCCTGATAGGTAGTGTATAAACACACACTAAAGGGATGTCGGGTTAGACAGAAATCCATGGCAACGCTTGATTTCCTGGCTAATGGGATGTGCAGGAACACATACTTTGTCATTTTAAGTTTGTACAATGCATGATTGGACATGTCATTTCCCTGCAGTAATTTAGAATATTTAATTCTGTAATTAATTTTTAAAAGCTAAAAAATGATGAAGAATAGGTAGAAAATATGTGAAATGATGCCAGAGCAAAAACATTTACTTGATGGATTGAATTCAGGAACATTGCTATGATAGGTGGATTTTGGATTATTGCCTGACTGTAAGATGATGGATCTGCTCGTGGTGTGTGTTGGCACAGTGGCTCTTACCAGCCACTTAGTCGTCCAGCACAAGCCTATCACTCATCTGGTCAAAGAAAAACTAACAAAGCAACACTCTGATCCATCTCTTCATTCTGGCAGAGATAGTAACTCCAGAGAGTCTGACAGTGTTTACCACAGCCTCTGACAGACTGTTAGGAGAAGAAAACGGCTGCTTGGAGAGATTCTCTGTTAAGATAGCACTATCAGCATTACTTGGTCTGTCAGCCATTACAGGAGTTTGACATGCTAAGTGATGGAAGAAGTGCTTCAAGAATTCTATCACCAAACAATGCTACGAATCATTGAGAAAGTATTTGCATAGATTGCAAGATTACTGTTTTATATTGCTTGATATTGTTGTAATGACTTCCGTAATCCTCATAATATATTCTGTAATCCTCATAATACTTAATAATAATACATAATACTAAAAATGAGAATTTCTGTGCACATTCCATCCCTCTTCATTTGAGTCTCATCCTGTTTTATTCACAGGAACTTGTGCCAGTTTTTGCTACTGTGTTTTTGTTTTGCAGGAGTGAGGAGCTATATAACTTTCTGATCAGCCTGAGGCAGCAGTGCTGTTACCTAACTGAGATGGTGCAGGATGTCATCAGCAGGTTCCCCCGCAGCACCTCACAGGTTTGCATACACATACTCCCTTAAGACTCCCTTAAGACTTCCACTTCCCACATCATGACTGATTACCAAGCCCATTGTATAGCCTAAGCACTGCAGTCAAAAACAAACCTTTCTAATTCATAGCACAAAATGGGAACAAAAAAATTATCTGGAACTTGCTTTAAAGGTTTAACATTAGGTAAGCATTAAATTCTAATACTGAATATTGACCCACTACAGGAAAGGTGCATCTTTGCCTGTGAGTAATGTAGTTCTGATGTAGTTCTGATGTAGTTCTGATATTTTTATGCATTCCTAAATCAAACGGACTTGCATCTCTCTTAAATGATCAACAACAAAAATTCTCTTCATAAATAATGTAACTGAATTGTGTTGTAATTGAATTATTTTGTTGTAGTTTCCTACATTGCTAAGCGGTGTTTTCACATGGAATAATACTGAAGCAAATTTTTTTTGCTGCTTAGTATTTTCTGAGTTTTTTTTTTCAGTACATCACTCCAACTTCCGGCTTAATAGCTATCCTATTTAAAAAAAAAAAAAAAAAAAAAAAAAAAAATTATTATTATTTTTTTGCCATATAGATTCTAAAATACCAAACCAAAACTAAAGACAGTTTTCCGATGTTGAACCACTTTTTCAAAGTTTATTTGTTCCGGCAGCTTGTTCTGACATGGGATCCAAAGAAGGAGGCTCAGGCCATATGCACAGAGCTAGTGGCTCAGACCGGAGACCTGCAGAAAGAAGTGGTCTGTCTCAGGGACCTCCTCAGCAAGGTCAGCAGCATTTTCACGTTTCTTTGTATAATCTGCCTAAATTGAGAATCCACTCAGGACAGAGTATGACGGCAGAAACTTTCGCAGCTCATAACTCAGAAGCAGTGCAGTCTCGTGTAGAGGATTGGAGCGTAGAGGGCAGCCAGCGTGCCCTCTGTGTCAGGCTGGAATCTGACAGTGAATGGAGGCCATGTGCTGAGGGAAGACCCAACCGATGTGGTTTATCTTATCTTTTAACGCTCTTCAGGGAGAGAGCCAAGCATTTCTACAGGTCTCCCTAATCACACCACAGTTGAATTGGTATAGGAAAAAAACCACAAGGTGGTTGATGTATGAGGAACTTGATGTTCCTTATTGATTGACTTAATTAACTTCGTTATTTAGTCAGCTGCATGTGCAGTAGTTTTCAAAGATTAGACCATCCAAAAAACTTGATTACTACAATAAAAGTAACATTTTTTCAAGTTTTTGAATGGTTATTGCTATTTTGTGACTGATAAATATAGACTGAATATAGACTTGGATTTCAAATCTCGCTGTGAAGCTCCTTGTTATTCCCTTTTTTGAAGCTTCTGGGTTATTCCATTCCTGCGTATCCTTTAACTTCTCCTACCAGCATATCTGATTCAGCTTAGACCTTCATTAGCTAAACCAAGTGTTCCAATGTGGAGTTTAGCAAACAGGATTGTAATTACAAAAACCAGGCGTTTTCAGAAAAGGTTTGTAAATGGCTGACACACTTTGACACAGAGCATAGAGTAATTATGTCCAGGGGATTTCTGCCCAGTTTTCTCACAATTTGGTCATTTCGCAAACTTCCCAACCACTAGCTAGCTCTCACCTATCACACAACAGCTACCAAACAGGAGAGGGTGAAGTCTAGCACATGAAGCCAGCTAATATTTTTTTTCCAAACAGCTGCTCATGCTGCTTCACATGCTACTTGGACTCCCGGACCTTGGATGGCTGTGGCATTTTTGAGATCCGAACTTGCGATCTCTCGGCGAGAGGGTGAGCGCTTTTCTGTTGAGCCATTCCAAAGCCCAAAGTAGACTTTCAGAGAGTGCTGTAAAACTATCGTAAAGATGGCACATGATGGCATTTGCCTGGTTGTTGGGAGATGGCTAGTTTGAATCTTGCAGATCCCACAGTCGTTTATGGTTGGGAGAGCATAATTGGTGCTGCTCTTCTAGTGAAAAGTATAGCATTACTCTCAGCCCTGTTGGTTAGAGGAACACTAGCCAGCTCATCTGTCAGGGCAAGTAGCATCCCCGCCAAGTTCACCTGCCCTATGATGTTGCATGAGAAAAAAGATACCTGGCACTGCTGCTCATGTCTTGGGGAAAGCGCATGTTTGTCCTCACCCTGCCTGGCTGGTAGCTGTTGTGTGATCTGGAAGAACCGGCTAGTGGGCGGGAAATGGCCAAACTGGGAGAACAAAATTCACGAAAACAGAAGAAAACATACAGGATAGAAAATGCAGTGGAATATTCAAAACATCTTGAAGGTCATTTCCTTGTGAGACATAAAGAGCTGCCTTCAAAAGCTTGCTCAGCATCGTCTTACCCCAAAGTCATTGCTTCTGCTGTGAGAAGTCGTCTTATAAAAAAAGTCGCCTTGTAGGATGAGTCGTGGCTAAGAACGGCAATAAGCAAAGATTCCAGTACGCTAAATACTATAAACCTTGGTGCAGCGACTGAAGGATGGAGGTCCAATGAGTAACGATGAGTCTACATTTCAGATTCTTAATTCTTAAAGTCACCAATGTATAACGAGTAGAGCTGACAAGAAGTATATTCAGTGTGTCTGTAGCCCACGGTGACTGTTCTGGCATTGGCTGGTGCATTCCAGTCAGTGATGCATGGGATCGTGTCAGAAACAATGGAATGATAAATACTGAGGGATGTAAACAGATTGTAATTCATTATGCTGTACTTTTGGAAAACAGACATCTGCTAAAACCTTGCTGTCAGCATTACAACTGTCACCCAAATACATTGCATAGAACATGCTGTTTATATATATATATATATTGCCATTGCCATTTGCATTAAGAGCTGCATTCAGTTAACCATGAAAACATTTCACAAACCCTACTAATAAATGTTGATGAAAACATTAGACCAGTGATTGTGACTGACCATTTTAACGTTGTGATGCTCTCCTTTAGTTGGATCCCACTGATTACACCTTCCATCCTCCTCTGCCCAGTTCCCACAGCAGCATGCGGAGACGAGTTATAAAGAAGCTTGCAGTGGCTGTGCTTGGAGCAGGATTGCTGCTACTGTTGTCACAAGCAAGACACTTCAAAGCCTACATCTGAGAATTATTCTGTTTTCAGTTTTGTTGCCATCAGTGTTTTCCCTTCCTTTTATTTCTTTTGTCATTAACTCATTTCAGTGTTTTTCCTCAAAGTTCAAAGTTGGTATTTTGTGATGGCTTGCTTTATGTTGAAAATGCAGCTGATCAAGATCACAGGCTTTTCGTTCTGTATAACCATTTTGCACCACCTCATTAAAATTCTTTCCACTAAATGTTGCAATAATAGATAGACTCAAATCTGTCCTTACTTTCATAAACTTTATAGGCACTGCTGTGTGGGTGTAATAGTCATTAAATCATGTTTGTTTGTTTTTGTTTTCTGTGAAGTAGTAGCGATTGCACATACAAGCTGCTGTCTATGGTGCTGAAATGCCTTTTATTGGTTGACTAAAAATATGTTTGATTTCTCTAATCCATCATCGTCGTCTTCACACACCTCTCCCTCCATTACTTTTGCCTACTTCTATCTAAAGTTTTATTTTTTGCTTTATTTTAAAATATAGTAAAGTGCCTGTGATGGAAATTTATTTATGTATATACTTGTAGAGCTCTCTGGTACAAGTCAAGTAACCACTGAGGATGATAAAGCTCATGAGTAAGCAATTTACCAACTTCATCATGTGTAAAAACACAACTAAGCAGAGGGACATCTTCACAGCGTAGAGTGTTCATGCCCCATCATCGGCATTGTCATTTAAAATGTCTGTAATCAGCGCCACACTTAAGTCTAGCTTCACCATATAGCTTTTCTCATGGCCTTTCTGAGAAAAGCTTTCTATACTCTCTGTACACTTGTTCAGCAGTCTCAGTTACTACAAATACAGCAATGCTTCACCATTAAATAGGTCAGGATGGAGGTATAACGCCAGAAATAATTAGCAACACTACGTCACCTTGTTTTAGCTTAAAGTCTACCATTAGCACCCTGCTCTCACGGAGGCAGTACGTTGTGCAACGATGGTGTTGATTGGCTTGTCTGGGTTAGTGGTGGTGCTAACTATGTCCTATTTAACCACAGATACAATAAAAACTAATCTACTAATTCAGCTTACATGAGTGTTAACTGAACACATTGACAATCTAAGTAACAAAGCCCAATAATATACGTCATTCATCTGATTAGTTGAATGTTTTGGAAGTAGAGAAAACACTGAGATATGCAGGATAGGGGGTACTCCAGGACCACGGTTGAGAACCTGTGATCTGTGTTGTCTGACAATTTAGGTGTAGTTCTGATCAGTACGGTCCCTTTCAGGAAGTGAGATACGACAATGTCACCATTTCTGTTTGTCAGTTGCCTCATATTTCTGGTGTTATATGGCCATATCTAAGGGTTTTACAGAAAAATCCTATAGCCTGTTAGAATACACATTTCTTTTTGTCAGAACAAGAAGTAAAGTCTGCCTGTGTGTAGTCCACGGTGACTGTTCTGGCATTGTCTAAGTGTGAATTCCTGTCAGTGATGTAGAGGGTCCTGTTAAAAACAATGGAATGATAAATATTGAGGAATATAAACAGATTGTAATTCATTATGCTGTACTTCTGGGAAACAGACTGTCTGGTAAAACAAAAATGCATTGCATAGGACACTTGGCTGTTTACATATTTAAGCTCTTTTTCAAGTCCAGTGCCGTGTGCACAGAGAGTCAGTAGGTTTAGCTAAGTGTGAAAACTTTTTTTTTGGTACCTTTCTGAAAACCAACTGATGAAAACAGACCAGTGATTGTGACTGACCATTTTAACCTTGTGATGCTGCCCTATAGACGGATCCCACTCATTACACCTTCTATCCTCCTTTGCTCAGTTCCCACACCAGCTCACGGCTGTGCTTGGAGCAGGATTACTGCTAAAGTTCTCACAAGCAACACACTTTAAAGCCTCTCTCTGAGAATTATTCTCTTTTCAGTTTTTGAGGTTTTGCTAAAAGTTGAAACTTGTTAATAGTATATTATGATTCAATTTCTGTTGAAAATGCAGGTAACCAAGTAGATGAAATAGACTTTTCATTTTGCAGGCTATAAACATCAATAAAACAGTCTTTCTGGCTAATGAGGACTCATTAATAGCAGGGTGTACAGCAGCATGAAAGCTCTCTATGCTTTTCCATGGAGTAGGCATTACTGTAGTAGGCATGCAGCATATGATTTTTGTGAATGTTATAACTAATTTATTGCTAGTGAAGGATCTTGGCAGAGTGTCAGTGTGATTGCAATTTAGGTTTTATATTTGTTTAATTTTTTGGGTCCCTGAAGGGAATTATAATTATATATATATATATATATATATATATATATATATATATATATATATATATATATAAACTGTTCTAAAATCAAATACATGGCCCAATGAGCTGCAGTGGCGACCCCTAACAGGAGCAGCCAAAAGAGGAACGATTTGTTTAAATTATTGGTGCAATGTTTTCTTCCTGCTGTAATAACCCTGGAGCATATCACCAAGAAAGACAAAATTTCTGTTTTAAAACTGTGGAGTAGTGAGAACACATGTGGGCTCACAATAATGATTGAGCTCTTCAGTAAATTGAACTTCAAAGATCTTTTTTATCTGAAATTGGTAGTAGAGAACTCATCAGCAGAGGATTTATCAGTGGAGTTCTCTACTGGTTAGTGGACTGGTTAGTTGGTTAGTGGACCATCAGTTAGTACAGTAGAGAACTCTTCAGCAGAGAACTCTTCAGTAGAGAACTCTTCAGCAGAGAACTCTTCAGTAGAGAGCTCATTAGTAGAGAACTCTTCAGTAGAGAACTCTTCAGTAGAGAGCTCATTAGTAGAGAACTCATCAGTTAGTAGAGAACTCTTCAGCAGAGAACTCTTCAGTTAGTATAGTAGAGAGCTCTTCAGTAGAGAACTCTTCAGTAGAGAACTCTTCAGTTAGTATAGTAGAGAGCTCTTCAGTAGAGAGCTCATTAGTAGAGAACTCTTCAGTAGAGAACTCTTCAGTAGAGAGCTCATCAGCAGAGAACTCTTCAGTTAGTAGAGAACTCTTCAGTTAGTAGAGAACTCTTCAGTTAGTAGAGAACTCTTCAGTAGAGAACTCTTCAGTTAGTATAGTAGAGCGCTCTTCAGTAGAGAACTCTTCAGTAGAGAACTCTTCAGTTAGTATAGTAGAGCGCTCTTCAGTAGAGAACTCTTCAGTAGAGAACTCTTCAGTTAGTATAGTAGAGCGCTCTTCAGTAGAGAACTCTTCAGTAGAGAACTCTTCAGTTAGTATAGTAGAGCGCTCTTCAGTAGAGAACTCTTCAGTAGAGAACTCTTCAGTTAGTATAGTAGAGCGCTCTTCAGTAGAGAACTCTTCAGTAGAGAACTCTTCAGTTAGTATAGTAGAGAGCTCTTCAGTAGAGAGCTCATCAGCAGAGAGCTCATCAGTTAGTATAGTAGAGAGCTCATCAGCAGAGAGCTCATCAGCAGAGAACTCTTCAGTTAGTATAGTAGAGAACTCTTCAGTTAGTATAGTAGAGAACTCTTCAGTTAGTATAGTAGAGAACTCTTCAGTAGAGAACTCTTCAGCAGAGAACTCATCAGTTAGTATAGTAGAGAGCTCTTCAGTAGAGAACTCTTCAGTTAGTATAGTAGAGAGCTCTTCAGTAGAGAACTCTTCAGTAGAGAGCTCATCAGCAGAGAGCTCATCAGTTAGTATAGTAGAGAGCTCATCAGCAGAGAGCTCATCAGCAGAGAACTCTTCAGTTAGTATAGTAGAGAACTCTTCAGTTAGTATAGTAGAGAACTCTTCAGTTAGTATAGTAGAGAGCTCATCAGCAGAGAACTCTTCAGTTAGTATAGTAGAGAACTCTTCAGTTAGTATAGTAGAGAACTCTTCAGTTAGTATAGTAGAGAACTCTTCAGTTAGTATAGTAGAGAGCTCATCAGCAGAGAACTCTTCAGTTAGTATAGTAGAGAACTCTTCAGTTAGTATAGTAGAGAACTCTTCAGTAGAGAACTCTTCAGCAGAGAACTCATCAGTTAGTATAGTAGAGAGCTCTTCAGTAGAGAACTCTTCAGTTAGTATAGTAGAGAGCTCTTCAGTAGAGAACTCTTCAGTAGAGAGCTCATCAGCAGAGAGCTCATCAGTTAGTATAGTAGAGAGCTCATCAGCAGAGAGCTCATCAGCAGAGAACTCTTCAGTTAGTATAGTAGAGAACTCTTCAGTTAGTATAGTAGAGAACTCTTCAGTTAGTATAGTAGAGAGCTCATCAGCAGAGAACTCTTCAGTTAGTATAGTAGAGAACTCTTCAGTTAGTATAGTAGAGAACTCTTCAGTTAGTATAGTAGAGAACTCTTCAGTTAGTATAGTAGAGAGCTCATCAGCAGAGAACTCTTCAGTTAGTATAGTAGAGAACTCTTCAGTAGAGAACTCTTCAGTTCTCCAGTAGCTTAAACCCTGCTTTTTAAAATCATCCGGACAGCCATAATCCCGTTAGACTGCATTCTGCACATCTAGGGTTGGAAATGAGGTTTGTGTCTGTGTGTGTGTGTGTGTGTGTGTGTGTGTGTGTGTGTGTGCACGCACGCGGGCGTGTATGTGTGTGTGTAAAACCAGCCTGAACAGATAACCCGCTTCCACTCAGCCATCTCACTGCTGCCCTTCACACCCTCCAGCGCGCTGCTCCCTCCCCTTCTCTACTCCTCAGCAGTCTCAGACCTGATAGCGCACCATCAGCGACCTGATCTCGCCACTTCAGCGTCTCTACCCGGGACATGTCTGATTTCAGGATGGTCTGCGGATGAAGGATTAGTGGACCAGCTCCAGCGCACTTCTCAGTCATCACCTCTTCTCCTTTTCTGTTCTGCTGAAGGCGAGCGTGTGAACGAATGAGCACACCAATCCGGAGTTAGTAATATGAACTTTCTGCCAAGTGGAATATGTTTATATCTGTCTGTGGCAACCTGCTGGTTCACATCAAGGGTCGACTCATCCTGGTGGTGGGTATCTCAGGAAGAGCAGCAAATTCTTTACTCTTACTGTAAATTTTACTCTCTGCATGCAAAACTGTCCCCTAATCCACCTTTCCCTGTGTCTGGGGTCTAGTGTACTACCTTCATCTTTACTGTCTCTTTCATCTGCAGATGTGGAGCGTGATTGTGTTTTAGAGTAATGCCCTTTCATTCCTGTAAAGTCCTTACTGTAATAGTAAAGTGTTTCTATCACTTACAGAGTCTTGGGATTGTGCTCTTGTGTTGTTATCATTTGCCAGTATGGAGCACTTATTTCAACACTGGCTTTTTAGGAAGATATGGGTGTATAATGTGCATTTTGCTCGCAGGTACATGGGCACGCTGGGCTCGCAGGTGATGTGCGACAACATCCCGGGGCTGGTGAGTAAACAGCGGCAGATGTGCAGGCAGCATCCCGGGGTCATGCAGGCGATCAGCGGCGGAGTGAACGAGTGGATCAGCGAGTGCCAGCACCAGTTCCGCCATCACCGCTGGAACTGCAACACTGTGGCCAGAGACCATAGTGTGTTCGGCAAACTCCTGCACCGCAGTGAGTAAACACACACACACACACACACACACACACATACACACATATACACACAGATACACACACGCACGCACACACACACATACATATACACACAGATACACGCACACACACATACATACGTACACACACTCACGCACACGCATACGTAGGTAGACACAGACACACACACACACACACACACATACACACAGATACACACACGCACGCACACACACACACACATACATATACACACAGATATACGCACACACACATACATACGTACACACACTCACAAACATGCACACATACACACACGCACGCACACGCATACGTAGGTACACACAGACACGCACACACACACATACATATACACACAGATACACACACAGACACACACACGCACACATACATACGTACACACACTCACACACATGCACACATGCATACACACACATACACACGCACGCACACACACATACATAGGTACACACAGACACACACACATATACTTACACACGCACGCACACGCATACACACATACATACGTACACGCACACACATGCACACATACACACACACGCACGCACGGGCGCACACATATACACACATACATACGCGCACGCACGGGCGCACACATACACACGCATGTACACGCGCACACACACACACACACGCACGCAAACCATAAGAAAACTCCGCTGTGTAGCTCAGACATTTGCAATCCCACTGTTTAAAGCTATTATGTAGAGCTGTTCTGAGCTCCAGTCCTGCTCTGGATTAGACTACATCAGTTTAAACACATAAATCCTTCATTATCTCATGTGTAAAGTCTTTATTAGCCTTGCTTACCAGGAATATTATCAACATTATTAGGTATTGTTTTACCAACTCAATGCCACTAATGTCTTAGCTCATTAAACAAAACTAGTAGCCTAATTTAAAATGAACTTTACAGCTTTGACCTGAGGCTCGTAAATCCATAACCACTCCATCAACAGGCTCTGAGGTGGACTTCACACGGAGTTAGTCTGGCATTTACAGAGGAATCAGATCAGAGCTGTTTTCCAATAACATTCTCAAATAGCAAGGAAATTTTCCTCACCTACCTATATATCAACTCTCAGACAATTCATACACATTTTGTGACTAATATTAGGGTGAAGGAAACCCACCTCAGGATATATCTCACGCTTTACACATAAATTAGCTTCAAAAGTTCAATATCCATGTGAACGGAAACCAGAAACAACTGTGCGCTTTTCTTGTGTTTATTCAGCAGACGTCTGGAAAGAAACATCACTGATTTTTCAAACTTTCCAAAAAATTATTTTATCTTGATGAGTTTTTCTCAGGTTTTTTTCTCTCTTGGTGATTCCATAAGACTTAATATCTCTACTGGGGGGATTTCACTTGCATAAAGCCGAAATAACCTCCTCCAAACTTAATCTTAGATTATTTATTGTACATTTAAAGCTGCTTCATGACTCCCTTTAAAGCTGCTTATTCATGACTAACATCAATTACAACAAAACAACTTCTAAGAGATCTCTTCTACCTGATAAGGTTATGAAATTTAAGTGAACTAATAAATTTTTTAATACATTTTTTATGATTATTGATTTTTTTTTTTTTTGTGGATAACCTATGTAGGATAACCTATTGAATGTGTTTCTATAATATGATGTCTTCTCCCCTATACTCTTTTCTTTGGAGTTGATGTATGTAAGCTATTACGTGATCTGCTCACAGTGATTTTGAAATAATTCTAGTAAAAAAAAAAAATACATGGAGGAATCACATTAAACAATAATAATTAAGGTGTGCAGACTTTTTAATAATAGAATTGAAATGAATTGCAAATAAAATAAAATTGAATATAGCCATATTTGTTTCACATGACATAAGCGAGCTCAGTAAAGACGTGGACAGTTAACCCATTCGGCTATTTCGGAAATAGTCTGTCTGACTGAATGTCACCTTTAAAAAATAAAAAATAGACTGACTTAGCCATACAGTGTTTTTATAATATTAAAAGAACTGGTTTTTTTTTGCTACAATTGCACGCTGTAATGTAGCCTAACGTGATAGCCATTTTGAGTGAGAATGTCATATAGCAGCAAAATAATGTTCCAGTAAAGGGTTAACAATAGCCCGGTTGACAGACACAAGTGTACACAGCAGTGCTTTTTTTTTTTTTAAACCTAAATTCTCATTTTATTGCCATCAATTTTGCTATAACACCAACTGAGAATATTTCGTGACTACCAAACTCACTAAAAATGTTTATGCCTGTTTATGCTGGTGGTACGAGTGTCCATTCAAGATGCATATCTTCAATATCCTACACTGTTTCTGGAATTTCCTAAGACACCTAATTAAACTGTTGAGCTAAATAATAGCATTGGGACTGCACTGACTCTGCACCCACAGTGAAATTCCTCATCCATAATCATGTCATGGGTCTATTACAGAAATGCTAACACCTGATATAGCAGATTAAATTTCTTTTGTTTGCTCCATGGAGCACTCCTCAGTTAATCAGTCTTCTGCCTGTGAAAACAGATAGTTGATATAAATCATCGCTTTATGAAGGTAGTGTGCTCAGTCAAGCACGTATATATAAATAAATGTGTGTAGATTGATTCCATAATCCATGAGTTTTGTGAATTTCTGTGCGGCTCTTTATAAGTGTGCATGAAAAAATACCCGGTGCATGACATGAGGTTTAAGTAGTTCTCTCTCTTGTCTCCTGTTGTAAAATCATATTAATGGGAACATCCATATAGACACTCAGGGCCAGTCTCCCAGGCCCTTTCAGCTGGTCTACACATTGAAGTTAAGTTAAATCTCTGTCTTTAATCTTTCCCTTTGGTATTCAGACCTCCCAGAAAGGCCACAGACCCATCATAGGGCATTATAGAGAGGGTTTCTCAGTGGCATTGTGAGAATCTACTTAATGTCAATGTCAGTGCACTAATTTAGGACAATTGCAGGGATTTTGGCACAGATCTTCCCTTATACTGACAAAGCTCCCAAATGAAAAGCTAAAGCTCATAACCCCTGCTCCTGTTCCACTGCTGTTCTGCTGAATTGGTTGCTTTTGTTCTTACTCTCTCTCTCTCATGCACTCACAAAACATTAATGTTACTTATTCCATCGTTCCTCTCACATACACACAAAGATCACTCTCACTCATGATCCACATCCTGATCGTTTGGATTTAGAGAGTCTTTGATCCTAAAAAAAAAAAAATACATGACATGTTTGAAGACAAACCAATAGCAAGTGTTCTTTCGTAAGCTTCTCTACTGTTTGGCAAGTGTTGTGTCTGTGCTTGTCAAGCACCAATATTTGTCAGTTAATTGAATATACTAGTTTTCTACATTGTATGTGCTGAGTTCATGTGCATGCTTACCTGCACTTCTGTATTTCACGTTTCATCTGTGCGTATGCTCAGGCAGTCGTGAGGCTGCCTTTGTGTACGCCATCTCCTCAGCAGGCATGGTCCACACGCTGACCAGAGCCTGTAGTCAGGGCGAGCTGGACTCTTGCTCCTGCGACCCGGGAAAAAAGGGCTCATCACATGATCCCAATGGACCCTTTGATTGGGGCGGCTGTAGTGACCATGTGGACCACGCCATCAAGTTCACCCAGGCATTTGTTGATGCCAAGGAGAAGAAGGAGAGGGATGCACGAGCACTCATGAACCTGCACAACAATCGTGCAGGAAGGAGGGTAATTGTTTATGGCTTTATTCATACGAGCAATACTACTGGTGGTATCATCAGTGTTTTATTTTTCCTGGAAAATCATAAAACAGTAAGTTTCTCATCTCTCCACTCAAAAAAACAGTTCATGCTCAAGTCTCACCCTTGCTTCACTAGATAATCTCACCCAAGAACTGATGATGTAGTCATAAAAAAATTCTTCAGGGGCTCTTATTAACAATATGTTCATGCTGAACATTCTTTCAACAGTTTATAGTACACAATTGTAGAAAGGAAATCTTGAGGATTCTTCCTCATGTTGCCTGAGGGAGATTTTTGCCATTGTTTTCTCTGGCCTGCTCATTAGGGATCTAAAGCTGCTTCATGACAATATCTATTGTTAAAAGTGCTATACAAATAAAAACGATTTGAAGTGAATTGTCACTGTAAAGACTGCACATGCCTCTTCCTATATGCACGAAGCTTGCAAAGGCATATTTTTAAACAGGCAAGCAGCATGTGCCAATGCAGATTCTCAGCTGGCTTGTAACAGATGATAAAGTACCACTTCCACTTCCCTACATTATTGTTCTTAGACCCTTAGCAGCGACTTTCAAATGTCTCAGCTCAATATTAACTTTGCTTCCTAGCAGTTTTTATAAGAGCTAGGTATAGCACCATTTAACATAGCTTGAGTATGACTTAGAGTAAACACTAATCTAAGGCAATCCATTGACAAAGAAAACACAAGTGCAAAATCTGCCATGATAACTGACTTACTCACAATATGGACCACCTAAATCCAAGTTTTTTTTCTTTCCTTCATTATCCAGGCAGTGAAACGTTTCATGACTCTGGAATGTAAATGCCATGGTGTGAGTGGGTCCTGCAACATTCGGACATGCTGGCTGGCCATGGGCGACTTCAGACAGACGGGTGATTACCTGCGCAAGAAGTACAACAGCGCTACCCAGGTGGTGATGAACCGCTATGGGACAGGCTTCACCATGGCCCACAGGAAGTTCAGGAAGCCCACAAAGAATGATCTGGTCTACTTTGAGGACTCACCTGACTACTGCATATGGGATCATGAATCTGGTGAGCTTTGCTGAGCATTGCATACTGTACTATACATACTGTACATATCTCAAGCCAGTGCATACCTACTGCAGTTTTTTTTGTGTGTGTATAAATTTCATGCATTCTTTTATCTGCAAGAGAAGGCACAAGTATGACAGCCGCTGAGGAAAAACCCGAGTTTGCCAGCCTGTATCACACGCCCTTGTTAGTCCTGGCGTATTCCTCCACCAGCTGTGCTGCTCTACTAGCAATCTGTAAAGCATTAGTCTTGCCCCTGAAGCCAGTGAGAATGTAACCAGAGAATGGAAGCCATTTAGCTGCCTATTACATCCACAATAGTCATAGTAGTCTCAGTAGAAATCTGAATGCAGTTGGCTAGTGTCCCTGCAAGGCAAGAGACTATCTCTCTCTACCTTTTCATGTGTGCGCGTGCTTGTATGTGTGAGTGTGTTGAAGTGTACTGAATAGCACCAGGTGTGCCTGTGTGGAGTGCGGGAGGGGTAGAGGTGCCTGTCAGGCTGCAGATGATCCTGGGCTATCAAGTAACACTGCGTTTAAGACACATTACCACAGATCTGTGGACAGCACAGGAGCTGAAACATGATCCCTGCTCTCAACCACTATAAATTACTGGCCTCACCAGCACACCTCTCTTCTGTCTGCCCCTGAATGGGCAGAAATATTTAGAGTCGTAGGTCATGTCTCATAACTTCCCACAGGGTGCATGATGATCTCTCTGAAAAATCTTTCGGCCCATGTTTTTTAAACTTCTGAACTGTGAATTATGTTTTCCCGAAAGAATAGAGGACCATGTATAAATAAAATGCATGATCAAATGATATACCGATATGCAGAAATTCTATGCTATTCCAGTACCATTAGTCATATGCACCTTGAAGTTTGTGTCCTGGCACAAATGGTGGCAGGATTGTTTTGAGACATCATGGCTGAAGTGAAATGGCACAGTGTATTCATGTTGATCTAAGTGCAGTTCAGCATGAGAAAGACTCAGAGAAGAGGTTTGTTCGAGGGCAATCCCAAGATGCAGCAGCTAGGGCTCTTCATCTTTGAAAGTGTGAAATCAATTCCAGCAACCGCACATGCTAAAGTCATCTTGTGGCACGCCTCACATCTTAATTCAGTAAGCAGATGCACCTCAGGTGATGATGTAACCAAAATCGTCCTGGCATACCAGCCATTTGGACGGTTGAATGGGGGATGGTGGCTCCTGGGTCATGCCCAGACACATCTCACAATCGCGTGCAAGACACCAGCAGTGACAAATCAGTGTCAGGTCTACCAATTAAATGAACCTTCAAAACCTATCTATTCATGATCCAAGTTGGAAATTCAAAGGCTAAATTGGGGTTACGTAAGACAGCTGACATTAATCTCCTGTTGTGTTTGTAAAGGTTAACATCAGTGTGTTCATAGTCCATGATTGTTTTCCCAGTGCTATGTTGAGCCATCAGTCTGAGGGCCCTCATGCACAAAGCCCTGAGAATTTTCCCAGGATGCCACATGAAAGCTAGGGTTGATACAAGGTCTTTAACAATTTCGATATCAGCGGTCGATCAGTGCCGCACCAGTCTCCACGCCGGGCGGGGTTGTCTAGATTAGGGCTGTTGAAATGAGCACGCGATGAAGACTTGCAGCTGCAGCTGATAGGTCCTATCATCAGTCCCTCATCTTATGAAGGACCAAGCGGTCATCTTCTTACCCAGCACAGTCTGCTCTGCTGCTTCTTCAGGAGCGCCAGACGTCTGACAGGCAGCAAAACCAGATTGTTCAGCCCAGCATTGCACATCTCAAGTAACTGTACCAGCAAGCTGTACATAAACTCCTTCTGATATTAACTACTGAGATACGTTATAATGAAGTGTGTTGAATGTAAATGCCTTGAGTGGTAGGCTTGAACTGCGTGTTTAATTAAGATCAGTAACATAAAAAAAGTCTTTGAATCAAAATGGGTTCAAATATGACACTGTACATTGTTCACACTTGTGTTGAGTGTCTCTGTCTCTTCTCTTGAAGGGTCAGTGGGCACGGGCGGGCGTGTGTGCAACCGGACTTCACACGGGGCCGACAGCTGTGAGGTCATGTGCTGTGGGCGGGGCTATGATACTTCCCGAGTGAGCCGCACCACTAAGTGCGAGTGCAAGTTCCACTGGTGCTGCGCTGTCCACTGCAGAGACTGTCACGAAGAGGTGGACGTCCACACATGCAAAGCCCAATCATGACCACTGTCAACCACAGTCATGAGAGACATATGCTGGTATTCACAAAGCATCTCTTTGTAGCACGGGACTGATCCAGGATCAGGTTTTGTGACTAGCGTTATTGTTCATAAGGGCTATCCCAGTGCAGGTGAGGAACTGCACCCTAATTCAGCACACATACTATTATACTTTATAAATCTTAGCCATATCAGTTAAGGCTTTGGGGTCTGATATTAGAACCAATCATTAGAAACTAGGACGAAATAAAGGAGCTGAAGGCTTCAAGATATTGGTTAAAGTAATAGCCGACAACACCTGACTCTAAAAGACAACATACTTATCTGTATGTACACTAGGTTTAAAGTCTTAGAAATCCTACACCTTTTTTTAAACATCTTTTTGTTGTTCCTTTTAACGTATTAAATGTATTTATTATGTGCTGTATCAAGAGTGATTATCTTCAGCATTATAAATGTTGAAATGTAAATACAAGCTATGCATTATTTAAAATAAAGCTTACATGTATATGCATTTCTGATGAGTGTTTTATTCTTATTCTGATCAGATCGGATATTTATCCAGAATCCCAGTAAAATAAGGGGTAATTCTGATGTTTACACAAATCTTCCACTTAACTTATGCCAAGACAGTTTTTGGTGTCCAAATGTCGCTTCTTTAGGTTTGCACTGGATCCAGTGATGCTAACATCCTGTAGCAAACAAGTAATGACCACTAATTAGCATCAAATCAGTTTCATGCCAAAATATGAGTGAATCAGGTGCAGGAGTGTTGTTGAGCTTTTTAAACAAGAGCACTGACCTACTGACCATTTTATTTGACTTGTTGGGCCAAGGTAAGTTAGAGGGTTTAGCTCATCTTTTTCCAAATTCAAGATGTGTTAATCGTCCACGCTTCACCAGTGTCAGTCTCTGATCACAGCACAGCTGTTAGCTGGATATTTTTGGTTGGTGAACTGTCTGTCTATCCAGCAGTGACACTATGTGCTGTTGTGCCTCATACAGTACACTCATACTGTGCTGAGAAGGATTCACCAACCAAATAATATCTTGATCTATCTCTACTCTATTTATATATATATTTATGATTGTGCTCTGATGGTGGTGGGTGAGATTGCACCATACCACCAGAATACAGCACATATTTTAGACTATTGCTCTAACAGATATGGCAAGTTTTGCTAATTTCTCATAAAGAATTCTTTGCTAATTTCTAAACATTCAGGCAGAAAGTACTAAGTGAGGGTAATAGGCTGTAGAAGCCTATAGCAAGTACAAAGTAATCTGGGATGCAGAGTGGAGAAAACAAGGTTGGTTAGGGGAAAAAAGGTGATCTTAGGAAGACTGGGATTCTTCTCTGAAAACTTGATTCAATATTTAAAATTATGGGTATGCTGTATGTAAGGAAAATCTTTACTAATGTGACCTACTATTGTGCTTTTTACCTCTAGAGGGCAGCAAAAGAGCTGGTCAGTGTCCACTAACTCAGACTAGTACTACTTTTGTAATCACAGATTATTGAGATATGCTTATTTTGTATTTAATCAAGCTCTCTGTGATTGTTTAAAGAATTTAGTTATTTGACAAATATTAAATCATCGCCAGCCAATTATTCTCTGAAAAAAAAAAATCTAGTTTAGTCTGACCAGCTCTCAAAACACAGGCCAAGCATTTCCCTTATATTTTCTTATCTTCTGTATTTTTTTTTCATATGTCTACTTACACATGGTTTGGTTTGTTGATTGTTTATGTTTATATATGTCCTGATGAATGACAAATACCTATAAATAAAGTCATAATAGTTCTCCAAGGAAACAGTTTCTGAATTACCTCTAATTTTTTAAAGAAAATAACATAATAATAATAATAATAATAATAATAATAAGGCAATTAATTTGTCTTTCAATTATTGATTGTTTTATGAGGTGGCATTAAGGCAGGTAGACAATTTTGGCCACATCATTTTTTTTTTTACTTTTTTTTTTTTTTTTTAGATAAAATCTATAACATATGTTCTCTTAAGTTGTAGTAATAAAATGTCAAATCCCCCTAGAAAATGTTTATTTCACTGTTTTTATCCACTCGCGACCACTGCATTATCTGAAAGAAGGCGTAAGCTCTGGTCACGTTACAGTTTTTCTCAGTTGCTTTGGTACATTTCTCGAATCATCCTTAATATTTCCAAGGAAGTATGTGCATATCTCAAAACAATTCCTACAAACAGCACCACACAATGGATTACCTGCAAAAGCCTGTAACTTGCTCAAAATCTTTAGTTCATCTCTCAAAAGTAAGTATTTATGCCATCAGAATGAAAAGTCCTTGCGTCATTGTTCAAACAAGATAGTCAAAATGCTTAGTCATGTTGTCAATACAACAGTGTACTGATGTGAACTATGGCTGCAGTTTGGATGACAGTTACTGTATTGAAAATGCACAAGGCTGCAGTTTGGATGACAGTTACTGTATTGAAAATGCACAAGGTTGCACTTCTTCTGTATGGCATATATCAATTTCTACAGTACAAATTTACACATTACTGTATGTGGGATATTGATTGAAAGAGACTGGACAGGATTCACAGTTGCGCTTTTACCTGTGGTCTGACAAAAAAAATTACATTACAATGTGATTGTGATATAGAAAAGAAAAAGACAAGGGGCACAAAGGGGAAAATACAAAATTAGAACGGTAAACACTGGAAACACCCCTTAGGAAGAACTTAGCATTTGCATGCAGCACTGTATGAGGAATTACAGTGCAGTCTGTCTACACCTCCTGACGTCCCTGTCTGTCGGGCCACAGATTCTCATCCACATCACAACGGATATCTTCCCTTGCAATGCAATGTGGAAAAAATCTTTTGGAATGTCTTATCCAGCCTCTGCAGGCATCTTCTGTGATGTCCTCACATGCTGCATCCATGGCAGCCAGCAGGGTCATCTGAGAATGTGGCTGGCGATCATAGACCTTCCACCTCCATGCTGAGTAGAACTCCTCAATTGGGTAAAGGAATGGGGAATAAGGTGGGAGGAATTCCATCAGCAGGTGGACATACATGTTCTCTCTATGAAACGTGTGAATTATTGAGGACACTGTCGATCTCCCAATATTCGGATGCACCCTTCAACCTGCTTCAGCCATTGTAAGGCCATGACTGACAACATGGTCCACAATAGTGGCCCTTATTTCATCTGATACGAGTCTATGTCCTTGGCCTCTTCTGCCTCTTCACCCTTCCACCATGCATCCGTACTCCTCTTCTTACTCTCGGCTGTTGACCCTCTTCGTTTCCTGGTTGTTCATCCATTGTCAGAAATTGTAACTCTGTGTTGTGCTCTGTCTATATATTGGAAACAGCAGACACTTGAACATAATCAATTGCATGAATGTACCAAAGCATTTGCAATTTGTTCAAAAGAATGAGAAATTGCTTTTATGGTGTGCACAAGTGACTAGATGATGTAGACCTTGAACAAGTAGTTTTGAGAATTTCAGCTGTGATCTGAGAAATGCACCAAAGCAACTGAGAAATACTGTAATGGGAACAGCTGTACACCTGATCATTCATGCAGTTATCCAATCGGCCAAACATGTGGTAGCAGCGCATTGCATAAAATCAGGTAGATACAGGTCAAGAGCTTCAGTTAATGATGAGATAGAGCTGAGGAGAACTGCCAGACTGGTTCAAGGTGGCAGGAAGTCTCCGGTAACTCAAATAACCAGTCTTTATAACCATGGATAGCTGAAAGGCATCTCAGAATGCAAAACCCCAGAAGACCACAGGGGGTTATAGTCCTGTCAGCCAAAACAGGAATCTGAGGCTACAGTGGGCACAGGCTCACCAAACTGGACAGTTGACGAATGGACAAATGTTGCCTGGTCTTTTTCCAATCTTCAACTCTTCAGCTTCAGCAGGCCTCAGATTCCTGTAATTGGCTGGAAGAGTGGAACCCAATGTGGTCTTCTGCTGTTGTAGACCATCTGCCTCAAGGCTCGACATGTTGTGCATGCTGAGATGATTTTCTGCTCACCATGGTTGTAAACACTGATTATTTGATTTACAGTAGACTTCCTGTCAGCTCGAATCAGTCTGGTCATTCTCCTCTGACCTCTCTCATCAACAAGGAGTTTCCACCTGCAGAACTGATGCTCACTGGATTTTTTTTTTAGTTTTGCACCATTCTGTGTAAACACTAAAGACTGTTGTGTGTCAAAATCCCAGGAGATCAGCAGTTTCTGAAATACTAAAACCTGCCCGTGAGATCAAAAATGAGATCACATTTTCCCCCATTCTTACCCACATGTTTGATGTGAACATTATCTGAAGCCCTTGATCTGTAATCTGTGTGATTTTATGCATTGTGCTGCTTCCACATGGCTGAATAAGAGAAAGCATAAGCCTTAATTTATCACACATACATTACAGTGAAATTCTTTTCATATCCCAGCTTGTTAGGAAGTTGGGGTCAGCCATGATACAGCCGCCCTGTAGCAGAGAGGGTTAAGGGCTCATGGGCCCCACAGTGAGGTTTGGTAATGCTGGGGCCTGAACCCCTGACTTTCTGATGAGTAACCCAGAGCCTTGCCCACTGAACCACCACTGCCCTGAATAAGTGCATGAATGAGCCAGTGTACAGCTGTTCCTATAAAAGTGGCCAAATACATGTCCCAGAAAAGCCTGAAGTATTTCAAAGTATGTGTCATTATGATATACATGCCAATTTCCTTTATAGCTTTTATAAAGCCTACTAACTACAGTGGAAACAAAACATTAAAACCAGATGTTTCCAGATGTTCATGAAATTGTATATGTTTATTCCTATTCATATTCAGAAGGATATTACAGAGGAAAGTCTCAACATGTTATATTACTGTAGGATTTATGTTAGATTTTATACTGAAAATGACATTTAAAAGTCATTTTATTGTGTTTAACTTATCAAACAAGAAAGAAATGATATTTCAATACACTTCTTTTTCTTGAGACTGCTCTGATAAAAAAAAAAAAAAAAAAAACAGTAGAAACCATCACAGAAATTATAATGGTTTCCACTACAAAACCATTACAAACCATCAGCTAACCATTAAAACCATTACCATTACTGGTCCTTAATGGTATCCACTAGACATAACATGCCACCAACAGAAGGCAACAAATTACCAGTAGAGACCCACAGGGACCATTAGAGTTTCCATTAAAACCAGTACAATTTCCATTATAACCATTAAAACCATTGTATGAGGGTTTCTATTGTTTTTTTAACAGGGTGTATTCACAGTGAAATAAACAGTTATATTCTAACATCCTCCAAACACTAGACTTTTGTTTTAAGTATGCAAATTTACACATCAATGAAGTAAAAATGAATTTAAGAAAAATTCAAATATAAAAGCACTTGTGAGAATATTACCAATCAACAGGTGAAGACTAATTGTGGTATCTGTTGCTTTAAAACATGATCCTAGTCACCTGTAGGGCACTGTGTGAAGTAAAACGCTAAATTTAGGAGTTTGTAACCATTTAGAATAGCGGTTCTCGTGTCTACAGAGAGTGAATGAGTGTGTGTGTGTGTGTGTGTGAAGCACGACATTATTAGGGGACGGAACAGGGGGCAGGCTGAGGAACACGCATAACATAGCAGCCTGAAGTTAGCGGCTAACCACGTAGCTAACTAGCACTGGAGTACTTGACAAGCAGACAGTGCTAGGTACACATTTTCAACAACACGTTCAGTAACGGGAGTGTGTGTGACAGTAAGGTAAGTCCGTTTCTTTTGGTTTTATTACTTTATTATGAACAGTGTGTCGGTGCGGGAAGGTATGTGGCTGTGACTGAGTGAGTGGTTAGCTAGCTGTGTTGAGGCATGCTAATGTAGGAGGAGTGGTCTGTGGGAGAAGATCACAGCGCGCGCCCTTGTACACAAGGTTCTAATGAATGATCTGCAGTTTGGAGAGAGGAGCAGTGCAGTGCTAAAAGGTTAAAAAATAAATAAATAATAATCTCCTGCATGTGTCTTTGAGTAAGATAAACAAGTTGCTCGTGCTTGGATTTTTTTTTTTTTTTTTAAACTTCTTTATTCGACTTAAGTTCCTCTCAGGCGTTTCTATGGACAAGTGAATGAATGAAAGCTTATGTGCAGCTTAGGTGCAGTTATGATTTATTGTATGAATTTGTTGTGATTTACTGTATGAATAGCTCACAAGGTGTAAATTATAAATTCATGTGCTTCTTTATGTGTGTGCTTAACTCCCACAGAACTCAGTAGTGTATGTGCCCTGTGAGTGTAACATTTCTCTTCAATGGCTGCCCCTGGCTCCACCAGCAATGTGCCGGAAGGATTCCACTACGAGACCAAATACGTCCTCCTGTCCTACCTCAGCCTGCCCCCGAGACCACAGGCCAGGCCTGAGGAAGGTAAAGAATGACACAGGATGCATTCTTGATATTTCATGCAATGACAAGTCATGTGAAGAATAAAGCAAACCCATACTTTAACTTAGGCAAGGTTACAGAGCCTGACCTGTTAACTCTAGGATGTTATGTCGCTGAGATTCTAGTGCTGGTTCAGAAGTGTATTATGCAATAACTGCTTTCAGTGGTTCGGATGAGATAAATATATCCTCAAGTGTGTGACGCAAGAAAGTGCTCAAAATCGAGGGCAAAGGCTATCCGCACACTGAATGAAAACCAGACCCCAAAGGTCTATCAAAATATATATTTATTATTTTAAACTTGTATAGTGAAAAAAGAGCAAAGATCAATGAGTTAAAACAGACCAAACTGCAAGTTTAAATTAATAAATATATATTTTGATAGACCTTTGTGGTCCTAATTGATGCCTTAATGGTCAGTTCTGGGGCAATGCACATGGGGGGGTTAGCTTTTATCTGTTTTCTTTTTCCAGATATTCTTCAATATTTTCAAGCAAACCTGAGCTTCAAGACCTCCAACATTATAAATGAATCCTGTAGTACTTTAATGGAATAGAAATGTGATTTCAGACAGTCATACCAGCCACACAGATTATTTTATTTCTATGTGATGGTGGAATTGTTCGAATGTGTCATTGGCAAGGCCTTCTAGTTGGCCTGGATTTGTGGACGTTATGTAACATACAGACATCTGATACATTGCTGTTGAGCTGTGAGATTCATTACGTGTGTATTACACCAAAATGTATCAAAGTGCTGAAATAGCAGTGGGATGACAATTTGTTACTGATGGCATTTCCAAGGAGAGTTTTAAATATAGATAGGAGAAGTTGAACAGTGCCACCGGTAGTATTGCTCCAACAGGAAGAGGTTTTGTGTGTCACTCTTGAGTAAGCGACTATGAATATTAATACAGATTTACAAATGTTTGCTTAGCAGCATATTCTGTATCAAAATCCTAGACCTAAATTGCACAGTCTATTTGCAGACTATCTTCTTTTTAACATTCTACCATCTGGTACAGTTCTACCATCAACAATGAAAAATGAAATATGAGATAGCACCATGCTAATGTTAGTGTACTTTCAGGTAACCATACTGTAATTGCTGAAGTAGTACATAAAAAATATACACATAATAACTGAGCACACTACAATTGACCTAATGTTGCTCAGCATTATTGTATCTCATTTTTTATATATAAAATAGATTTTTGGGGTTTTTCATAGTAATAAATTATGATTTCTCACTAATTTAACTAATCTAATGAAGGCAATTTTTTTAAGTGTTCTAAACAGACTGCTCTAAACTTCTCTAGGTCATTTGTGTGTAGCAGTTAGAGTGGATAGAATGATGGAGGGAGATGATTTTTCAACTTTGCTGAAAATATTTGAGGATCTGGGATCCAGACATGAATACTAACCGAACTGGAAAGGAAGAGAGAGATCAAACCTCTTCTAGAAGGGAACATCTGCTCTGCCTGTGCAACATTTTTGTGGAACACTACTGAAAGAAAGCTCCAGAAACAAACATTTGATCAGTTGACTCTACCTTAATTAAGGTAATAGATGATGCATTTACTTCTTAGGCTACATTAATCATAGGGTTGAATAGGGATCATACAATCATACAATGAATAGGGATGGTATGGCTAATCAGGGATATCACTATGTAGAATAGGACTGCCATGTGTTTTCTTTGCTGCTGTTTTCTTTCAGCGAGCTTCAAGCACAGAGCAATGAGCTTCTGATCCCTGCTTTCCGGTAGACCGAGTCCAATGCCGGTTCGGTCACTGCTGAATTACTCGCACGCCACTGGTTCACAGTGGAGCTTAGAAAAACCCCACCAAGCACCATCTCAGCAATGCCACTGAGCAAATACCTCAGGCTTACACGACCCCTTGTTTTTAAAGTAGAATATGTTCTGTTACAGTTATAGCCTCACCTGGGACTAAGTACAGTTAATATTTTTAGAGGATATGTGTTTTTAATTTCAGTTTGGTAAAAATTAATCATGCTATCATGCGCTATGTTTTCAGCATTCAATTGAATTCACTATAAACCACTGTTAACACAGTGGATATCAAAAGTCTACACACCCCTGTTAAAATGGCAGGTTTTTGTGATGTAAAAAAAAATGAAACTAAGTTTAATCAGAATGTTTTTCACCTTTATTGTGAAATTGCAACAAAAAATGACAACCAACCAGAAATGTTTTTGAGAAAAAAAAAAAAGAAAACAAAAAACTTCCAATATCCAGCTTGCATAAGTATGCACAACCTTTAGTTTCTGCTAAAACAATTAAGATGAATTTCATCTTTCAGCATAACAACGACCTGACGACTTCCAAATCAAAACAGGAATGGCTTCACCGAAACAAGATCAAGGTTTTATCTAAATCCAATCAAAAATCTGTGGGGTGACCTGAAGAGGGCTGTGTACAGGAGATGCCCAGCTAATTTGACAGTTAAAATGCTTTTGCAAGGAAGAATGGCAAAATATTGCTAAGTCAGGATGTGCCAAACTGATTGACTCTTACTCAAAATGACTGAATGGCATGATAAAATCAAAAGGTGCTTCAGTTAAATATTAGTTTAGGGGGGTGTGCACACTTATGCCACCAGGTTATTATACATTTTTTTTATTTTTCCCTAAAATGATTCTTGTTTTTCACTTTAATTTATAGGTTGCCATTTCACAATAACGGTAGAAAAGGCTCTGACATGATTTATCATGATTTATTATTTATCATGATTTAACCCTTTTGTTTTAAATCAAATGGCCACTCAGTACTTAATGTTAATTTTTTGGTGGCAAACAATAATGATGGCAAAAATGTACAGTACATTAATTCCATTTTCAGTCAAATAGCCATGCTGTACTTATTTATGCAGATCAATATTGAAGTATAAAATATGTAAATATTTTATTTGTAATATTGAAGTTCAGTATTACAAATAAAATATTTACATATTTTATACTGTTCTTACTGTTGAAGACAACAGCAATAATAATGGGAAAATGTATTTGACAGAAAATCACACAAAAGTCTTCACAGTACTATACTTATTTCTAAATGTAATTCCTTCACCTGCCAGATTGATCCCCCGACTGTCTTCATCAAAGCCTGCTGATCTGTTATCTCACATCATATTTCACCACTATGGTCGAAAGTAACCAATCATGGGTATCTGTGAGCTCATGCATGTAGAAGGGGGCGGATAGTACTTTCCCCTGCGTGTTTTACGCTGCCCCCCTGACGCTGCATGAGCAGCAGTTCAAAAAGATGCGGTTGGCTGGCTTCACGTGTTTTGGAGGTGAAGTGTGATAGCCTTCGCCCTTCCTGATTGGTATTTATCATGTGATAGGGAAGAGATGCCTGAAGGGTGGGAATTGGCCATGACTAACTTAGGGAGTAAATCAGGGAAAAATAAATAGATAAATAAATAAATAAACGCTGTGGTTGCAACAATCATTGGAACCCTGGCTTCGAGCCTTTAGAATTAAAAAAAAAAATTATATATATATATATATATATATATATATATATATATATATATATATATATATATATATATATATATATATATATATATATTTATTATTATTATTATTATTATTATTATTATTATTATTTATTTTTTAATTCTAAAGGCTCGAAGCCAGGGTTCCAATGATGTGTGTGTGTGTGTGTGTGTGTGTGTGTGTATGTATATGTGTATGTATATATTCTATCCCATGGTCAGCTTTGCAGCAGTGCCTGACTTGCAAAAGACACCAAAACCCTAGCAAATTATTGCATGTTCCACTTCATTGTATATATGGTATATGGCAGAAATTTTAATAGATAAACATACAAACTTCTCTGTTTACACTGCATATATTCATTAGTTACACTGGCTGCATGATTATCCCAAGTTAAGTAGAAACTATTTCTCCTTACATTTGAAACTGCTGGACTCTCACCGCTTAGGTTGCACAATAACGCCTTCTGGTATATAATAAAAGCAGTGTTGGAAGGGAGTTCCTGCTGTAGAGGCATAGCTTCAATTATAAAACTAAAGACCTTTTGGTTAAAGCTTTCTGTCAATATGCTGTCAGGTATATCTCCCTTAGTGTCAACTTGGAGATGAAGCCAGCAGCCTCTAGCTTCTCTAGCAGTGTTATACACTTTTTATACATGTGCTCATTATGCAGCAGATTACCGCCGTCCATTTTTTGTTTATTGCATAATTTGTGTGTGTGACCAGACAGTAGAGTGGCTCCAGTGTAAAAAAAAAAAAAAAAATTTCTGATTAGGAGCATCTGGACAAGCTGCACAAGAAGCAGCTGTGGACAAGACCAGCAGGATGAAGGAGCAGATTGAGGAACAGCTAAAGCAGCTAGAAGAAGAAATCACTGCCTGTAAGACACACAAACACATATTTCATTACACCAAATACACATTCTGTGTACATATGTCTGCTGTATTTTGGATCGTTTCCTGTAAGTGTTTGATATTACTGTACTGAACTAGGTTTTGTCATTATTTTGGACATTGTAAGATAAACATTTGAGTTTAGCCTTAGATAAACATTGATCCCAGTCTGATTATCAGCTGTCTATCAGCTGCGGAAGTCTATCAGCTGCGTCTTTATTTTTATAGCTTTTCCAAGTACAGGCTTTGATCGGCACACATCCCCAGTGTTCAGTCCAGCGAATCCTGAGAACACTATAGAGGACAGCCTGGCCGTGCTGGGGGACCGTGTTGCACAAGTGCTGGACACACATCTGACCTTGGCAGCACAGACACTTCTCAGTGGGTCAGTGTCTGTTAGATTTCCATGGAAAAGCATAGATGTCAGTATAACATGACTGAGCATATATACAGTCATGGGGAAAAGAAAGTACATCCTCCTTCAATTCTATGTTTTTATTTATCAGGGCCCAAATAACAATTGTGTGGTCCTCTCCAACTTCTATAAGCAAATAAATGACCTCAGGTGACAGCATAAAAACAATAGATTTCAACACGTAGTCACACGTAGTAAACCAACATTCAGAAATCAGGTGTGGAAAAAAAATAAGTACATCTTCATACTTCCACAATCATTAAGAGAGTAATTAGCAGCTAGGTGTTACTAATGAAATGCACAAGATTAGTTAATCATCAAGAAGTGTGACTACCTCTATAAAAGCAGAACTTTTCCAATTTTGTGTTCTGGAGCATTCAGCTGTGTGGAGGACATCAGCCATGACCTCAGAGAAGCAATAGTTGCTGCTCATCAATCTGGGAAGGGTTATAAGGCTATCTCCAGGCAATCTGAAATTCACTATTCTGATTGTTTACAAATGGAGAGCCTTCAAGTCATTTGAAGACAGATCTTCCAAGGTGTGGGTGTCCCAGCAAATTCAGTCCAAGGTCAGAATATTTAATGCTCAGAGATGTAAAGAAAAACCCAAGAGCTACATGTGAACTACAGACCTCTGTAAGCATGTTAAATACTTGCACAACCAGAAAAAGACTGAACAAGTATGGAAGGATGGCTAAGGAAAAAGCACCTTCTCTCTAAAAAGAATACGGCAGCATCACTTAAGTTGGCAAAATTGCATCTGAACAGACCACAAAGATTCTGGAGCAGTATCCTTTGGCCTGATGAGACCAAGGTGTAGCTGTTTGGTCATTATGCACAGTGCCATGTTTGACAAAAAACAAAAACAGCGTATCACCATAAACACCTCATACCATCTGGCAACCATGGTGGTGGAGGGGTGATGATTTGGGCTTGTTTTGCAGCCCCAGGACCTGTGGAACTTGCAGTCATTGAGACAAGGATGAACTCCACTTCATACCAGAATATTCTTGAGACAAATGTGAGGCCATCTGTCCAGCAGCTTAAACTGGGATGAAATTGGTTCAGGACAATGATCCCAAGCACACCAGCAAATCGACATCTGACTAAAGAAAATAAAAATCAAGGTGTTGGAATGGCCCAGTCAAAGTCCAGACCTCAACCCCATTGAGATGCTGTGACGGCATCTTAAGAGAGCTGTGCATAAACAAATGCCCTCAAATATCAATGGACTGAAGCAATGTTATAGATTGAGTGGGCCAAAATTTCTCCAAAAGACTGATAAACTCCTACAGAAAACGTTTACTTCAAGTTGTTGTTGCTAAAAGTAGTTCTCCATCTCACTGAAATAAAGGTTGTACTTATGTTTTCCCACCTTTTCCCATTTTTCTTTTGTTGTCACCTAAGGTTGTTTGTTTATTTAAGTTAGTGAGGACTACACACTTGTTATTTAGATAAATAAAAACAGAATTGAAGGAGGGTCTACTTTCTTTTTCACATGAATGTACACTATATGGCCAAAAATATACAGACACTTGACCATTATATCCATATGTGGGTCATCCCTACACAGTTGCCACAAAGTTGGTTTTTTGACCCCCCTTAAATGTTTCCAACTGTTTTTCACTTGAATTTTGTTGGTTGCTATATCACATTAAAGGTGGAAAAACATCTGACATGATTTACCTTGGTTTAATTTTTTACATTAAAAAAACCGTGCAATTTTATCACGGGTGTGTAAATTTTTTATGTCCACTGTATGTAAAAAAATGATTTATGTTTAGTTAGTTTATGAGTCTGGAAAGGTGTTGCAATAGTTCCAGTACACACTGTCTGCATTTATACCAAACACCATCTAGAATTTTAGCTTAAGATTAGACACCTACCTAAATAAAAGTTACACACTGCACTAACTGAGTGTGTGTTTTGCAGGCAGCTGAACTATGAAGATTTCCAAAATGCAGTGAAGGAGATTTCCTCCCATTCTGAAGGAGGCTGGAGCAAGGTGATAACAAGTTAGTCGTTAGTAGCAAGTCAAGGTTACTGGGCTTGAAGACTGTTTGCACACTTATCTATCCTTGTCACCCAAATTCATCCATTTCTGTAGATCCAAATTACATCAAATGTGTGTCCCTCACTCTCTCTTGCCTTCTCTACCTCTTTTTTAGGTTTTGGTACCTTTAGTGTTACTGCAAGCCCTGCATTGTAAGGGTCAACCGCTGGCCTCTCTACTTTCCCTGGGTGAGCGTTACTTAGTTGAGGTAGAGGCAGACTTCATCATCCAGCAGGGTGGATGGGTGAGTGTTTTTTTTTCTGTGTTTAACTGTGTGAAGGAAATTTATCGCTTTTACACTGGACACATTCCATGAGCTCTATATTCTTATTAAGAAAGCTAAAGTTCATGCATGCAACATTGTCTGTAAAACATGGAGGGTGGGGACCGTCAAAGTTGGGTCAGCTATAAGAACAATATAGTTCATTTAAATACCTGGCATAATGACTGTGAGACACTGAATAAACAGCAAAATCATGTTTTTTTTTTTTTGGTTTCTGGTTACCCATGAGTGTCATTACTGTAAAATAATTTGCTCTGCAACTACAGGGACTGTAGAGTTTATGCCTCTCATGTGCAAGTGGATCGTAAAAGGCCAACGTGCACCATATGTGCCTCTGAGGCCTTTTTTTTTTTTTTTCGGCTAGACAAATTGCACGGAGCTAGTGTGGATACAAATGCTGGTTAAAATTGAAGCATTTCTGCTCTCTTTGATGCACATCAGCTGCACATCTAAAAGTGCTTCTAAAATTAATGCGGTGTGAATTGGCCTTTAATCTATTTATTTGAAAGGGAATGCCTTGATGATGCCAAACAATAGCCAAACTGGCAGTCGTGTATTTCATATTAAATGTTATACACTGTTTTATGTAAATATTGTCTGTCAGATTCAGATACTTTTTTTTAATCTGAAATAACTATAATAAATGTAGTTGAGCAGTAAATGGTTACAGAGCAGTTTCAAAATGGCTGTTCTGTATAACACAGTGTGTGTTGTCTCTCTCAGATCTTTGTTTTTCACTGTGCATTTGTTAAAATGTGCAACAATGGAGCACTGAAAAGAAGTCCTCATTGCCAGTGTGAATGGAATGAAGGAGTGGCAGGGCTATCATGAAAACATGACCTGCACAATTCATAAAGTTTAAAGCTCCATTTCTTAATTTGCATTGTTTAGTACTGAACTTTGTTCGATGATAAATGAGTTTAAAAGAGTTTTACTCAACACTCAATGTCAAAGTAAGCCTCTGGGTTCTGTGCGTTGCATCTGGAGAACTAAATAAATCTATAGAAAACCATGAAAATGAAACAAAAAATTAATAAAAACAAGAGCTCACAAACCATGCCTGCATTTGCAGCAGTTTTGCAGGAGGTTATGTATTAAGACAAATAAATTAGGTGCCTTTGTAGCTTTGCATTCAAACCACAGTTGAAACAAAATATTAAAATTGGCACTGTTTTCTCTGGTTTCTCATTTGTAGCCTGCAGATAAACCTCCCACAACTACCTGGTCTCTAAACATTTCAGAGACTTGATTTTTGGTGATCTTTCGCTCATGTGTTTGTGTTTGATAGACCAACCCCCAACATGTTACTTTTATTTTTGTTAAAGTCATAAATAAGAATTAATATAAATTTAAAATCATGTGGGTTTTTTGTTAGTTTTTACATTTTTTTTATGAAATTCACTGGAGATGCTCTGTAAGAGTATTGAGTGTCATTCAATGATAGATAAAAAATTGTTGGAGTTGGCAAATTGCTGTGATGTAAGAGGAATTTAAACACTTCGGGACGTGATGTGATAGGACAATACTCAAATTTGGGGTGGTAGCAGCATTCCAGGTTGTGTTGGGTTGCATCACTCCACCCTGTCATTGATTACTTTCATGCGCCGCTGTGTTTTATTCTTTAGTTGTAACATGGTTTAAACCTTGCTTGAGTAAATCGGTAAAGACACAGACGTACTTTAAAGGCCGATTTTTACTTCTGCGTTACTTCTGTGTAAGAGGCTATTCTATTATATGTAGTACAATAGGTACATGCTCTACAGTAGATAGTGTATAAGTAGTGAATAGGAATTTGGAATTCAGCATAATATGTACTACTTCTGTATGAAGTTTCATTAATGATTGTGCAATTTGAGTCATAGGCCTATTACTAAAAAAAAAAAAAAAACTATTTACGTTAACATTAGAAAAAACATTTATACATTTATTCCTTTAAATAACATTTTAGTCTTAATATATTGCATCTTGTTTCATTGTAATATCCAACAACTTTATAACATTTTGTCTGTTTTGTGCAGCTCTAGTATTAATGCTTTACGATATAGTGTGAGAAATAAGAAATCATGCAGCATGTGTACCACAAGAGGGAACCAGAGAGCTGCTGTCAGAGCAGAGCTGAGAATTACACACCATAAAAAGAATTCCATTTCATGTTGCAAATCTGGCTTTCCCTTCTGTATGTTGTTTCATATCAGAGTAACATGGACAGCAACACAATTCTCTTGTGTGATTTAAGGTATACACTATATTGTAGTGTTTAGTCATGAAGTCTGTATGAATAAATAGTGTCTCTGAAAATGAATTTGAAACACTGCTATAATCTGTTCTCTGTTATCTTGCCTGGCCTAACTTCTGCTCCTGAAAGTCCCAAACTTCTGATTTCTTCTTTGTTTACTTCTCTGGTTTCACAGCCAGGTTGAGATTTATTAGCCACTGAAATTGATTCTGTTATGTACATGTTTCACTTTGCCTTCTTCCTTAGTGTGTTCAATAATCTAAAACATTTCAAAGGTCACTGTTCTCAACAACACTAATATTTAGGTAGGTCATTTACACAAACCAGGTCTAACACTGTTGACTGCCACCTTTGGATTGCAGACACATGGTAATGACTTTTGAGTGCAATAATGTCTTTTTTGCACACACATGATGACCTTTGAGTGCAATAATACTATCATAAAGTTGTGGTTATTTGATTATAGTTGGCGTACTTCTCAGAGCACAGTCAAACTATTTTGCGGAATCTACATGTGGTAATTCAGTCTGCGGTGTTAGTTTAACTAAAGCGTCTCTGCTGCTTCTACAGAGAGGACAGCGATCAGTGTCTCCTTTTTGAGATTAGAACGCTGAATAGATCCACATACCTCCAGTGCAAAACCTTCATGAGGAATGGAATCCAGAGTTCAGGCAGAGATGACATGAACATGACGGGAGGGGTTTGTGTGTTTAGGGGAGGGAGTAAGCAGTGAACGAGAAGTCCTGTACAGCTGCTGTCCATTGCTCTGACAGGCAGCGCATGTTGTGTGTGTGTGTGTGTGTGTCCATTTAGTTTTCCTTTATTCATTGTCTCTGATCTGCCTTGGCATATCACTGTCTCAGAAAACAGCTAACATCAGGTAGGCAAACTTTTTTTTTTTCCCCTCCCTGTTTACGATGTTTGTAGTTTGTGGCAGTACAAATGAGAAAGATGATCCAACTTGCTGAAATGTATGAGATCTGCCACATGATAGTACATCACACGTATTATTTGACTTATTTTTATGAATAAATTTCACTACAGAAAACAGACTGACAGTAAAGTGCATTATTAGTTCTGTTTTATTCACGTTCATAGTGAATAACTGTCAATGTTTCAGGCATAATTTTTCAAATGTTACTAAGCAAACCAGTAACAGAGATGTTGACGTTTTGTTGCTAGGTTCAGTAGAAGTTTTAAAAATCCTGTTTTGCTTTCAGGGGTGTTACTAGAGGGAGTGAGGGTGTGTGTGTGTGTGTGTGTGTAGGTAGGTAGGTAGGTACAGGAACAGATACTGAGAAAATGTTTTAAGAGCTCTAAAGAAACTACACAAAATGTCCCCTGCAAAGCTGAGTGACCTTGTCAAGGAAGTATGGCGCAGTCCTGATGCACTTTCAGGCTTGTGATACTATTTTTTTTTTTTTTTTTTACTATTATACTATTTTCATATTTTTACTACTATTTACTATTTTTCATATTTTTAATGTAGTCTATTGATTCACATTCATTTGTTCATCATGCTGTCTTTCACAAAGCCTGGGTCAAACCACTGTGTTAGGGATCTGCAAGGACTCCCACACTCTGCAAAGTTGTAATGTGACGTAACTTGATCCATTTTTAGGGATCGACAAACAAATGACCTTGATGCAAATCTTTCCCATTCGAGCAAAGAGAAATGAAAAGCAAAAGTTAAAGGTGTGTGCTTTGAACAGGTGTGTTGAACAGTGGCTGGCTCTTAGTAGATCCCAATCCGGATAGTGACGAGAGCGCCTGAGCTTAAGCCATGTTGGCACGCTATGTCCTGGGCACCGCTTGGCCCACTGCTTTATGTAACAGACATTTCACAGCAGTGGCAGCTGCAGAGCAGGAATCATGTGCTTAACACACAGTTACACACACAGACACGCACACATGCACAGACTGTGTGTCATAGGGAAGTCCAAAAATAAATCTGATAAATCTTCCTATAAAATCATCAGCAGGGACGCTGTCCTAGTTCCACTGCCGGCTGTCTCTTTCTTAAAACAGCAGAGTAGGTTAACCCTGCTGCTGCTTATCATCACTGCTGTCACTAACATTTTGTAAATGTTTAAACTCATGCAGCTTTCCATTGTTTAATTTTTAAGTCCTTCTCTACTCAACACTACTATGGTCATTTGAAGTTTAGCGGTAATAGAGATTCAGACACAAATCACCGTAGATGTCTTTTGCAGCCCTTGTGGAGTCTTCTGTGCTTAGAATCATACCTTTTTTTTTTTAATTAAAGCAGAACTTCATGACCTTATGATGTCCCTCAGCTAAAAGAAATCCAGGAAAAAAGCTTTGCTCATTGTCAGGAACAGGACAGTGTCATCTCATGACTTTCTGTCCATTAATAACACTGATCTGTGTTAAACCATTGAAAGTTTATACAGAAGGAACTACTTGAGGGGTGACAGAATTCCAGATGCACTTTTAATTATTTAATGAGCAAAGCATTCCTTTTTTTAACCCCATTTTCTCCCAGATTGTTAATTTTCCAATTCCTTCCCCTATCTAGAGTGGGTATAAAGACTAGTACATGCTTCCTCTGAGCCACGTGAAGGCAGCCACTGTGTCTTTTCAAACTGCTGCTCATGCTGCATTACAGGGTAGTGTAACACACTCTGAGGAAAGCACTAACTGCCCTCTTCTTCATACAGTATATAAGGTCAGGACACCTGACCACCTGCTCATATGGGCTTTTTGAACATCCCATTCCAGATTCAGTCCCCCTTTGCTGTTAGAATAACCTCCACTGTTCTGGGAAGGTTCCGTTAGATTTTGGAATGTGGCTGTGAGGATTTGTGCTCATTCAGCCACAAGAGCACAAGAGGTCAACCACTGATGTCTGGCAAGAAGGCCTGGTGTGTAGTCTATGTTCCAGTTCTTCCCAAATGTATTAACTGGGGTTGAGGTCTGGGCTCTGTGCAGGCCACTTGAGTTCTTCCACACACCTTGGCAAACCATGTCTTCATGGACCAGCACAGGGGCATAGCCATCCTGGAACAGGTTTTGGCCCCTTAGTTCCAGTGAAGGAAAATCTTAAAGCTACAGAGTGCAAAGACCTTCAAGACAATTGTGTGCCTCCACCTTTGTGGAAACAGTTGTGGGAAGGGCTCACACATGGGTGTGATGGTCAGGTGTCCAGATACTTTTGACCATAAAAGTATCCTTGTGATCTCCTGATGACAGAGCAAACACTTTTTTTTTTAAAAAAAAAAAACAAAACAAAACATGTCATTCTGGAGTGTTTTTTTTTTTTTTTAAGAACCTTTCAGTAACCCTAAAAATCACATGAAAAAAAATGAAAAAATGATACAATCTTTGTGGGCCCCTTATATCTCCTCTTATATCAGCCTGCACATAACTATCAGACAAAACAGTCTAACAACTACTATAACTGACTTGTAGTGTGACTTGGTGAGTGTGCTCTCGTTTTCAAAATAAGCTCGATAATATATAGTCTTATATTGCACATATATATTGACTCCAGTATTGGTCAGTTTATTTCTTATCTTTTTTTGCTGCACTAGTAGACCTGTGAATGTGTTTATATTATGCACACAACAAAACAGATTTGGGAAGCCTACTAGGATAATTGTTGGACAAATTTGTTCAGTCAGGTTGTGTAAGATGTACTCCACTTCTCCTGTTTACTGATCGACACTTGTGGGGACACGCTGGTATATTCATTTTGGATTCCAGGCCCTGAGGTAAGTGGAGGATTGTGGAAAAGGCACTCCACCCTGTGCGCACACCCGAGAGAAAAATGCTTTAGTGTTACTTGCCCTTAGATTTCTATTCAGATTTTGTATAGTACAACAACATAGGGAATTTGATGATGGCTATTGAACTATTGTTTGATAACTCCTGCAACTTCATTGTGATCCAGTATTTTTTTTGGTCTCCCTCTCTCTTAAAATGTTATTTTTTTGTTATGGATTGCACATTATTGGATCTGACTGCAGGTCATATCTCCGGATATCCAAGCCATTACAGCATGAGAGACAACAGACAGTTCTCAGGCTTTGTTCTTGAGGTCACTTCATAGACATTAAAGAAGACGAGAGCTAAAGTCATAAATTTCAGGCAAATGAACTGCTAAAGCTTCTTTTTTGGATTTTATTCAAAGCAGCTTAAAAATAGGACCAAAGGCTTAGGGTGAATTTTGTCCACCTGTGATTAACAGGGTCTGTGGGGAAATATGATTTGACTATAAAATTGAATGGTTTTCCAAAGCAAGAATGATCTGTGGTCTCTGGTATGTGAGAATATTATGGTCATGTGGAAGCAAAGAAAAATGTTTTAAGGTGAAAAGACCTTGGTAAGAATGATCAGACAGAGATATAGACTCATGCCCATATGTACAAAATTATGCAAAATACAAAATAATGACAAAATCTGAGATTACAAACACATGCGCAAAAGACAAGAAATCTGACTTGATTATACACAACAGAGTTTGTGTGTGTGTGAGAGACAGGAACAGAGAGTGAGAGAGAGAGTGAGAGTGTTCACATGGTTACTGGTGGATTGAATATTTGAATATCATAATTGTCTGCTACCAGTTGAACCTGCAGGTACTGACAAGATTATCTTATTCATTTAACTCATTAAGTCAGTCAGACATGCATTACTGCACAGCTTATAGCTTTGACTACACAATCACTGAAATAACTCATTTTGGTTTTGGAGCTTAGAGGAAGTTAATACAGTATATTACACAGGAGATATGCAGAAGGGATTTGCAAAAAGTTATCTGCACTTCTGCGAGTTGCTCTGTGCCAATCACAGTTATTTTCTATATTCCCTGTTACACATTGGTAAAACAAATTGTTAAACAGCATTTTCCTGTTTAAAAAAAAAAAAAAAAAAAAAAAAAAAGGGGGGGGGGGGGGGGGGTGGCGGCCATGATTAGTGCTGAAATGTACCAGACACTTTAGTTAAAGCTCGGATTCTGGCTTATGAGACTACCTCCAGGTGGTCCAGTTAAGATAAAGAAAACAGGTTATGACTTTACAAGGAAGACTGTGCATAAATGTATTTACAAGAACTTCTCCAGCCTGTCATCCACTGGAATAGCAGGAAACAAATCTGTGATGCTTACTGGCCCAACAGTGTCCTCATAGAAAAAGGCCAAGAAAAGACTTTTAAAAAAAAGCCTAAAAAATGAGGCCTCACCCCTTTAGAGTTGAGCTCAACTGCTGCTTAGGTAGCACCTTAAATATCTCCCCCTGCCTGACAGTGGCAGGCCAAACCTTGTTGCACTTAATCTGCAAAACAAGACGTTCATGCTTTGCCTTTGTTAGAAAACAACCACGATCTCTGAAGTTGAGCACAAATAATGACAATTACATTTGGCTGTAGCTAGACATCCTGTTTGAAGCCCCCTGTGTTGGTATTCATTCTGTAACTAACCTTGCGTCCAAACAACTTCAGTGGAAGCCATTAATTCTTAACAGGTGCTCGCTATATGAATCAGCTTGTGGTTTTATGACGTATTTCCTGTACTGTTTCACACTGACAAATTCCTTGATCTTTAGGATTATTCTGGGGTACAACATTGAGAGAGAAATGCATGTATATACTTGCCACAGTTCACAACAGCATAGCTTATTCAAAGTGGAACAATGTCTCAGTGTCTCAGTTTGCATTCAAAATAAAAACCTTGCTACTTGGTTTCAGTGTAGCAAACCTTAGCTAGTTCGCTGGTTTCGGTGTAGCAAACCTCTGATTTGCTCTTAAAACTAACAAATATCTGTGAAGCTTTTCAGTTATTTTGAATGTCTGTTGGTAGTAAATCAGATTGATTGAAGTTTTTCCACTGAGGTTTTCATCTGAGAGGCTTTATTCATTCTGATCAAGTGAGTGTCAAAACAGCTTCAAGATGATAATGCAAGTTCTCTCAAAAATGATTGACTAATTTTTGTTTAGTGTTCAAGCATCGTCTTCTTATTTTGCAGAGTGCAGTGTTTGGCCTGGAGGATGTGGAGGAACCAGGCGTGCTCATAGCTGAAGACAGTAACGATATCTACATCCTGTCAGGGGAGCAAGGCCGCGAGCAGCTGAGCCCCCCTGAGTCACTGCTCATCAGTGTGGCAGATAGCAGCGGTCTGAGCTCCTGGCACACAGAGAGTTTGCCCGTATCAATGAGTGGCCACGAATCCTGGGCTCAGGTTGGCACCATGGAGCCAGAGGATGCCAAGAGTGTGGACAGTGGTGAGGGCGTGGCCTCAGCCGAGGAGCGCAGTGAGAACAACTCGTCCAACTCGGACATTGTGCACGTGGAGCGTGAGGAGGCCGAGCTTCTGGAGGAGGGAGAAGCTGTAGAAGAGGGAGAGCTGCAGGAGAGCGTGCTCAGTGTCCTAGGCACTGAAAGCGAGCTGGAGGCCCTCAGAGAGGAGCTTAGAAGAGAAGCTTCATCTCCACAACAGCCAGTTTCAGAAGCACCAGAGTCACTGATGTCCCTAGAGGAGCAGATTGTCATCCTGGAGGCACCTCCTAGCCTGGTTGCTGCTGTTCCACCAGTTGATATAGAGCCAAAGTCCCTTACTTCTTCATGGCCAACTGTCATTGCTGAAGTTCCAATTAATGTACAGCAGGAATCTCTCTCGCCTTCATCCTACACTGTCATCACTGATGCTCCAGTTGAAGTAGAACCAGAATACTTTGCGTCTTCATCCTCTACTATCATTGCTGATGCTCCAGTTGATGTGAAGCTGGAATGTTCTGTTCATCCTTCCCTTCCTATTGCTGCTACACCCCAAGTGCTTGACCCTGAACCTGAGCCTCAGTCAGCTCAGCCAGAACCTGTTCTAGCTCCTGTGGAGCCAAAGATTCTAAGAACAGTTCAAGAACCAGAAGCTAAATCTGAGCCACAGCCTGAAGCTGTCCAAGTAGCTCCAGTACATGAGATGCTACCACAAGAGCTACAAGCAGAGGTTGTACAGGCCATTACAGCCCAGGAGCCACCTCTTTTACCCCCAGCTCCAGCACAGGAGATACCATCACTGGAACCACAGATTGTAAAGGAGACGTCTGCTCCAACCCAGGTTCCTCTTGTTTTACCTTCTGCTGCAGCTCCAGAACAGGAAATACTGCCACAGGAGCTACAGCCTGTACACACAGCATCTGTTCCAGCTCAGGAACCACCTGCAGCTCCAGCACGCACAGAGCCTGTAGCAGAGCCTGTGTCCTCTGAGCTTCCAGTTCTTCTGTATGGTGGTGCTGCACTGGCAGCCATTGCTGCTTTGGTGGCCTATGGAGCTCTGGCTTACAGGAAGAAGTATTAGGAAGTGAACATCTCGCCCTTCCCCGTGACCACACCACATCAGTGACCCTTTTCAGGAACTGGGGCCATTGTGCTGCCAAAAGTTGTGGGGAAATTCAGTTCTCCTGTCTGCGCCATGCTAAGTTTTGTCGATTCTCTTCCAAGTTCCTGTTTTTTTGGGGGGGATTTTTTTTTGGGTTTAAATTTTTTTTTTTCCCCTGAGTTTTCGTTGTTTCATATTATTGTTTCAGTGAACCACTACTGAGCCTCTGAACCACTACTGAGGCATATGCATTGTCAATTTGATGTTCATTTCACATTCTCATATACAGTTCTCATACGCTTGTTAATTTGTCTTAGGTTTTAAATTCTGTAAGACTGACATGTGGGAAATCATGGTATCATTTTACCAGTTTTTAGAAGCAGGTAACTGTTATTCAAGAAGAATGGACTTGATTTGGTGTTTTGAAAACAATTATGATTTGCCAAATAAATAAAAGGTGCACACCTCAAATTATGTCCACTACATTGTCTGATTTGATCTATTTGGAATATTTAGGCTTAGTTTAAGCCTAAATATTTAATGTTTAAGTTTGACTTTGAGACCGCATATAGCAGAATGAGATTTTGAACAGTTTGTTGTGATGTGTCAAATGGTTTATGTTTGCATGATGGATAATGTTTAGACATTCCTGCATCTTGACATTGAATATGAGGTTATGAGGAGGTTGTCCTTCCTTGGACCACTTTTGGTAGGTACTAACCACTGCACACTGGGTACACCCCACAAGACCTGCTGTTTTGGAGATGCTCTGACCCATTTGTCCAGATAGATCAGATAATCAGTGTTCTTCACTTCACCTGTCAGTGGTTTTAATCCTATGGCTGATCACTGTATATGAATAAGGAGAAACCAGTGTTTCCAATGGGCAAGACTGGGCAACCCAGACAGACACCTGTTATGAGAGCACTGATCATTTGTTGATAAGAATTTTAAAGGCATTTTGTACAGCCACTTCACTGGCTGATCTAAATAAAGCATGAATTAAGGAGCTGACTATGGCTAAAATGCAACATGCCCTGACTGACTGCTTGTGTTCAGCCACTGAATTCCCCTTATAAACAAAAGGAACAGCATGCCCAGGACACAGCCTAAGATGGAAAACACCCTATTCATTTTGCTTGTAGTACGAGTATAGTAGAGTTCCCCATAGTCCCTACAGATTTGTTTTTTAGTTACTATTACTGAATATAGTCTTCATCACAATGATCACAACTGATTTTAAATTCTGATACTATATTGTTTTTAATACTGATGACTTTATTCAGTTTTAAGTGCTATCTCACTTCACAGAAAACCAACAGATCCACACACTTCCTGTTAGTCTCGTGCTGATATGGTTTCTACTGTGTTTCTCAATCTGAGCATTTGTTTTTGTGTCTGGATAAGAGATACCAGTAAGGCTGATGTGAGATTTTACGTCACTAATAAAGTCTTGTACACCAGTAAACCCACATTTAGAATTAGAGCCCCTCTGGTTTGTGCATCTACGTTTTATTTGCAAACAACGTGAAGGCTATATTCTTTATTTATGCAACATCTACAACAGGGATTCCCAAACCTTTTGAGCAAATGACCCCAAGCCTTGATTTGTCACTGATTTGTGACCCCAAGCCTTGACCACTCTACAATTTTTTAATTCCTAAATTATAATTTATGACTACTGTAACATTTATGTATTTACAAGAAAATAATCCACACTGGGGTCGTGGGATATGGCCTGACGTGAAACACATGGGGCTGGTTTGTACTTGACACATGAATTTACATGCAGAAGCAGTGCTGTGGTGAGTGGCATTGTTCACATACTTGTCTGCCCTATTTTATGTAATCTGGAGGATTTTATGTGACGTTCAGTAGATGGCACATCAAAGCCAAAACATTCCTGTCTGTCAGGTTTAGGTAGATATAGAGTATAGGGAAATGTGTTCATAATTATTGCTGACTTCCTAGTGCAGGCTACTGAAAAGACTAAAATAGCACACACACTCAGTAAGAGAAGTACACAAAATTCTTCTTTGTAGTTAGAGCAATAATCCTATCATTAATTTGTGAAAAAAAATGAGTAAAACCAAAAGAATCTCCCCAAGTGTAAATCAGTTGACTCCACATGGGGTTGCAAACTCTAGTTTGGGAATCTCTGATCTGTGTGTATCTAACATGGAGTTGTAAAACTCATGGTTCTCAAAGTGGGGCCCAGGGACCCCCCAGGGGTCCATGAAGCATAACCAGGGGGCCAGTTTTGCTCCATTGGCTCTGTCCCACGTGAGGAGCTCCTGTGACATCGTTGGGATTTGAACTAGCAATTTCCCTACGACAGGGCAAATAGGGTATGTTGTAGGATCTGCCACAAAATACCCAAAACACACCAAAAAAAGCAAACTTTGCGGTAGTGTGTGATGTAATTTACAATACCTTTAGTGGGAGATGTTAAATCATAAAAAAAAGGTCAAAAAAGTCACAGTTCATCCATTTTTGTGTTTACTTCCACAACAATAACACATTGAAACATCCAAAAAGGTTCAGACTGACAAAACAAACAAAAAACAACAATCAGGTACTGTTTATCTACTAAGAAACAGTACACATGAACTACTACTAGTAAGAAAAAGTACACATTTATCAGAGTTGAAAACAAAAACAAACAAACAACGGTAACCTGAGAATGTAAGTCACATCGTGTAAAAGAAATGAGTCACTGAGGTCTAGTGAAGGTGTTCCAGAGCTCACGAAGCAGACGAGGTGCACGTTCACAGACTGCCTTCACCAGGGAGAAGGTGAGCGCCATCACCATTCGCTCATTGTGCACACCAGGCATGTCCTTGAGTATGCTGTCAACACCCTGAGACAAGCAGGTCCACCAGTACTGCAAACCACAACATACAAGGACATTATAAATGCATCATCCTCTCCACTCATCCTCTTCTGTGAAGAGTTTCATTTAACAACAGATTCATTACTGGACAGCAAGATCTGAATCGAACGCAACCCCCAACCACACGCAGGTAAAATGTTCACAGTAGCTATGTTTCCATGCAAGGATTTTTTTATTTATTTATTTTTTTTGCGAAAAAAGGTTTAGTGCATTGAAATCTTTACCAGTATAGCTGATTATTGCTAAAATTTCACGAGCTGACATAACCTTTTTTCATTTAATTTTGGCACATCAATTCTATGTTGATACTTCAAATGTTGCGAAAAAAAAAAGTTTGGAGACAGTGTTTGTCGAGAAAAATGGCATTCATGCAAAACAAGAAAAAAACTGTCACATAACAATTTACGGTATGCAAATTCACTGGCCTCCACTACATTCGGCAGCCTGATATAATGCCGCATGAATTTTTCTTTAATAGCTGTACACACAGCATATACACATCGATGGACGGTTGTTTTACTAAACCACAAAAGTTTCCCCCACTACTCTGTACACGATGCAGGTTGCCAGCTTGACCATGGCAATGGCAATCCACTTTCAGGTTGGAACCAGTGGTTGGTGGCAACCCGCAATGGGCACAACATCAGGACCAATTAATTGGCACAGCGTCTCAGACGTGGGTCATGACATTCTAAAATATTGCAGCCAGAGACTTTCTGTGAAGCGTCTCTCCACCACTACTGCCCAGAACGGCCTATTGCGTGGTCTCTCCCAGACCCACGGGCTTCGTCACATAAGGGCAGTTACTTGGAGCCCTTTCAGACGAGCAACTGCTCCATTCTGATATTTTGTATCGCCAATTTCAGTTTAATGTCTCAGTACTCTCTCCATTTTACAAAGATCTGAGGACATGTGGGACACAAAAGGTACACAATTTGTGATATACACAAAATTATGTATGGAAATGGGCAGATTTCTTTTGCGATACCCCAAAACTTATGGGAGAATTTGTTGTTGACAGCAAATTTCACAAACGCATTTTCACTCTGCTGATAACAGAACAACACAGGAAGTGGATGGAAACTTGGCTACTGGTAGATGAAATTGTAATGTTAGGTTTGTCATTATTTTGAGCTTTTTAAATTGTGGTAACTGCACTGAAAAACTGCTGCAGCCTCTCAGGACTGGATTGACTGGCAGAGGAACAGGTGATTAATTTCATAACTGCATAACAAGATAAACAAGCGTGACACAAGTGGGTTTCCCCCCCACCCACACTGGTACAAATCTTGTCTCCTGTGCTGAATTTGGCTAATAATTCTTGGTGGTTAAAGGCAGCATGCCAACATGGTAAGCTAATTTCACTTATTCTTGGAGACATGGCTTCGTGTAGTTGGATATGGATGTTAGGTGTGGGCACAGAGAGCAAAATCAAATGTTCCTGAAACAGCTAGATTTCAAATTACACCCAATGGCCCCCTAATGAATGTCTAATTTGTGCCAATATTAATATACAGATGGGTGAAGCTTATGAAACTGTTTGAGTGGAATATTTGTTTTATACAATCATTTCTGAACATACTCTCAAAGGCCACTTTAATAGGAACTCCTGTACCCCTGGTCATTCATGCAATTATCCAATCAGCCAATCATGTTCCAGTAACACAACAATCAGGATGTTTTTTGTTTTTCACACCATTCTGTGTAAACTCTAGAGACTGCTATCTGTGAAAATCCCAGGAGATCAGCAGTTTCTGAAATGCTCAAACCAGTCCATCTGGCACCAACAACCCTGCAACAGTCAAAGTCACTGACATAACATTTTCCCCCTATTCTGATGTTTGACTTGATCATTAACTGAAGCTTGTGACCTGTTTCTGCATGATTTTATACACTGAGCTGCTGCCACATGACTGACTGTTTGGATAATTGCATGAAGAAGCAGGTGTACAGGTGTTCCTATTAAAGTGGCTGGTGAGCGTCCCATATGGCTTTTAGAAGAAGTAGGGAAACATTCTTTTTTACCTGCTGCAGTGGCAGGTGGAGGGGTTAAAAAAAAAAAAAAAAAGTAAATTTTAGCACTAGCAGTGTAAGTGGCAAGCAGATGGAGGATGCACATGTCAAAGTTTCCAGTCCATTACTCATTATGCCAACCCACGACAGCGACGATGCCACACTTGCAAATGAGCTCAAAAATCAGGTGCTCACTTTAGGTATGTGTGATCTAAGGAGGGTGACAACTGTACTGAGAGACTGGCAGAAGACTTCATGAACATATTTAGTCTTTTTATCAAGCACTAATTCCTAAGGGAGCTTTCTGGGTTCACTCTGCACATAATTACAAAGCAAAAAACAAAGCAAAAAGAACAAATATGAACCAAGCATGGAGAACACAGTCTGCACTAAATAAATTATGAGATAATTATATAAAATTACTCATCTGAAACATTTTTGTATTGCATCCAGTGTTCATTTCCCTTGTTTTTAATGTTAAGATATCCAAATACTCAGAACACAGTATAGCATCTCAGCTTTTTTCTTTGGCTCAGTTTGCACCTCATGGGTCAGTTTAGTAGCTTGCATTTACAAAAAAATGCTGCTTGGTACCCAAAATACACAGCATGCACGCCTGAATCACATTCTCCCTACAATAAACTGTGCTAGAGTAGAACTGGACTGAAACCACCTCACTCGGATGCCCAGTTGTTTTGATCCACACCTCAGTGTGACTACTGCGGTCTCACATGTGCAAACAAACCACAACAAGGTCTGAAAGCTGCATGTGTGAAAGCAACCTTAAATCTGCCATTATTGAGCCGGCACCAAAAAACAGGCATTAAAAACGACTATCACCCAATAGCACTCACTCCCGTTATCATGAAGTGCTTTGAGAGGATGGTCATCTCACACTGAAGCCATTATTTCAGTCTCTCTGGATCAACACCAGTTTGCCTACCAAGGCTGTAACTCATCCAGCTAGACTTCCTGTTCATCTGAGAATCTATTCACCTGCACATGCCACAAACACTGTTATCAAGTTTGCAGATTACACAAAGGTGAGTGGGCTGATTTCTGATGATCATGAGTCAGAAAGGAAATGTTAAACCTTGACAATGCTCAATAACCTGAGCTCTGTGGTCTTGGTCTTGTGGGTCATCGATGAACATGATCTAGTCTTCATGGTGCAGAGGGTGAACAGCTTCAGGTTCACCTTCCTGCTACAAGCTTCCTGTCACCGGTCAAAAGTGCACAGCATCTGTACTTTCTGAGAAGGCTCAAGTATACCAAGCTGCCCTGACAGCTGCTGATGACCTTCTACTTTGGACATCGACAGGTCACATTGCCTACGCAAAACAACAGCTGCATGGATCCCACTCACCTTTGCCATCATTCATTCACCCTCCTACTATCAGGCAGTTGCTACAGGACCATTTACTCATGCACCTCCAGACTGACAAACAGACTTTTTCCCTCAGACCATTCACTTTCACGGATCTGACTGACCCACTAGAACTGCTTCCTCCACATGTCCACTCCACACGTACATAAATAGGGATGCACTGACACTTGTTTTTTGGTAATTGTCAATACTGACGCTTGTTGTCCAATTGTGTTTTAATCGTTACATATTGTAATTCTGGCATTAACATACAAAGTAAACTAATGCTGCCTATATCTGGAGCTTATCCTGGGAACATTCACACCATGAGAGGAGAAGATATCGTAGATGGGGTGTCAGATATGGGGAGCAGAGGGAAACTCCACACAATAATGTGTGATCAGGATTGAACCAGGGACCCTGGAGCTGTGAGACTGAACGTTACCTGCTGCCCCAACATTCTGCCCTCTCCTGACTGTAACGTTACTGCTACACTCTACTGTCTTATGCTGCCTTTCAGAACAGAACTTGCACATTTTCTATATATGTATGTATGTAAGTATGTGTGTGTGTATATATATATATATATATATATATATATATATATATATATATATATATATATATATATATATATACACACACACACACACACACACACACATATATATATACACACACACACTGTATAAAACATTATTGTAACACTGGCAGATGCAAAACCTAATTTCATTGTACTTGTAGAATGATGATAAAGGTACTCTATCCAAGCTATTCTATAGATGCTCACCTGTGGAGAAGAATTGCAAAGTTTCTTGGTCAGATGCTCAGCGGCTTGAGAGACAATGCTGTGATTGAATTCATCTGCCATTCTAATGAGCTCAGCAGCCACCTCCCTTACTGCATTCGCTTCTTCGACAGGTACTATACACACACAAACACACAAATCAATCATATGTCTACAACCCAGCACAGCAGTGACACTGTTACATTGATGCACAGCATTGTTAGTGTTTTTAAACACATCAGTGTCACATCAGTGTCGCATCAGGGCAGTTGAAGTTCAGTGGTTAAGGCTCTGGGTTACTGATCAGAAGGTCGAGGGTGCAAGTCCGAGCACTGTCAGACCCTTGAGCAAGGCCTTTCTGCATCATGGGAGCTGCATCATGGCTGACCCTGTGCTCTTACCCCAACTTCCTAACAGGCTGGGATTTACAAAGAGAATAATTTTACTGTAATGTATATGTGACAATGTCTTTCTTCTTCTTCACTCCCTTGAGAAACAGACCACCAACCAAAAATATACAGCTTACAGCACACAGTATGCTTGGAAACAAATGAAGGTGGAAAAAGATGGAAGGGCCATAAACTAAAACTACTCATTTTTGTAATATTATTATTATCTATTCTAGAGAGTAACAATATCCTTGGTTCTGAAAGTAGAACAAGATGACTGTAGGAAATAGAAGGGCTAATCTTTTCAACTGTATGTGATATCTAATTAACATTTTTTTAAAATATAATGTTTCAGCCTAGACCAAACAAATTCTACAGTCAACTGCACATTGTGTAAGGCTACACTGGGAAAGAATTTTTTTAAATTGAATTTTGCTTTAATGGAACGTTTTCACTTTGATATCACTTTGTATGAAGTGTACTGCACTTTTTGCCCTAACTATGGAAAAGATGAGTTGACTAGTCCACTACTTTTTTAATTAGGCCTACTGGTCCACTAGTAAAAATTAAATCTGTTTTTCAAATTTGTAAAATATATAATGGAAAGATATAGATTTAAGATGAGTTCACATGGAATTATATCTTGTACACTAAGAATATACATGTCTTTTTCTCTCTTGTCTTTGCGATCCCCCCCCCAATATATTTGCAGGTGTCTACAGTGGATGACACATTTGTGTATGTGGATTCACCCACAGCATCACACTAAAGATAACCACATTTGATGTGGCTCATTTTTTTAATCATTTGTACGAATGTCTGACTTCGCACACAGCAGACAGGCATTGAGATTAATCAGTGTTTTTGGAACTGTGTGAATTTGAGCCTGCTCATGCTGTACAGTGATGAGACCATGGGTGCTACAGGTCGGATGTAAATTCTAAATACCATGGAAATTATGAGTAATAGTGTCACACGTTTCACTATTATTTTTTGCAAGATCTTGCAGGCCGAATGAAACGAGGCAGTAGGCTGTATTAGACCTGCAGACCCTGAGTTTGACGTGTCATGCTCATCCTGTTACACTAATGGGTAGGTGGAGACAGAGGTATGAGGTTGGGACAGCCATAAATTTAATTCACAATACAAAATGGCGCCTACCTGTTATCTGTAGGGAGATATGTTTAAATGTGCAAGTTACATTTATAAGACCTTCGAATTACTGCATGCAGTAATTTATATTTAAGAAGAAGCCCTTTATTTCTGGCTCAATTTTGGTATACTAAGAATAAAAAAGTAGTGGTTGATTAAATGTTTCTCTTTCATTTTCTATGTAAAATAATATGTAATATGCATAATGAAACCAAATAAACAAATTTACTCAGAAGAAGTCCAAAAGAAAGTCCTCTAGCAGATTACATTATCCACCCAAATTCATCCAAAACTTTGTCTACTTTGTCACTTAGCCATAATGTGACACATTCCTAAGCAATGCAAAAAGGAAAAAAAAAAATCATAAATTGTCATAAATGAACTAGAAAATACCTGGTAATACAAGATCAACTTGAGGAACATCATGTAGTAGACCTCTGTGAAATGAGTGTCCATCTGTTTGCAGCTCGCCATCACATTCAATGTCGGAGTCAAAGCCATGGTACTGGGGATACGCTATGTGGTCATTTAATCCACTCAGAGCTGCACTGAGTTTCACTTCACAGTGCAGATTCTCTAGCTCCCTCTGTAGCTCACTGTTCAGACAAGGCCTTTGCTGGAGGAATGTCAGGAAGAGGAGAGGAGTTTGTGAAAATGAGTGAACGTCCATCATGCTGTTGACCCTTTTCCTTTGTACTCTGTAAAGTTAAACAAAAACATTAGGTGAATATACAGTCACATTACTATGTTTTATTAATCTATTATTAACTAGGGCAATGACTAAGAAGTTCAAAGTCTAAGATGTAATAAAACTCTCTGAAGGAGGACAGACGGCACAGTGAGGAGGATGAATAGAGGGGTGAAAATTTCTTCATGGAGTATGGCTGGTGATTTGCAGAAAGATGGAAGCATTTTGTGGTCACTCCAAATCTACAATTAGATCAAAATCCATGCGAACAAACTATTTGGATGGTGTGCTGAAGAAAAGCCTTTCTTTCATCTAACCACAAGCACGAGCGCCTGCAGTTTATTAGACGCCACTGGAACTTTGACTTTGACTATGGTCAGATGAGACAAAAATAGAGCATTCTGGCAACAAATACTCAAGGTGTGTTTGGCATTAAAAAGAAGGGTGTTTACAGAAGAGAACCTAATCTCTAATGCTAAGTATGGTGGAGGATGTGCAACGTTACGTGGCTGTTTTTGCTCCAAATCCCTGAGAACCTCGTTAGTATACATGACATCAGATCTTAAATGAAAATCTGCCTGCCCCGGCCAAGTAAGTCGTGGTTGGACCTTCCAGCAGGACAATGATCCGAAACATACATCCAAATCCACATGGGTATATCTGTATACTTTGTGACATGGTGCATTATCGTGCTGGACGTAACCATTACAAGATGGGTAAATTGTGGCCATGAAGGGATGCACACGTTCAGCAACAAATAGGCTGTGGCATGCAAGCGATGATTGATTGTTAGTAAAAGGCCCAAAGTGTGCCAAGAAAACATTCCCCACACCATTACGCCACCTCCACCAGCCTGGACTGTTGACACAAGACAGGTTGGGTTCATGGATTCATGCTGTTGGTGCCAAATTCTGACCCTACCATCTGTGTGCCTCAGCAGAAATCCTGATTTTATGCATTGCGCTGTTGCCACACGATTGGCTGATTGGATAACTGCATAAATGAGCAGGTGTACACACACACATTTTATATATATATATATATATATATATATATATATATATACACACACACACACACACAGTATAAGCACAAGTCTTGGCACAGATTTTATAAATAGAGCTGTAGAGCTGTAGAGCTGTAAGCACTCTCAGTTGTGTTTTGATGTAACTGTATTTTCTCAGATGTGTTTTAATGATGGTGGTGGTGATGATGGCAGTCTTACATGCTTGTCCAAAATCGCCCACTGTTTAACTGGGATAAGATCTGGTGTGAAAATCATGGCACATGATTTTCATAGTGATCAAACCATTTAGTGACCACTGATTATATATCACCTTAGCTATAAAGAGGACTACACACACACACACACACACACACACACAAACAAACAAACAATATCTATCTACCTCTCTCATATATATGTACACACACACACACACACACACACACACACACACAGATAGATAGATAGATAGATATTTTTGCCATACCTTTAGTCCGAACGTGATGCTGCTTTGCTTAAAAATGATAAAATAACAATATTGAAACTTGACCAGTTTAGGTAGCTAGGTTAGCTCTACGGAAATACAACAATAATAAGAGCTAAGAAACTATCTAAGAGGTCAACAGCAGGCTAAGACTGATAAACGTCAGTTAAAAACGCACACTAAGAAAGTTAGCTGTCTGTCTATGTACTTATATTTCGTAAGTTTGTTAAAACTAACTCGGTCAGTCAATCTTACTGTTTCTTCTCGAGCGAGTAACGTTACAACTCCGCGCTAGCTTTATTTTCTTCTCTAAACTCCCTTTAAAGAGACGTGCTAACTAGCGAGCTAGCCTAACTAACTACCCAAAATCTAGTCTAAGGAAAACAGCTAAAATAACTGTTAGTCAAATTAGTCGTGTATAAGTAAGTGAATAAATCTGACAGTTTCGGTAGTAAAGCAAACAACTTACACTCGTTCATAATTCGTCGAACCCTCTGAGTGCGAGCTACACATCCTTTACAGCTCTCTCTCCCGCGACAAGTTTATATCGCCACCTGAAGTACCAGTGCAGTTCAGCGTTAACGCAAACACAGAGCATGAGCGATGTAAACATGTTATGACGGGGGCGTACACCTACATATATGTATGAAATCAAATTCTCTTAGTGCTTTTAAAGAACTACATAGAGTAAAAATTAGAATTAGGGTGTACAAAAGCAGACTCTAAAAGTTTTGACAAACTTTAAAATTAGCTGAGGCGGTTTTTATTCTATTTGAAAACTGATCACCCCTCCGAATATTTTCAAGTGGAAGTGTCTCACTAAGCGGCGACTCAGCCTTACTTGACTTACTCGCTTACTTGACTCAGCCTCTTTGGGGAAATAACGTCTATAATTCAGTGGAAGTAGTGTAGTGGTAGATTGTTTAGGTGGCGCTGGAATAAATGAGGCACTACTGCATATGTATATACAGTATGTGCGAATTTACGTTCTCTTCGTGTTTTTTTTTTTTTTTTTTTTTTTTAAAAGAGTCAAGTCGAGTGAATCTACACCTAAATACCTCCAGAAGGAGACTCGCAATGGTTAGTGTAAGTGGCCATGTTTATGAAATGGTCTCAGACTCCGGCTTTCAGCAGGAGTCGACTGAAGTCAGTTTTCCTCAGAATTAGAGGGAAAAAAAAACTTCCTTAAATATGTCGAGACTGTATAGGCTAAACCGTCTTGACGGCTAATACCTTTGATTTAAATCATCCCTGGTTTAATACTGAAGTGAACTGAAGTCTAACTAGGGTGTTAAATCCCTAGCAAACGAAGTTATACAGCATTCTTGCTATAGTTAGAGTGCTGGAAAGCCCCCCATTTGTTTCCTCACCACCATGATAACAAGTAGCTAAACATCGTTCATAAATGTCTGAACTTTGGAGTTCCCCTAAAGTGACACTGTATGTCTAAGATAAGCAAGCAGCACACTACATGCAAATATGTAGTGCTTCTAGAGAATGACAGCCAAAAACCAAAAACAAAAAAAAAACCACCTACAAACCACACTGCTTAAGGCATTTAAAATCTTTATTTACAAGGATAAAATCCATTTAAGTCAATAAAAAAAAAAAAAAACAAAAACCATCAAAGCATCTCCAGAGCAGTTCTACCCATTAAGCAAAAGTTCAGTGTCCCAGGCAACCAAAGCTCATGGATCGAGTTGTTTTTCGCCCCACCAGCCTCCGTCCTGGCCTAGGAAGTGAGCCAGCCTGTGAAGTTCTGCATCCTGTGGTGAGAGCAGGCTGCTGAGGTGAGACAGCAGCTAACCGAGCCTCCTGGAGTTCCCTGTAAGAAGGATAGCAGAAATTCAAAGTCTGAACCCAGTTAAAAGACTCATGGCTCACTATGGAGCATTCCAAGTAAGTAATAATTACTTCAGTGACAGTACAACTATGTACAACAGTGTCCCCTGGTGGGAATTAGACTGAACTATGGTGATTTGTTTCAAGAATTAACATCTCATCTTTGAGATTGATCACAGTAGCACCGCTCACCTTTCCAGCATTGCTGTCCTGAACTTCTCCACATTGAGCTCTCTGCGCAGCTGTGCGGCCAGTTTTCCAGCTCTTTCTCTGCGCAGCACCGGGTGCCTGCACAATGCAGACGCAGACGGCCTCACAGCAGGATCAGGGTCCATCATCGTCTGTCAAATACAGGATCTGTTCATCAATACAAGTTATACTTGCTTAAAGGAAAACCCCACCCTGAAACACATTAAATGCACAGTGCTTCTGGTGCCAATTTGTTGGTAGGTGCTGCATTTGCTTATAACCAGTAAGAAATTAGCTGATGTCTGGCACTCTAATTTTGCAAGGGGACAGTACTAGCAAGTTCTAATGGTGTTTAAAGAGAGGGGGGAGAAGGAGGAGGGGAAAAAAAAGGAGTTAGAAACTAACAGCAAAACCTGAAACCAATAGAGCAAGGGCTTTTCTCACTCACCATTTCCTAGCAAAGTTCAATTTCATATTAATGAGAAATCCAACATAGTAGTGGAAAGGGCAAACATTACCCTCTCTTAGTGATCCAAGATGACAAGCATGATAGTGCAGTGTCTTTAGGTAGAAAAGAAAAGAAAACAAGCCATTTCCCACTGGCATCACCATCAGCAGGTAGTCAACTGCCATAGTGGGCAATGTAGGAAACCATTAACCAAAGTGAAATTAGACCAACGTGCCATTGAAAGATTTTAGCTTTAAAACAAACAAACAAAAAAAGTAAACTCAGAATTTCATTACAAAATAAATATTGGATGTTCCTGAAGCTCACTGAAGATAATATTCAAGTCATTCAGGGTGGATTTTTCCTTTAAAGTCAATTACACCTTTCACAAGATTTTATCAAAAAAAAAAAAAAAAAAAGTAAATCTAAACCAAACATTAGGAATTAGTGTCTCTAGACCACAATTCCCTTCATAGTGTTACACCTGTAGAAGATTTCTTAAGGCTGACGTTAATTCATGGGGCAGGCTGGGTAAGTGAGCCTGCCTGAGGCGGTGCCATTCTTCTCCATTCTGAGGCAGTGGTGGAGCACCGGCTGCCAACAGCACGGTCAGGCTCAGGGCAAAGATATCCGCCTTGGGTAGGTGTGTGTAGTCCTGCAAGCCAGCCAGGGCAAACAAAAAGGGCACAAATCACAACTAGAACATTTTTACACATTTACAAAAGTTAGTGGCTTTCCTATTAATCATTTGTGATAACCGGTTGATGGGTGAAAGTAAACCTAGTGCACACTACACAGTTTCAGCCCTGACTTCAAGTATGTTTCAGCAATAAATGGTGTAGTGCATGCCCTGTTGCAATTAGCGGCAACAGCAGCACTGAGAAACAGTCAATTAGAGTCCGGGGGGGGGAGCGCACATCTCCTCATGCGTAACAGATCCCTGAATCCAGATCCATCTCCATCATCCAACTATTTGTATGGGAGAGTGAGGGCAAAGCACAACAATATTGATTCTATAAGAAATTATGTGGCACATCATATCCAAATGGTTGGATAAACAAAAGATTCTTGAAGACACAGTATAAAAATAGCTGTGTTTCCTTTCACTATACTCCCAGTTCTCTTTGTAGAGTCCACATGACCCACACCTCCCCAACCAATAGATCAACATTCTCTTATTTCTCCTCCTTATTTATGTACAAAAGAATGACAGTCACACGAGAGAGAATGCAGCACTCTGAGGATCAGGTGTGCTTTGTCTAGGATCTCTCCAGGTGAAAGATCATGTCTTGTGCAAATCTCATCTGTGATTGCTTATGTAGTGTGCACACCCCCTACTTCCACAAATCCCCCCTCCCCCCAGGGTACCTCTCGCAAAACTTCACATGCTAGGAAGCGGCTGTCCCCCTCCTCCACCTGAGGACTTGAGATTGAGGTCACGTGGCCAAGATCCCCTACAACGAGAAGGACATGTACTGAAAACAGGTAGACTGTGCCATTAAACAGTCTGTAGCTATACAAGCCATCCTAAACAGTTATGCTTGAAATGGCTTACCAATTTTATAAACTACCCCTGATGAAGTGTGCCCATCATCTTCCTCTTCGCTGTCTCCTGCTCCACCAGCACTGGAGCTAGGCCGATGGCTGATGAAGATGTTACCTCAACAGCAGAGAGCAAACATTTACTTAAACTGAACTCTATAAAATGACAAACTGAGAATGTGGTAAGAAATTCAATCCATCTCACTTGGTTTGATGTCTAGATGTACCAAACCTAGCACGTGGATGTATTTGAGTCCCATTGAGACCTGAAGCAGCAGATCCCTCAGCTCTGGCTCCTGAAAGAATTCACCCTGTTCTTCTTTCTCTGTTATGACATCATGGAGGCTCCCACCTGCAAAATGGACAATATTTTAGGATACCATATGGGTATATTGTAGCCTTATGCTCAGATGTACAGTAGGTGGCTAAGAAAGGAAAAGGCAAGTTCCCTTAGCTGTAATGTCTCAAACCACTGCAAATATCACAGTACCATCACAGTACTCATTTTGAATGATCATATGGTCATCTTCTGCCCAAGCAGAGTAGTAGCGCACAACATGTGGGTGATGTCCCAGCACAGCATGGGCATATACCTCTTTTAAGGCCAGCTGCCTGCAGACAAAACAAAAACACACACATCATATGCCCAAGTAACTTATCTTAGCCTTGTATCATCTCCACACGATATTTCTTCATTTATATGCATGAATACCACTTTGTAAAACAGTATCAGTCTGGCCAGGGGGAAAAGAATTTCTCCTGTCTGTTCTGGTGCACACTTACTCATTGGCAGAACCTGCAAGTGGTCTGCGCAAACGTTTGATGGCGTACATGCAGCCATCCAGCCTCTTCACACAGCGATACACAGCACCAAACTCGCCCACACCGATCCGGCCCAGTTCCAGGAACTCGCTCTCATAACGTGACAGCATGAGGGCTGGCACTGCTGGTCTCTGAGTGCCAACAGATGGAAGAAGGAACACAGTGCCCAGATGATGAATTTTATCTACAGATGGTTAGGTTTCTGTACATTTTCACATGAGTAGGCCATGACTTTTATGAAATTTCTCACCAACACCAATTATAAGGCACTTAATTCTTTATAAATTAAATACATGTGTTCAAAAATTGAACAGCCACCAACAGTTTTAGTCACCCATACTTAATGTTCTGATTTTGGAATACTTGGCACAAAAACCTAAAATGGCCAACCTGGATTTTGGAAAATTTAACTGTTCTCACTTGCAGCTCCATGCAGTCACTTTTAAGATGCCTGCTAACAGAACTAATTTGTTTTTACTGGCAAAAAGAAAATTTAATCATCTGATGTGATCCTCATTCATCCAAGTGTTGGATAGACAGCTAATAAAATCCACTTTCACATGAATGCATTAAATACAATACAAAACAATCAACATGAAAATATAGTTGTACCTTCCAAAGTAACCAAGAAACTACATATGTAGTCTATGTATACTAATACTACTTTATGTGAATATGCCTATAACATGCATGTCTATACAGCTGACAACAGCACAACAGCTTACATAAGGCATCTATTTTATTGTTCATTTTGAATTCAGCAGGAGAAAGTTTAAGAAAATTAATGTTAGTTTAATAAAATCAACTTATAAGAGAAAGCTGCTTTGTCATATGTCTTCCTTACTGTCATGCAAAGGGTCAGTCAAGGACCTGCATTCACTTACTTTGTCATGAGACCTGCAGGCGATGCCCAAGAGCCATAAAGTATTATTCCCTGTTCATAATAGCAGGAGATTCATAATGGTGTTTTTCCCTATAGCAGAAACATTTTCTGCTTTCTTGACATTCACAAGGACTTAATATTGGCCAATTATATTAGCCAAACCCTAAAAGCAAGTGGGAAATAAACAGCACATCATGTTTCCAGAAATGTCTAATGTCATACCTTTGATGGAAGAAAATAGCTTTCATCTTCAGATGAAGTTTGAGTTTCCTTTGACCTGCAGGGAGCAAGTGTGGCATGTTTGAGATCACTGCCTGCAACCAGATCACATCTGATCAGGAATTTTCAGTATTTTTTGCTTATAGAAGCTTGTGTTACCTGTGCCCATCATCATCATCACCATCGCTTCTACAGTTCTTCCTCTTGTAGTGCTCGCTGTTCCTCCGCACCGTATCTGGCGTGAAAGGGTTAACATTGACCGAGGGTGCTTGGGCAGACAGAGCAGGCCGGCACAGGACTCTCTGGCTGCGACATGGCTTGCTGCTTGAGTAGGGCAGTGCTGACTTGGACAGCAGGCTCTAGGGGAACAGACATTTGGTTCCCGTAGCTTGAAACTTATCATTAGTGTCTAATCCATTGCTCTGAAGCAATGTAGCAAGGGCTGCAATGTTACCTTCGGTGTACTGGGGGAGTCACAGAGCCTCAGCTTCCTCCAGGCAGCGTAAGGTATTGGTGAGGTGGGCGCAGCTGGTGAGACCGTGTTACTCCTGGTGCGGTGGCGCTGCACTCTTGGGGTTCGGCAGGCGGAGGATGGACTTCTTAGCGACACACTTCTGGGCACCCAGTCCTCCACACTGCTGTCGCTGCTGTCCTCCTCGCCACAGCTCGAGAAGTACAGATGCTGCTGCACTGATTTCTCATTTGCTGCTGCCATCCCTGGCCACTAGACATTCAGCAACTTAGTGATGCAGGTACATGTACACTGGAGCAAGATCTAGAAGGGACCTTTATGGTTTACTAGACTGACTGGGTTACCAGATGAGCTGCAAGAGACTTGCACAACCTGATTTTTTATTTTTTTTTTCCCCAAGGGTGTACTAAAATATCCCCAAAATGTTCTTTTTTTTTTAAGCTAGTAGGAATATTGTATAATACTATATTTTGTGCAAGTAGTAATTTAAGAATGTTTCTTAAATTTCTCAGATGTTACCTATAGCACATTTAGCTGTACGAAGAAGTCTCCAATTCTTATCATTTGACATGAGAGATTTTTAATCCATCTTAATGACAATGATCATATGAAAAGTGTAAGAAATCAGTCAAGACTAAAGGCCTATAAAGAACAAGGTCAAATTTAAATGGGAATAAACGCTTCAGGTGCCTAAATGACTTTAGTTACAGCAGTGACCTAAAATGACTACGATTTAAAGCTCCTGAAAAGTCAAAAATTTTAAGATTTATTATTATCTGAAATCCTGTACATCCAACTTACCGTAAGCAGCGCGTGCCGCCACGCTTGAGTTTCACGCGCTCGACTGTGCTTCTCCTAACGAGCCTCCAGCCTGCCCTGCTTTAGACCACTCAGCCCGTCTGCGCGCGCGTTTATTTCACTGATTACTGGGCGGGCGCTTCATGCTGTCAGTCAACCATTTAAGCCAGTAGCTTTTTGCTTAAGACACTAAAACAACAATTTTAGTCACGTCAATTTTTTTTTCAGTTTTTTTTAAATAAATTACATCTATAACATACCTTCTCTTAAACTGTAGTAACAATAATTTAACAAAATATTAAATTCACGATTTTTGTATTATCTCTTGTTTTATCCAACTTAGCAACTTTGAAGAAGTCTTAAGCTCCGCCCACTTTTTTGATAATAATGTAAATGTGCAATATGTCATTATGATATATACATGCCAATTTTCTTTATAGACCTTATAATATTCACTATAATATATAATATAATATAATCACATTATATTTATTTAAAACTTTCTTTTCTTTTTTTTTTTTTTTTTTTTTTAAATCAAAATCAGCCATTTTCTATATTTGGAACCAGAAATCTCATGGTCAGTCCTATCCCTAATTTGAAGGATATTACAGGGGAATTCTCTCTCTCTCACACACACACAAACACACACGAGAGAGAGAGAGAGAGAGAGAGAGAGATCGGAGGAGGATGATCAGACTGGTCTGAGCTACAGGAAGTCTGTAGTAACTCAAATAATCACTCGTTACAACTGTGGTGACCTACGCTGATATTATGTTTTTACATCCTCTATGCTAATGTGCTCAAGTTCGTATTAAATCAAAGAAAAAAAATATTCATTCACTCATACATCTTCAGTAAATTGACTTATTGGGTATTTTTACCATTTGCTTTACACAGTCAACATGTCACATGTTAAACATTTGATGGTGCAAATTATTTTTAATTAAGACACCGAGGTTAATTAAAAACAAAAAAAGACATCTGTTGGTTGCAATTATTAACTCCCATGGGTCAATACTTGGTAGAACCAACTTTGGCTGCAATTATAGCTGCAAGTCATCAGTGATATGTCTCTATCAGCTTTGCACATCCAGATCCTGATATTTTTGCACGTTCATCTTGGTAACATTATGCAATCTTCAAGTCCGGCCATAAATTCTCAAGAGAACTGAGGTCTGGGCTTTGACTGGGGCACTCTAACTGGGGTGAGTTGTGTTATTAAGAATAGAAATACGTTTTCTATGTATAGAGGGGGTCACAGTGGCTTAGTGGTTAGCACTGATGCCTCACACCTCCAGGGCTGGGGGTTCGACTCTTGCCACCGCCCTGTGTACGCAGAGCTTGCCTGTTCTCTCCGTGCTTCAGGGGTTTCCTCTGGGTACTCTGGTTTCCTCCCCAGTCCAAAGACACGCATTGTAGGATGGCTGGCATTTCCAAATTATCCATAGTGTGTGCGATTGTGCCCTGCGATGGGTTGGCACCCCTTCCATGGTGTCCCCTGCCTTGTGCCCAGAGTCCCCTGGGATAGAAAATGGATGGATAAATATGTATAGGACATTAAGACACATATCTCCACTTCTGCAAGTCTGCAGTACACTTTGTTTACAATATTAAACCACTGTTCATAGCAGTTTTTTATTTATTTAGTTTTATACAGACAAAAATGCACATTGCTTTGCATTGTTTATGACTGAGTAATTTAAAAAAGGACTCTTTTCAGTCATCATTTTTCTTCATATAAATGTTGTTCAAAATATTATGAAAATCAAGTCAAACTGAAATCATGAAGCTAGTATCGTGAGTTGAATCGAATTGTGACAAAGTGTATCTTTACACACATTAAATAATGGCTTATATATATGTTTACTATATCCTGATCTGAGCTGTTTCAACCTTTACCATAATGCTGAAAGCAAACTGTTCTACTCTATGTGAAATGTTACTAGGTGTGTTCACACTTTCCAGCTCTGTTCCATTTTGTTAATAGATGTGTAGAGCTAGAACTGTGTTACACTGTGTTACACTGTGTTACATTGTGTTACAGGTAAAAGCACACACTGACATTTCAACTGTAGGTCTTGCTTGTGCTACAATGACTTTTTTTTCATATCAGGCTAATAGAACATTCGAAATTTTAAGGTGATGTAATACCAGTAAACTATAACAATTTCTAAAATATAGTTGATGGTGAAAATTAAGTAATATCAAATAACAACCTCCGTGTATGTGTTTTTGCTATGAGATCCGTTTGAGAGCCGTTCGGTCCTCAACCTTATATAGCGCAAATGTATCACGTGAGCGGAAGTGTGTGACCTCATCAAAACAGTGTCGTTTCCCGGCCGTGTCCGGTTTCTTCGTCTCACTTCGTGCATATTCGGAACGTGTCAAGCTGCAGACATGTTTAATTTCAGAATTCGAGGGGTGTTTTACCGTGATAGAACCAATTAAGTCTGTCAGCACCGTCGAGACGACGCTTATTCCCGACTCTCTCTCTTCAGCAGCGAAGACGCGATGATGGTGGAGCAGTCGGACCGAGCTCCGCTGCTCGACTGGGAAGAGGAGGTCGGGCGGGCCGAACCGAGCCCCGCCATGCCCGCTCCTCACAGCGGCGGATTCCTGGCCACAGACCCGCCAGACCGCTGTCCTCCGAGCAAAAATGGCGCGAATCCCGGCTGGAGCGCGAGCCCGGGAGGTGGAGGTAGTGTAACAGCTGTTAAAGGCAGGGGCAGGAGCACGCGCCCTGGGCCGGAGGGGGATGCTTATGCTTCAGGCACGGATGAGGAAGGAGACTGCGCCTTCCCCGGACCCTCCATCAAAACCCGCGCAGTACAGGGGTGGGAAGAGAAAGATCAGATTGTTGCTGTGTTCGTGGTGACCTTTGACACGAGATCAGGTGAGCAGGAGTAGTGTTACAGCACAGGAGCGCTTCACGAGCTCACTGGCTTCATGGCTTAATTCTCATTAGAGATAATATTTGTTCTATCCACAGTCTGCTATGTTGGCCTTACCCAGAATATACATACATACACACACACACACATACACACACAGTGTATATATGTGTGTGTGTGTGTGTGTGTGTATATATATATATATATATATATATATATATATATACACACACACACAGGGTGTCCCAAAAGTCTCCATACATAAGGCAAATTAACACTTTTTAGCAAAATGTAACTTTATTTACAAAACATCCTCTACATGATTGCCATTTCTTTGTAAACACACACTCTCTCACTCATGATGAACTCATATTAACCCATCTGGTGTTATGCATGTACAGTAATTGCATGTCCATTGCAACCTTGCGACAGCTTCCCGATCCAGCCATGAGAATGATTTCAATACGATCTTCTTTTGTCAAATGCATTCTTAAAGGCTATCTGAAAAAATATCTACTACAAGCTAAGTGTGAAAAATTTTAGAAGACATTTAGCTAAAAAGTTAATTTCCCCTATGGGAATGAAGACTTTTGGGACACCCTGTATATAAGCGTGATGTGTGTGCCTACCTTTCACTGATTAAATATTACAGTCATTTAAATTTGCACAAGAAAAGTGAAGTGAAAACGGCTAGTTTTCCCAAGTCATCTTGGTGACTAATACACACTGCCTGACTTCTGCTTTCTTTACTGTACAGTATGGCTGTGTTACACATTGTTTGGAAATGACTATTGTTATTCTATTAATCATTCATTCATTCATCCATTCATTCATTTTCAGTAACCACTTTATCCTGGTTAGGGTAACTGGGAACACTGGGCATGAAGCAGGGACACACCCTGAATGGGACACTAGTCCATCACAGGGTACCATGCGGACACGCATTAACACACTCATTCACACCTAGGGTCAGTCAGAGCAGCCAGTCCCAATTACCTGCATGTTTTTGGGAAGTGGGAGGAAACTGGAGAACCCAGATGAAAGCCCATACAGACACAGGGAGAACATGCAAAACTCCACACAGACAGTAACCCGAGCTCAGGATCAAACCAGGGACCCTGGAGCTGTGAGGCGGCAGTGCTTCCTGCTGTGTCACCATGCTGCTCCAATGCTGTTCATGTAACATTGTATGAGTCTATCACAAATTACTGAATTATGATGAACATCATGACCAACCAATTTTGTTGATGAATCATGACATTTTCTAACCAAAAGTAGACTTTTACCCTGACCTGCTTCTCTCCATCATGTCAAAGCATATTTTTAATATATTGCAACACATATCACAATCCCACTGTATAGTGATAAAATCATAGAACAGTGATTCAAAAGGTTTTTGGACAAACAATCTCAAATTGACATTATGAATTTTCTGTGACCCCAAGCTTGCACAACTCTACATTTTTTATTTCAGATTTATAATAGAGGACTAGATTTGACTATATGTGCAAATTACTCATATAATGCTTGTAAATCCATATTTAATAATGTTTCGGCATATTTTCATGTTCGTTTTTTTGACATCTGTTATTCCACTAAGTCAGAGTCTGTAACTGTTGTCGAGGAACTAGCTGAGGTAGATCCAGCCATGAGAATGTTTTCAATACGTTCTTCTTTTGTCAAACGCATTCTTAAAATCTATCTGAAAAAATATAAAATATAAACTAAGTATGACAAATTTTGGAAAACATTTGATAAAAAAGTTCATTTCCCATATGTATGGAGACTTTTGCTACACCCTGTAGAAGCACACAAAATTCATCTTCATAGTTAAATACTCATAAAATACCATAATATATAACAACAGAGGACATTTTTGGGTTGAAGATGAGTTGAGTTTCTCTCATGACCCCACTTATAATCACATGGCGTCATGACTTATGACTATTAGTTTAGGAACTGCTGTTATAATATACTATCTTGTTTATTTCTTGCAACTTGTATACACTATATGGTATATTGAGATAGACTTCTTTTATAATTTAAGATAGATAGGCTTCTTCTGCCATTATGTAATGTGCAGTCAGTAATCATGGGTTTTATACTTGTGTGATGTACAGGAAACATTGTGGAGTGGTGCTTACCTCAGGACATAAACCTGGAAGGTGTGGAGTTCAAGTCAATGGCCAGCGGTTCTCATCGAATTGCAAATGATTTCATGTAAGAATCTAGTTTTAGATATGAAGTGAAGTAATATAATATTTTCCTATACAGAGACAGTGCAGTTTGATTCTGCATGATGTACCTTACCATACATCTATCTGCAATAGAATGCTTGTTTTGACTCTTTCTAGATATTTTCGCAAAGGATCTTTCTTTGGGCTGGCATGCTTCGCCAATATGCCGGTGGAGAGTGAGCTAGAGAGGGGGGCTCGAATGAAGTCTGTAGGCATCCTGTCACCGTCATACACACTGCTCTACCGCTACATGCACTTTCTAGAGAACCAGGTCAAGTAAGTGCTTTTTGATTCACCTATTTGAATCCTGAAAGCTATAATGTTTTCAGACATCAGGGTATATTTAAACCAAGTTTGGTTTCTTGTCTTTCTGATTATTGCATTCAGCAATATTTTGTTCTGTGTGTCATCTCACTTAGTCTCTCTTCACACTGACACTTACGATGCCTCACTTCCTCTTTCTCTTCTGTCTCTTGTTGCTATATTTATTGTGTTCTAATTGATTATAAGCTCTGAGACACAGGTGGTCATTTTTCTTTCATATTATAAGCTTTATTCCATTTTTTAAATTAATTCCCTTTTTGATTTGGTTGGTTTATTTGGTTATTGGATGGTTGATTGGTGGCTTGTCGGCTGATGACTTGGCAGAGAAGGCAAAAAGACCAGTTTTTGGGCTTCCGAGTGATGCAACAGAAAGGTGTTTGCTCTAAAGTCCGGAGATTGAGAGTTCGAATCCAGACGATGCCACAGTCATCCGTTGGCTGGAAGTCCAAGAGAGCACAGCCTATTCTCTGGGTAGGACGGAGGGCATACTCTCTCTCTCTCTCTCCTATCAATCACAGCAATACTAACCAATTGTGGGTGTCTGTGAGATCACGCATGTGAAAGAGGGCAGATAGAGCTTTCTTCGAAGTGTGTTGCGCAGTCCTGTGATGCAGCGGTTCGAAAAGCTGTGGTTGGCTGGCAACACGTGTCTCAGAGAAGCACCTAATAGCCTTCATCCTCCCTGTTAGCTATCATATGATCTGAGGGGAGATCTGACTAGTGGTTAGGAAGTGTTTTTTAAAAAAAAAAAAAAACTTTGACCTTACAATTATCATTACATGTATATGGCATGTATTGGATAAGTGTCCAGTCTAATACCACAGGTGAAAGTGGATTAAACTTAAAAGGCTTAAAAAGATCAGATTTTTGTGTTAGCATAGCTCTGTAGAGTCTGAAAGCCTGAAAAATTCCAATATATAATCTGAATGGAGCCTTATTTTATTTGTAGCATCTCTTCTGGATTTAATCTATTTAATAACAATCAGGCAGTGTGCTCTACTCTGGAGCTGCACACAGCCATGCCATTGCTCTTTTGTTTTTGTAAATGTGTCCTCTAGGACACTTGAATCTACACTGACCTCTTATTCTCTGAATGATACATATTTAGTTCATGTTATGCTTGTTTAAGGTTGAGGAAACTGTGTGAATTATATGACAGTGCTACCTGTGTTTGACTACAGGCACCAGCTGCAGTATCCGGGCCAGTACTCACCACTGGAGGCTTTTTACGAGGATAAGAAGGCTGTGCTTCCCCCGGGGGGGAACGGTCTGGTCACGGTCTGCCCCACTAGCACCATGGTGAACCGCTGCATGCATCCAGAGATGAAGGTGAGAACATGTGGAACCCTGCACTGCTAAAATATTTCATTCTTCTCTTACCTGTTTTTGTCTTATTGGATCTGCTTTTAGTCTGTTTATGCTGTGCACTGCTTTTTGCTGAGGGCTCAGATTTGATGTACTTCTACAGTGCAAAAACAGGAAGTCAGCTTATTCTGTAAAAAAATGCAGATTTTTAATACTTTGAAGTTTTGTGTGTTGTTTTGCTGAAATACTGGACCACTCGTAACTTTCACACTGCTAAACATAAACGTGTTTTGATAGAACGGGATTCCATGTCTGTGGTTTCATGTGGATGCTCTGTCCATGTCTATGACCATAACATTATTATCCTTAAGTCCAACTGAATGTCAACGTCCACATAGTCCATTGTCTTTTCAGTAAGTTTAAATGGCATTCTGAGTATCAGATGACTCAAGATTGTTGTTTACTTCCTGTCAGATTACACATCCTGCTGGCTGCATGTCTCAGTTCATCCGTTTCTTTGGAGAGCAGATCATGGTGTTGTGGAAGTTTGCCTTGTTAAGGAAGCGCATCCTCATCTTTTCTCCTCCACCTGTCGGCGTGGTCTGTTACCGGGGTGAGAATTAAACAGTGTTTAATGCAAATGAAGTTAATATGCTAAAGACCCAGTAATATACACTCATAAGAATGTGTGTTTATGAACTTAGATGTTTGAATGGGGCATTCTAACAAGTCCATTTAATAACGTTGGCACGCATTACCTTCATTCATTTAGACTTATTAGTTAGTACAAGCTTTTATACTACTTATAATAGCAGTTCTTGGTCAATTTTGAGCCTGTCAGTTTCTTTTCAATGGGTTGTGATTTGCATTGTTCCTTCTCCTTCTTTCTTGATGGTTTTCAGTATACTGCTGTTGCTGCCTTGCTAATGTGTCCATACCTGGGATTGGTGGCTCTGTACCAGAGCTCCGCCCCTTCTTCTATATCAATGTCGCTGACATCACAGCTCTGGAGACGGAATTGTCCTACGTGGCTTGTGAGTACTTCATTATAAATTGCTGCCGGTGTTTGCATTTAAAGCAAATATGATGAAATTATGAGCTGTTACACAACTGCTGCATGACTCAGTCATGAAAAGGCTTGCCTTTATTAATTTATTTCATGGTAGTTGAACAAATAGCTTTCTTAGGCTGTCTCAAAATGATTGAAAAAGCACATTACTTTCATACAAAAGTTGTGGTGATTGACATGCTGACAAAGTTTTCAAGAAAGTTATTGAATAGTGCTTTCAAGCCTCTGTGAGGTTTCAATGTGTGTGTGTGTGTGTGTGTGTGTGTGTGTGTGTGTGTGTGTTCTGTGTGTGTAGGCACTACAGAGAAGATTTTTGAGGAAAAGAAAGAGCTTTATGATGTCTACATTGACAACCAGAATGTGAAGACACACAGAGAAAGCCTGCAGCCTCTGTTGCGAATTAACAATGCCGACAGGGAGAAGTATCGCAAACTCAGTGAACAGAGGTACTGAGAAGAAGACTGTAAAGCTTTCTGATCACTGTAGTATAAATACAAGTCACATAAATACAAGCCGCACTAGACTTAAGATTCTAATTTGCAAGAATCCACATTCATTTACATATTCAGTACTTCCACAGGAAGGTTTGGAATTAAGTACATTAATGTTTCTGCCTTACTTAAGGAAGATAGCGTACTCCTGCAGTGCAACTAAACATACCACAAAGTTCAGTTTCCTCCTTATTTGTAATGACATGCTTAATAATTTGAATGAGGTAATGCATATCAGCTTGTCATGATGTCATGAACATGTCTCTGCAGGCAGTTGTTGCTGTATTCCCAGGAGGTTGATGGAGACTGCACCTCTAGTGAGGAAGACCTCTTTATTCTGTGAGTAGCAGATTTGTATTGCTTGCTATCATCTAAGCTCATGTTTCCCAACTAAGTTCTGGGGAGCTCCAGATAGTCCATGCTTGTGCTCTCTCAGAGCTCCCCAAAAAACTGTACCAAGCAATCAGGAGTACTGAATACCTGCTACAGGTTTGTCATGTGCTAATACAGAGCAGAAGTGTAGACTGCCTGGGGTTCCGAAGGAATGGGCAGGGAAACACTGGAGCATAGCAAAACCAATGCTTAAAAGTCTATGTGAATCATTTATACTTACATTAATAAGTTAGATAGTGCTGAGAATATCTGACAACCTGAGGTTGTACAGGAGCTGAGCAGTGTCTGAGATTTTGGAAGCAACATGCTTCCACTGTGGCCTCCACCTTTGCCACTTTTCCCTAAGACCTTATCTTTTCCCTTGAGTGTGAATGCTCAATGGAATAAACAAAAACTGGTTCTTGTTAGACTTTACTGAGGGAGTAAGTCTGGGAAAACCAGTTTTTATGATGCATACATAAACAGAAAAATTTCAAAAATGAACAAAACAAAAAGCTAAAACACATCACAAAAAAACGACATCTTAGCAAGTGAAAATATCCTGAATATAGTCAGAATTATCTACTATTTCCTATGATAAGATTGCCATAAACCAAATATGAAACTGTTGAACCTATTTCTAGACAAATGTACTATTAATTTCAGGTTGTAAATTTTCTTATTTTGTTGGCAAATAATTTTGCATCTTTATAGAAAAAATGTTTCAAATTAGGAAAATTATCTGCCAATAGAACAAGATTATTTCACGCTTGAAATTAGCAAATTATAATGTAATGTATAAAAATAATTTATTGAAATCTTATAATAGAAAATACTCTAATAAAACAGACTATATTCAAGATATTTTCAGATCACTAAGATGTCATTTTTTTACACTGTATAGATGAAATTCACTGAAACAAGGAAAATAGCATTCCTCCTATCTATAAGGGAGTATTTATATAAGATGGCAAGATTGTACGAATTTATTACATTGGTCTGTCCACAGGCTAGCTTACATACAACCATGTCAAATATGAAATTGTGGACAAATAAAACATCTTCTTATTCTTTTATTTTTGGTTCTAAAATAGACCTCTTGAATTGAGAATTTTGTTAAGTATCATGTTAAATTATCTGTAATGTATCTGTGTATTTACAGGCGCATGCAAAGCCACACATCCCTGCTTAAGTTACAGTTTGAAATCTGTACATTTGTTAATACAAGTTATATACAAATATATATAAATATGTAAAAATAAACTCGGTCTAAATACATCATAGTTCAAGGAAAAAGAGGGTTGTGGAGGCTGTGTACATAGGAACCATACTTTAGACAGAAGGAACTATGTTTACCAACTCAGATTTACAGTCAGGCCTGCTTTTGGGTTGGTCAGGTCTAAACGGGTGCAGCTTGCAGCTATTCTGCATTAAGTGGAAATATGAAGTGTGTTTTTCCCTACATTATCTGCTTCAGCAGCTGTGCTGCAGACTACAGTAACAGTATCCCTAATCACTTCAGTGTGACTGGGCGAGCCAAGCTGCTGTAGGTTGAATATACAGCTCTGGGATCAGCCCAGGTCCATCTAGCTGGATAGTAGCTGCAGTTTTTACACTGTAAACAGTGCTAGTTCACTGTACATTGGTCTCTTTCAAATCATAATTTTGAGCTCTAAACCATTCATTGCTTAGCCCTAATGTTTATCAATTATCAATTAGTATATCAATTAAAAAACAATTAAAGAAAATCTAGTTTCCCAGTGTAGGGATACTTTAAGGACGATAATATGGCTCACAGTAAATCAAAGCTAGTGGAGGCCAATTAGCATAATTTTATTTCCTGCTGTGCTAACTGACCACAGGTGCTTAAGCAGTCAGTGTATAAATATTCTGTGTGTTCCCCCATGCTAGGTTCTTCATGGAGCAGAACAACCGCATCTTTCAAACCCTGCTGGAGGTCGCAGGGAGCGCTGATCCCACCCTGACTCCCGAGCATGTGCGTGCTATGGGCTTGGACCCGCAGGCTGACCGCGGCTTCCTTGTGGATCTGCTGGAGGTCTACGGCATCGATGTCATGCTGGTTATCGACAATCCATGCTGCCCGTAAGGCTAGAGAGGTTTCTCTCTCTCTTTCTCCCTTCATCTATGTCTCACTAATCACTAATGCTCTCTCTGGATCCGCTAGCCTTGCTAGGCTGGAACACACTGCCTGACTCCCTGCTTTCCTCTCTTTGTCTTTGTCTTTTTCTTGGCCCGGGTGTCTCAGGAGCCAGTACTGACCCCTGGCCTCACCGCTGGAGTGAAATGATACTGCCTCTTCAGGCTTTGATACACTGCTGCCTTCACGCCCCTGACGTCTGTCTGCTTATGTATGTTTGCGTGTGTGTGTGTGTGTGTGTGTGTGTGTGTGTTTTTTTCTCAGTATCTTGACAGCTACCTGTGGGTTTCTTTCCCAACTGCGCCTACGTCCTGAAAAGTGACAAAACTGATCTCTGTGCCTCTTTATTACTGCTTGTTTTGTGGACCTCAATTGTGACTCTTTTCTTCTAGCCAGTGCTGTTTTGGAGGCCTGATGTAAGGCCCTGTCTGGGTCTCCAGTGTGCTTCATCTGAGCCCCACAGACTTAAAGTAAAGCAATGGAAACACTTTCATCCTTGTGTCGGACTGGTATTTTGTCTGATGAAGGAAGGTAACTGAAAGGCAATGATCCACTACGTTGTTCCATATTAACGGTTTTTGCAGATGTACGGTATAATGCACCTGACTGGAACTGTTTTATTGGACCACATTTCCATAATTTCCTGCACTATTTATTAAGCTTACTCAACATAAATTCAGTTTTTATTTTCTAAAAACAAAATGGACATCAGTTTGACCATTTTGGTGTCTCTCCCTCTCTCTCTCTCTCTCTCTCTCTCTCTCTCTCTCTCTCCCTCTCCACTGATGCTTTTTGGATTTTGTCAGCCCTTATGCCTGTACCTAATGACTGGATGAGTGTCGATGACAAAAGGAACAATTTAAATATTTTGAAGAGTGCTAATAAATCCTTTAAGAATTCATCGGTTAAATATTCTGGTCTCCAGAGTGATGACGGGTCTGGAATGTAAATTCATGATGAAAGACACAAGCGTCTCAACTGCTGTATGTTCACCTTCAATCATGCTCATGGACCACATTGGATTTGCTGCAAATTCTGTTGATCCTGAATCACTGTATTTTCTAGAGCAGGGCTGGACAACCTGTAGCCTCAGAAGATGGCTGGATATATGTGCCAGGATTAGATCAGTTTTCACAGTGGCATCAGTTTTGGCCAAGTAAATTAATTAAAATTAATGGAATTTACATGTTGTGTTTTGGCTCTTGGCTTAAATGATGCACTGTATTTTGACACACCAGGTGTCCCCTGCTCTAGAGTAAAAAGACCAGTCTCTTATTTGGACTGCCTTTAATATGACTATAATAATTCTACTGTATTATAATATGGATACAGTAGGTGTGAATGCTAATGACACAGACACAGACAGGGGTATATATATATATATATGTATGTATTTGTGCTGAATTTAACACATTCCTTACGTTAGGTATTGGTTGCAAGTTGTATATTTTTTCTGCACCATATGAAGCTCAGTTGTAATACAATGACACATTTTGATCCAGTTATTGTGATGCTTTTGAATGTTTTTTTTTTTTTTCCCCACACAGAAAAATATGAATGTGATTCTATCAGTGAATGCTGTATTGTTTAATGACTTCTGTAGACTTCGTTTTATGTGTAAGCTTGGATTTGTGTTTAAAATGTATTTGCAATGATTTGACTCAATTAGTTTTTATCAGAACTAGATCATATGGCCATACTGGCAAAGTCAGCTGCTGCTCCCTAAAAGAATTTATTCATACAGCACCAGTTAATAGATTACATTTAGATCGCACTACATTAGTTGTAATCCATGGCTTGTACATAGGTGATAAGTTTGCCCCTATTTATCACCAAACATTGTCTATGTCTGTAAGGGTGAGAAACTCAGTAACAAACAGTCTATTGTGTTGTTTAGGGCCTGTGGAACTTTGCAGGCAATAAACCCTACTGTCTTCGATCCAGCAGTCCAGATTTGTGTTCAATCTACATACCAAACTCTTATTTGAAAGGTTGACTGCAAAGAGTAATCATGTCTTCTTTCTGTGAATGAGTGCAGGCACTCGTTGATTGATACATATTTGGGATACAAATATGCTTTTACTATTGATGGTAAAATCTACCGAGTTTAAATTAACAATATATAATCTCTTAGACATGTTATATAGCGGTAATATGGCGGAATCGCTGATGTGAATTTTTTGATATATCTCATGTACTACCTATTCTTTACCTCTTAAATAATATTTTATTAACAGCAGCGTTAATGTGATCTTGATGAGAAAATATACAGTAATGACTGCATATGAATCAACTGTGTATGAATGCTTAAACAAATAGGTGTTGACTAAGCATTAAAATGTCATTAAGGCATACACAGTGGAGAAATGTTCAGCTCCATTTAGCCGATGTCTGTACTCGTTTAACATTTTTTCCATCATGCTACCGACTGTAACTGCATGTTTTTTGTTTTTTTTGGTCTAAACCCAGTGGTTCTTTTTACTGCCATCTTGAAATAAACTCTCTTTGCTGATGGTTTATGTTTTCAAAGCTTGAACTTAATTAATTAGTTGGTTAAGAAAAAGCAGGGAGCCATGAAGTTCTTGTTTGTGCAGGACCATAAAAATGTAAGCACTAAAATCATATTTTAGTTTCAATTTAATTTTCATTTTGGTAAGAGCTGTCCAACCTCTGCATAAGCTGGAGCGAAATTCTCAAAACTCTCTGTTTATGACAGATGGTGGTTGTAATAAACTTAATGGCTTCCAGTAGAACAAGACTAATACAACTAGCTACCTAGATCACTGTAAACACCTGCCTACAACTGTGCTTACTTTATCCTGCTCTGTTTAATCCATAACTTCTGCAAATAGGAGGTTTATAATTATATAAATTTGCATTGCTCAACTTATAGTTAAGCAGCAAAACAGAGTTAATTGTTTAAATTTTTTTTTTCCTTTACATTGTTTTGTTTGTGTGCTGTAGTGTTGCATTCTTACGTAACTTGTAAATGAAACATGGGATTTTTGTATTTGAGAAGGTTAAGGTTGGTTGAGGGTGGCTGCTCTCTGACACAATGAGGACAGTCATAAACAATTAATTCATCATTAACAATTAAATTATTAATGAAATAATCAGAAATGAGTCAGGTCATGTTTGTAGTTATGTTTTTTAATGGAACTTCTCTTACATAATCAGTTGGAATAATGGTTCATTTATGCCTGGTCCTTGGTCCACATGTAAGCAACACGGTTTGTATGTTAAGGAAGCTCAACGGTGTTGCGTCCTCTTCCTTCCTTCATACCATCACACTCATGTCCAGCAAAGCAAACATTGCACATACAGCTTCCTGGTGCTATGTGTACTGAAGCACACTTTTTTAACTGAGCTTGGAGGCGTTTGTGTTCTCTAACATACATTAGTCATTTTTTTTAGCCATAGAATCCATTGAAAACATTCAACCATCAAATCCAGATTTAAGTAACATGACACTATACTGTCATAATATGGCTCTGATGCTGTGTAATTAGCACCCAGGCAGAAAAAGTTTGTGATACATGGCTAAAAGTCCAATAAATTAGAGAGCAGATCTCTGAACCTTCCACACTGTGCGTTTCAGCACCTTCAGCATCTTGGTCAGTTCATCTGTGCCAGCTGGTCTCTGCGTTCGGAGCTGCAAAAGAACCTCAGTTTCCTTGGCAAAAGCTTCACTTCCACTGGCATTGCCTCAAACTCTTCATTGTCAACGTCAAAAAAGCCAGCGCCCTCCTGTGACCAAAACGTCAGAAACATAGAATAGAGTTAGCCCAAGGCACAGTGCAGCTCTCTGCTGATAGACAGGCAATGGTGGAATAAGTCAGGAATAAAACACAATGGGGCATACAGTAATAAGCAAATAATCAACAACAGGGTGGTGTGATGGCACCCTACATGAAAGCTGATCTTATGTTTTCCCCTGTAAGAGCATGTTACGAGCTTTTTTTTTCCCCCTATACCACAGCAATTTCTCAACAATTACATAATTTTATTAATTAAAGAATGACGTACTTTTTCTGTTTCTAGTTACATTTTATGTTGTGGAACACCTGTGAAAAGTTACTTATCACTTATGTTATAGCAGCTATAAACAGTCGTTTCTTCACCAGCCTCTCTTTTATGGAAAAGAAAAGAAAAAAAACACAAGCAGCATGCTTGCCATGTTACAGAGAAATAGTGGAAAATGCAAACTCCTCTGTCCTGACGACACTCCTGTGGTGGTGGGGGATGGGTTCTTCCAGTATGTGTTATTTTTGTATAGTCGCACGGTCTCAAGTGTGTTATTCGGCTTACACTACAGTAATTTGCCAACAAATGTTTAATGTTTAAAGGTTTATAGTTAGATTTTATGTTGTGGAAGGTCCTTGTTCTCATATATGTTATAGCTGTGATAAACAGTCATTCTCTCATCAGCGTCTCTCTCTCTCTCTCTCTCAAAAAGTGCTGCCTGTCATGTTAGTGAGAAAGCAAAGCATAAACCCTTATGATGAGCTGTTACTATAGAAACAATAATGTATTAGAACAAGCGCATTAATATTAACCTCTCGTTCATGTTACAGCCAGAACTACTGTCCCAGCCGTGCTGTTACACGAAAATAATGCACACCTTCTGACCAATCAGATTAGAGCATTGACCTGCGCTGTGGTATACTCAAGCAACATCACACAAGCAAGAGTGTGGTTATACTGAATATCGGCATGGCAGTGATTCAGGCGTAGGCACCAGGTTGGAGGTAATCACAGCTGTGCTGATATTCAGTATTACCGCACAACTGCAAGTGTGATATTGCTTTTATACAACAGTTTTATAAATAAGAAATGAATGAGACATAATATGGCCAAATGGTTTCTTTATTTTTGCTCCATGATCGATCCCAAAGAAGCCACATTCACTAATAACCCTTCGGCTAGCTGGCTAGCTCACAATGATTTGTACATTCCCAATAAAGGTGCATTTGGTGCATTTTATCTTCATCTGACAAGCTTTCATATTTTAGGTTAGAAGTTATATTCATGAAAAATGTATTGTTTGCCATCTCTGCTGCTGATGTCGCTAACTCTACTGTAGTAACGGTTTCAGTGGAACTGTTGCTAGAAATTAAATTTTACGTGATGAACACAGACAAGTGGAGTGATACACAGTAAAACATCTCAGTGTGGTTATATTAAATATAGGCACTCTTGGATTGCTGTTCGTCCAATCCAATTAGTGGACCAGAACTAACTGTTGTATAAAGAAAATTAATTAACCTTATGACCAACCAGATGCAAGAATTCATCAGTATCAACTTTGGTATGTTGTCGAACTAATAACCGATACTTTTAACACTTTTCACAAAAAACTAATCCTCACCTGGGGCAAACTGAGCCGACATACGCTTGCCTCTATCTGAAGTGCCTTCTCTGTGCACTCCAATGGGTTTTCAGCTTTTTTAATCCTGCACACAATCACACAAATGATTATAAATCATATACTGTAACAGTCAACAAAATACATCATCCCCTGAATAATAGCTCTGAGCAAATAAAGCAGTTTTCATTAGTTTTCCCAAGTTAAAATATTACATTAAAATAAATACCCTTCTGTGATGAACTGTCCAACTGTAAGTGTGTCTGGCTCCACAGAGAGCACCAGGGAATCATCTGTCCGCTGCAGGAGGAAGACAGACAATGAGGATCCAATGCCTTTCTCAATGTACAGCAAGGTCTGACCCCATTAGCCACAACTATTTTTATCAGTCACAAGAAAATAATAGCAGAGATGCCAACATTGCTAAGAAGAAAATCCGAGCAGGCATTTTTGCAAAAAAACCCTAGCGTATGTCTGGTTGAGACGACATAAACGATAAACAGCACATTCCACCCTGCGCTTTTAGAGACCAGAGCCCACAGCACCACCTTCTTGTTTTCTGTTGGTTCACAGAATTGATGCTCATGAATTTATGGATCAAAATTCACCTACAGTCGGTACGAAGCAAAACGGAACCGGTAACAGGAGCAAGTGCGTCATTCGCTTCCCGTGTCCTTTGCCCTTCAGTGAATTGGCTTTTTCTGCTGGGTGAAATTGATTTGCATTTAGTCTGACCATTTCTTTAGCTAAAAAGTGCTTCCTCTATCACAGTAGCAAGAGGTTAAAAAAAAAAAACAGATGTTGGCACCTCTGTAATATTTTTCTGTCAAATATTTTTGTCAAACTATATACCTCAGACAAAATTGCAATTTTTTCCCTATACAAGTAAGATTTAGTATTAACACACATACAGGACTGTAGCAATTGATTTAATATCAGTCATTAAGAGAAATATACAAGATGTTATGAGACCACTTCACAACAATATAAAAAAGAAAGCAAAAGGTGTGCGAACAGGACGTTTAGAAACATTCTAATTTCATACATTTTATTTCTCAAACAGCTAAAACAAAGCCTTTTTTGGGTCAAAATGGGAGTCACTATTGGAGTGAAACTGGAGCCGGAGTCTGCATAGTAGAAACCTTGGAGCCGGAGGATGTGCAGATATTACCTGATGTACAACTTAATATGGCTAATATTACTAATTAATATGTACAATGCTAAATTACAGTCAGATAATGTTCGCAGCTATATTAATTTTACCATTGTTTTACTGTCGAGCTTTGAGTCATGACTGACTGACTGAGCTCCCACTTGTTAGCTCCATCATTTTAATCAAAGTAAAGTAAGTATAAGTAGGTAATGTAACGTATAACTGAGAATATACTGGTAAACAACAAACATTTACACTCAACACAACCTATTTTTGAGGGAAAATATATCACTGCTGTCTATGATTTTCACCTAGCTCTGACAGCTGCAGTAAATCACACATCTGAATAAAAAGAAGTGCTCTTTTATGCTCCACTCATTCTGTAACTGCAGTTCATCTAAAAAAGAGTGACTGGCTAACCTTAACAAGATATTTCAAGTGTTCTCTAAAGTCATACAGTAAATATTATATTATGAAATCTCGCTAGTGTTAGATGCCTTGGATTCTGCCATCACTTCTGCGCTCACTCACGTTGGTTTGCTAGTAAAAATATCAGCACAACGAACTAGCTTTGACATCAAAATAAGCAACATGCCAGAAGAACTCCCTGATGAGGGTCTGTTAGAACAGTTTACAGCAGAACAAGACCTGGCTTTGCTACAGCACTGTCCTGAGCTTCAAGTGTGTGTCGGAAAATAGGTGTGTGTTCATGAAGTTCAGCTTCCATATGCAGAACTGTCAATCAGCTCATTAATTAAAAATATTGGGGGAGATATCAGGGTCAACTAAACTAAAAATTTGTAAAAATCAAAAAATAATTTGCGATTTTAATGACTTAAAATGGAAGACTGCCATCTGTCTCAGTAACTAACATGCGAGTCAGCCACTAGAGGGCCTCACAGACATTTTGGCTTCAGTTTTGACTCTATGTTATGATATCCACCTATATATACACACAGGTATTGCCATCAAATGGATAAAATGTATTGTTTCATAAAAAAAAGAAAAGAAAAAAAAAGCGTCTGAACAAATTAATATTATTCTTTAAGATGACTTACTCTTTTCACCGGATTCCTGTTCTGTGTGCTGATTGTGAGCTCCATTGTAGAGATCTGCTTATCCTCCCAGCGCTCTGGTTCTGCCTCTACTTGCGGCTCTGAGCCCGCCCACACACACACACACACACACACACACACACACACACACACACACACACACAAAATGCACTGAGACTTCAGCCATTACAACCTGTAGCAAAGGCAAATTTCACAGATGTACATCAATTCTACCTTCTGGAGGAGGCGTCCAGTAGTTTTTAAGTCTCCGATAGATGCGATAGAGCAGACTGGGTCTCACGGGCTTCACATCGGGCAGGTCTGGGGGTCGAGGGATGGGAGGCAGGTACGAGACAGAAGCATGATGCATCTGTGGCCATTCCTGAGATACAGAAGACAATTTGGTTGATTTAACATTCAAAATTCATAAAAACTGGAACATAAATGTACACAAAACACAATACTCACCCTTAGTGTACTAAACCAGTGTGCTGCTCTTGTTTTTAAAGGTCCAAGATACCAATATCTTAAAGACAGGCAGAGAAGAGCTCATTTAAATGTATAAAAATATACGAGTTTAAAATAACAAATGCATTAATATAGTTTCCCATTTTGCTGCATCACTCACTTGCTAATGGATGTCGCAACATCTCGGAAGGAACCCCAGCGTAAACTTAAAAGAGCAAAGACAGGCTGCTCCTTCTCACTCTGAGAACATAATGCAATAAACACCACAAAATGATCAATCATGCTCAAAAATTACCCACACAGCAACAGAGCAATTATAGTGTACCTTTATCTGAAGGACATCCAGTGGCACCGTCTCCCCTTTCAGAATAGACAGCGTTGCTGACGTGATGCATCTGAAATTCACAATCAGTTACATCCTGCCCTGACATACACGTCATACCATAGAGATAAGCAGATAAAAGATAACTAAATACTACATAAATTACTCAGTGACAAATATAGTCCAAAGAGAGAGTTTAACAGGAGTGCTTACTTTACTTTGTCATCAGTAACTATATGCAGACTTTGGCTCAAGGAGTTCTGAGAGCCCAGAGGAATGAAGCCAATGGGAGTTTTACTGAACGCTTCCTGGGATTAAAAAGAAAGAAAGAAAAAAAAAAAGCAGCACATATTAAAAGGGAAATAAACCAGTAAACGCTCAAGACCCCATAGCATCCACCAATTTTTAAATATTCAATTTCATTGTCTTTCCTACTAAAATACCCTTAGGACATTTTTACTGGAGAGAAGGATGTCATGTTATTGTCAGTGGATTTGACAAGAATAATGCCCGGATTTGGAATAAACACATAATGGCCTCATTTATCAATCATTTAGTGTGTTTACAAAAGCTGTGTATAAATGTATTCGTAGAACGAACCAAATCAGAAATTTCTGCCAGATTTACACAAGTTTAAGTAACGCGGATTTTCTATGTATTCATGTTCATATGTTGGTGAACGTCAATCAGCTGTAAAGAACCATGCATGCTCACAGCACATCACAACCACAAAACGCCATAAAAGGCAAAGCTCACAGAGAGCTAAAAATGACAAAATGATGACGAAATGCTATAAATCTTATAGTAAGATTTATAGGGTTATATAGGGTCCCGGTATTTGTCCTAATTGAATAGCTAGTCTTATTTGACTTAATTTATGGATGTTTTTTATTGCTTTCTTTCAAATCATTAATATGAAACATAGGTTTAACAACTTTTTCACTAACTTCGTGTGACAGCATAAGTTATATTATATAAACTATTAAACTGCAGTAACTCATGCCAATTACACCAACTTGGGGGCTCTTGTAGGATACAAACATTTTCTTATATTCTTATACAAAACATTTTCTTATACAACTTATATTTTCACGAATATCACATTTCTTGTGTAAATTTTTCACTGAATAATTTGAATATGAATCCATTTGTTCATAACCAGCTTGATAAATGAGGCTCACTATGAATGCTGAAGAATCTTGTATGTATGACGATTAAAAATTGGTCCCACCAACTATGCACAGATATAATTTAGAGCTTTTATATAGAAGTGCATCCGCCCATGTTAATAAAGAGAATCACAGTAAATAGCAAATAGTGAATCTCTTCATGCTTTGCCTGCAAAATAATGCCCAAGCTCCCTCTAACGAGTATTTCCCAAATTACTCCTACTGGACATGGGTAGTTTTATCAGAGAACATACCTCATCAGGTCTGCGCAGCAAGCCAGTTATCACCTGAACAAAACAAAAGACAGGAAATAATTACCTGCTACAAGATCTTATGCCAGCAAAATGTTAAAATCTTTCCAGGGAAATTACACCAACATGTTTTACCTCCTGCAGGGTTCCATCACCCCCAGCAACAATCAACATGTCCGTCTGTTCCATCAGATCCATTAGCTTTTTGGCTTGCCCTTCATAATCTGTCTATAGAAAGTTCAAGGCATTATCATGAGTTTGAAAAAAAATATATATGTTTGAAGGCTATAAAACAACACAATAAAGTCCAATACCTTTATAACTTTAACCTCAATGCCAGCAAGATGTAGAATAGGGGCTGCGTTCTTTTCAAACAGATTGTTAGCCTTTCTGTGGAAAAATGTGCACAAGAATTTTAGCACTACAATCACCATGATTAGTACAGTTTGACTGGCAAATGTTCCAGAGTGTGCTGAAAAGTGATTATAGCAAACGCTCACCCTTTGCATGCCGCAGGATTCAGGATTACTGTGGCTTTCTGCAGTGACTCCTGGGGTCCAACTAATTTCTGGCCAAATTTCTGTTATAAACCATATCAAGATCTTTGCTACTTACTATTTTGCAACATCAACACTACAATATTCCCATTATTTCTAACCTATAGTTAGGGGTGTGTCATATAATACCTACATACTGACAAATTGTTAATCATTCATTCATTCATCTTTCAATCATTCATTCATTCATTTATCCTGGTCAGGGTCGCGGTGGATCAGGAGCCTGTCCTGGAAACAGTGAGCATGAGGTGGATGGATCGCCGGTCCATCACAGGGCACATAAATTCACACACTCATTCACATCTAGGGGTATTTTAGAGAAACCTATCCACTTCCCAGCAGGTTTTTGGGAGCTGGGAGGAAACCAGAGAACCTGATCATTACCCTTTTTACCAATTCTTAGTTCTTCCTATTTAATATATTGTGCTGCATGAGCTGCTTTCTTGCAGGAATATTATTTTCCTTTCGTATCAGGTATGTTCTATAACTTGGCAGTTAACCAAAAATACATGTCACAGTTGCCGCCTCATAGCTCCAGGGTCCCTGGCTCACTCCTGAGCTGGGGTTATTGTCCATGTGGAGTTTCACATATTCTCGCCGTGTTCACGTGGGTTTCCTCCCACATCCCAAAAACATGCCTGTGGGTAATCAGGTGACTCTAAACTGCCTGTAGATGTGAAAGCGTGTACATGGTGCCCTGCAATGAACTGGTATCCAATCCGCCCCACAGCCAGTGTTCAAGTAATCCACTGCACCCCTGACCAGGATAAAGCAGTTACTGAAGATAGAATAGATAGATAGAAGAATGCATGAATACAGTATATACAGCATATACATATACATATTCAGCATTACTAATATTACTTACCCTAGCCTCCTGACATGCCTCTCTTCGCAGTACATTGTCACTGTGGGGATGAAATATGACTTATAACAGAGTTTGTTAACTGTTTTCAAGTAAAAACAGCTTCAACTATGCAAAAAAAAATCTATATTCTTAAAAGATGTGTGAAGATGTTTTGCATCCCATGAGATCCAATACAACTTCAATATCATAAAACCATGATAATAATCAACATTCACTGACTATTATATATGCAATATTCTTTATATAGATGACACAGAAAGAGTATGGAGGCGACATTTTTGTATGAAGTGCATGACTAAGGAGCTACTAACCAGTGCTTTCCGTATAACCAGTGTCCACCATAAGACAGGACACATACAGCAAAAGTCGATTTTTTCCAGTGATTTCGTAGAGTCCGTAACACTTTCACAACTCGGGCCATTGTTCCTGTGTAAATCACTAGCTAGCTACAAGAGAAAACATCCAACATTAGCATGACAATGACTGTTAAAACAAAAACCTTCAATATGTCTCAACGGCAGCGTTATTTCTACACTGGGTTTGACATTTTTCAGAAAGCATGATGACCGGTGTACCAGCAATTTCTTTCCCCTCCAAAAAAGGGAAAACTCGACTGCAACGATAGTTCCCCTCTTAAAAAAAGAACAACGTTGACAAAGAAATATTGCTGTACTGTGGCATATATATAAATATATAACTTAAACTCAATAATCTTATATATTTGTGGTTTATTTTGTGGAGTATAAATTAAAATAATAGCATAAATAATAAATGATATAACAGAGGTGTGTAGGTCGGTATGAATTCAGGGACGGACCAATCCCGACGTGCGCTGTGCTGAAAACAGACATGACGGTTCGATTCCAGATTTGTTGGAGTCGACTCAGATTTTGATTGCAGTCCAGGCGAGTCGATTCCAGGAGTCGATTCCACACGTTATTTTTTTTTTAATGTGCCAAAGATAAAACACAGTACAAGTTTGTGGTCCTATAAAATTAACATTACAGTATTAATTGAGGATATAATTCATAATTATGATGGATAAAACGAATTACAAGCGATACTGAGACATTTATTTACTCTTGGTAATGTTCCTAGGACACCAAGTGACACCAGTTAATTTATTAAAAATAAATGGCATTAAGGCGATGAAAAGCAACTTTTTGATCACGAGTATAAAAATCCAGACCACTAAATAAATAACGGTTAACAAGAGCGGCTCCGGAATCAGTTTTTCTTATGTGGTTCTCAAAGCTTCGGAGTCGACTCTCACTTCCCAGTGCCTAGACTCGGGGATTTGAATCTTTCTGGAATCGACTCCTGCTCCTAACGAAAGTGACTGCAGCGATGTTGTGGTGCGTGCAGAGATAGGTAGGTGTCTGTTCACATAAAATAATTATACTAACAATTCATAGGTATGTTATTTATTTCTGGAAGTGTCGACTATAAGATACGTGTTTTAGCTTCTCTTTCCCTTTGTTGTCTAATTAGTATTTTTTGTATAATTAATATAAGTGGCTTTTAACTTTGCTAGCTAGCTAATCTTATAAGATAATGAAGGAAATGGTGCGGCTGTCAGTTCCAGCTTCACGTAGGTCTTTGTTTTTTATTTGACTATGTTATCGTGTTGTGTGTCAGAGTCACAGAAATGGAGGTTGAAAGTTTCGTTTCCAAGACTCTTGAGCTCTTGCAAGAGGAGAGAGGAGCTGAGATAGAAGAAACAAGGTACTCCAGACAGTCAGTGTTGTGAACAGTTGTTCTCTTCTAACAGAGTTCATGTCATATGGAAACTGATTAACTTTTTTTTTTGGTGGTGTGTTTGTAATGCTTTGTTGTCAGGGCATGGCAAAAGAATCTGTCACTAAAAAATCTACAACAGAAAGGAGTATGCTTGCTGAAACTTCAGATTGGAAGCCAAAGGACGGGAATGCATGGCAGACTTCTGGTTTCATTTGAGCCCCGGAAAAGTATCGGCCCTTCAGTTCTTCCCAGTCACAGCTTTGGACCTGGTGAGGCCTTATTCTGTGACTGCTGTCCACAATGTTAACGGTGTTTGAAATGTTTTGATGGGGAATTTACTGCACTGATATCTGAATGGATCTGTGAGTCTTTCTGATTCTAATTACAAAGACTTCATTACAGCGTTGTGGACTCGAGTAACATGACTTGGACTTATCACAAATTTGCTGACTTTCAACTTGACTCGACATAATCAGAGAAGGCTTGCGACTTGACTTGAGCCCTTGGACTTGGAAAGACTTGATACATTTTCAAAACCAAAGATTAAAGTTTATACATTTAAAAGTCTTCCCAACAAACAATTATTTTCAGCAAATCAGCACCAATGTTCATTTCCAAGGTCAGTCTTCAATCAGACAGATAGCACTTCCTTGCACTAGACAACGCCAAAGTTGAAAGACTGCTCATTCCCTGATGACAGAGGCGCTTTGCAGTAGCCACGCTCCTGAAGATAGCAGCCTTCACCTGCAAAGATTATGTTATTTGCAACACCAGAAAGGTTGCAACATGTAGAACCTGTGGTTCAGGAATATCTGATGCAAAAGCAACAATTTTGTTCAGCATTTGCAAAGCAAATTCCAAGGCAAAACCAAACTGACCTGAGATAGATGGGTACACTTAGTGAAAACTTAGTCTACACCTTGTCTTATTTGAAATTGAACTGAAATATTAATTTTTTAAGTCATAGATACACGTCTCTGAAATACCCATATATTTCCATTGAGTTATAAAGTTTGTCTAGAAAGTGATGAACACTAATTTTAAAAAGCCTGCATGATTTGTATAAATTTTCTAATCAGAACTCTGGTCTTAAATTTGGTAAAGAGCGCATTATGTCTTATTTAGGACTCTGAACTTAAGTTAAGGACTTGTAACTTGACTTGCATTTAGCAGTCTTGACTTGTAATTTGACTTGGGAATTGAATGCCAAGACTTGAGACTTACTTGTGACTTGCAAAACAATGACTTGGTCCCACTTCTGCTTTAGTAGTCCTCCATTGCAGTAGATTGGCTCACCCCAGCAACTCCTGATAGAAGATGGCAAGAGGGCTGGTAGCTTAACATGAAACCAGATAGTTAGCTAAAGTTGGGACAGCCAGGGTCATTGCTAAGTGCTTAACTTAAAATGCAAGATGAGTGTCAGGTATCAGCAGATACTGACATACCTTTGGAAACCAATCCAATTATCACAGATATCACAGCTGTGGTGGAGACATGCTTGAAGACGCATTATGTCATGTGTCCGTATACAGGATCTTTCTCATCTGTCAACATGGCACAAAATCCTGACATCATAAAATGTCAATTGACTGACCGGGAAAATTTAAAATATGACACGATACTGATTCAGCATTTCAAGCCAGTTTCATTTCCTAGATCGAAACTCACTGGTTCATCCCTACATTTTAATTTCTGAAAATGTTTTCATACTTATTATATTTTAAGACCTGTAATCAGTAATGCATTACATTTCCTACTGAATGCTGAATGGAACCACAGCTAACTACATTTTGTGGCTAGCATAACTGGTTTGTTGGTTCTTATTCCAGGTGACATTGTGGGTCTTTACGAATCAGAAGGATGCAGCCAGCCTAATCAGCTTTGCTCAGGTGTGGTGACCCGTGTGACGCAAGCATCCATAACAGTTGCTTTTGATGAAACGCATGATGGCCTCAACCTGGAAAGTGATGGACTATACAATATTATGAAGCTTGCAAATGATGTAACTTATAAACGATTGACTCGGTAAGTATTTTGACCATACCTGGTTTCATCAGTGCTTTCTGTCAGCCATTTGGAGTCACACTCTTATAAATGGAAATCATTTTCCTATTTGTTTGCAGTGCTTTAAATTCTTTGAATGGGTATAGAAGTGGTCCTGCCACCCATCTAATTAGTGTCCTTTTTGGTTACTCTGAGCCTGGAATGTTGTCACAGCAGAGTAAGTATATGTTAAGACCTCTGAGAAGATTTTACAAGATAAATATGGCTCAGACTATGTAAAAACTGAATTTTTTGTTTGACTTTGCATGCTCAGATGCTTTAGAGTGGATCAATAATGGATTAGACAGTTCTCAGCAGGAGGCTGTGTCATTCGCGCTCTCTCAGAAAGACGTTGCTATCATACACGGGCCACCAGGGACGGGGAAAACCACAACGGTGGTTGAAGTTATTCTACAGGCTGTAAAACAAGGCCAGAAGGTACAACCTAGAAGTTGTAGTCAGTCATTTGTGAAATAATAAGTGTATTAAAAAATTGCTATTTAAGAGTTCAGCAGCTTTATTATTGAAAGAAAGAAGGCATTTACTTAAAGAGTTAATCACTCACCAAGATGTTATCTCTCTGTCCCAAATTACTCTGTGACACCTCACTATCTCTGCGTCGCTGTCCATTATTATTATAAAACTTTGTCTGATTGCTTCATGTTGACAATCCCTCCTTCTCTCCGGCCATTTTAGTCAAGTCATGCACTGCACCTTGACATCCTAAAGAGCATTTTTCAGCTCTGCAGTGAAGCCGGGTCTACAAAAATCATTGGTGTAATTTAATGATCCACTGATGGAAATCCCTGCAGGTTTTGTGCTGTGCTCCATCCAATGTGGCGGTGGATAATTTAGTGGAGCGCCTGGCTAAGAGCAAGGCTAAGGTCCTGCGCCTGGGACATCCAGCACGCCTGCTAGAGTCAATCCAGAAGCATTCACTGGATGCAGTGCTTGCACAGAGCGACAGCACCAACATCATCGCAGATGTCCGAAAAGACATGGATAAAGCCTTTGTAAGCTTTTATTTTCTCATAAGACTTTTAATGTAGTGTTTCCAAAATTTTCTGGTACATGATTCTGTCCCGTATACAGTGATGTAACTACGTTAAGATATTGTGACGGATTATAAATGGATTCGAAACCTGTTGATCTGGTCACAGAGTCAGATAAAGAAAGTGCGTGACAAAGGACAGAGAAGCAGCCTAAGGCGAGAAATAGGAGAGCTGCGAAAGGAACTGAAGTCCAGGGAAGAGGTGGCCATCTCCCAAATCCTGAAAAGGGCCAGTGTTATTCTAGCAACCAACACTGGTGAGTAGTACTGTACTATTGTATAAACCTCTAATCCTTATACACCCAATCATAGAGAATATGGTCCTACTTTTTCCTCTCAGGCTCTGAAGTAATATTTGTCGCATACAGGATCTAGTGATGATGGTCCACTGAAGTATTTGCCAAGCGAGCATTTCGACCTGGTGGTGATAGATGAATGTGCTCAGGCTCTGGAGAGCAGCTGTTGGATTGCACTGCTCAAAGCACGCAAGTGCATCCTGGCTGGAGACTACAAGCAGCTGCCACCCACAATTAAATCTCAGAAGTATGCCGAGAAACTAACCCAATGTTTATATTTTATTATGAAATCTTTTGTTTGCAATTGTTATGTAGTATCGAACAGTGTGATATAAGGATTGACTTATGAGAACCTTATAGAATACTTAAATATAGAAGTATATAAAGTCACTCTAAATTTAATAACACATGTTGTATGAGCATTTGAATGCATAGGCAAGTGATTTACTTCATATGATATCAGTTTCAATATGTAAATATAGCTTATGCAAATTATTGGAGAGTATCATAAACATTTTCCTTTGTCCCATGACTATTTTTTGGTCACGCTACGATTTCAAACAACTTTGATTTCACTGTTAAACAGTGCAGCTGCTAAAGGTCTGTCTGTGAGTTTAATGGAGCGGCTGATTCAGAAGTACGGAGACTCAATAGTTCGAATGCTGACCACTCAGTACCGTATGAACAGTGCCATCATGCAGTGGGCCTCAGAGCAGATGTACCAAGGGAAACTGACTGCACATCCTTCAGTGGAGAAACATTTATTAAGGTATGCGATTGAATATTAGGTCAGGCCCACTTTTATATAGCTATAATGGTACTGGAATTGTAGCATTGTTGTCTGTTTTAGATTAGACATAATGTCTCTTTGCAGGTGTTTAGTGTAGTATCTTTTTTTCATCAGGGACCTGGCTGGTGTAACTCATGTTGAGGAGACCAGCATGCCTCTGCTCTTAATTGACACTGCTGGCTGTGGTCTTAATGAAATGGAGGACACAGATGAGCAGTCAAAAGGCAATCAGGGTAATGATCAGATATTAAATCTTTGTATTATTTTCTACTCTGACCTCACATCACTGGAAATCACAATTTGGCCTAAACATTTACAGTGTAACTTTAGATTTTTTTTTTATTTTTTTTTTTCCTTCTGAAAACCCAGGTGAAGTTGACATAGTGGCACTTCATGTGAAAACCTTGACTGAGGCTGGAGTGCAGGCCAAAGACATTGCAGTCATTGCACCTTATAACCTACAGGTAGACTATTCCTTTCCAGACATTCCAATTAAAGGGAAGGTTTTGTTGAAGGAAGTTGCAAATATGTTTCCCCAGTATATCATACATTACTTTTTTGTCATAACCTTCACTGTTTATGTTTCAGGTAGATCTGCTAAGACAGAAACTCTCAAATGAGTATCCTGACCTGGAGATCAAATCTGTAGATGGCTTTCAAGGCAGAGAAAAGGAGGCAGTGCTGCTGTCTCTGGTTAGATCTAATAGAAAAGGTGAGGCAACATATGTGAAACTAGTAAATAACAACAAGGATAGGATCTAAATGATCAGTACCTCATTTGACTGTTTCACTTTGAGCTTGCAGGAGAGGTTGGATTTCTTGCGGAGGACAGGAGGATCAACGTGGCAGTAACACGTGCCAGACGACAGCTTGTAGTGGTATGTGATTCCCAGACTGTCCGAAACCATGACTTTCTCAGGAGCTTGGTTGACTACATGTCTGAACACGGGGAGGTTCGCACTGCCTTCGAGTACCTAGAGGACCTGGTTCCTGAAAACTACCACCGCGATTTTAAAGACGAACAGAATAACATTAAAGCATCTTCCACCAAAACAAAGGCAAAAAACCAACAAGGCAAGAGAAATGAGACCAAGCACAATAAAATCTCTGAGAGCAAGAGCAAAGGAAACGGCCAATCAAAGGATGATCCCCACATCAGCAGTAACCTAAAGTCAAGCCTTCCCAAACCAAAAGCAGATGATCAAATTGAGTCTCAAATTAAGAAAGAGGAGATGAGGCAGCAGTTGCTTATCTTTCTGGACAACCAAAGTCAGACAGAGCTTCAATTTCCTTCCTCTCTGAATTCACATGAACGCCTCCTAGTCCACCAACTCTGTGAAGAGCTGGAACTAAAGCATGTGAGCAAGGGAACCGGAAAACAGCGTCATATCACTGTTTCCAAACCAGTGGCAGAGCCAGAGGAGAGACTGGAAGAGGAATCAGTGTCCACAAGGCCAGAAATCCAGACTCCAGAGGAACTAACAGAAAAAGAATCCAACAGGCAACCACTAAAGCCTGCTCTAGATTTGAAAAGCTTGCATTTGGAGCGTATGCGCCGGGAGCAAGAAAAACGGGAGGAGAAAATTCAGAGCAAAAGACAGGAGACAGAGCATAAAGACAGCAAAGGGCCATCCACGAAAAAGAACAAAGGTGTAACAAAAGGTACGTTGCCTTGCATAAGTATTCACCCCCTTGAACATTTCCATGTTTTGTAGTTGTAGGAAATTAACTTAATTGGGATTTTTAACATTTGATTTTATACAAAATGTCCATCCTACCTTCAACCCTGACCAATTTCCTAGTCTCTGCTGATGGTAAGCACCCCCATAACCATGCTTCACTGTGGGAATGGTCTTCTCAGGATGATGGTTTCCACCAAACAAAGCTCTTTCTCCCAAGACCAAAAACCTCAATTTTGGTCTCAACATACCAGAAGACTTTTTTCCACATGTTTTCTTAGCCTCAAACATGTCTTTTGGCAAACCCATATGGCTTTTGTTCTTGGCTTGCCACTCTTCCATAAAACCCAGCTTTGTGGAGTGTTCAGGCTGTGGTTGTCATGTGAACAGCTTCTCCCTTCAGAGCTGTGGATCTCTCCAACTCCTTCAGAGTTACCCTTGGTCTCTTGTTTGTTTCTTTGTTCAATGCCCTCCTGACCAAATCACTGACTTCTGGTGAAAGGCCTCATCTAGACAGAGTCACAGTTGTCCTATTTTCTTTGCATTTTTAAATAATGGATTTAATGCTGCTCTGTAGGATGTTCAAAGTTTGGCATTTATTTAAATAATCAAACCCAGATTGATGCTTTTTGACTTTACTAGCATGGACTTGTGTTGGTAGTTCCATAATAAAATCTAGGGCCTTACAGGAACATTTTTATTTCTATAGAGAGCATGTTATATTTTATTTGCAAACTCAGTGGAGGTGATTTAACTAATTGTGTGACTTCTGATGGCAACTGATTTCACAGAAATGGTTGAATACTGATGCAGTCACAACTTGAACTTGTTATTTTGTTCATCCCACTTCAATATTATGGGCTTGTGTAGATTATGTGTAGATTAATGATATACTGTATAATCCCAGTTAAGTCCATTTCAGTTTCAGGTTGTAACACTACAAAATGTGGAAAAGTTCAAGGGGGGTGAAGACTTATGCAAGGCATTGTATTTAATATTATATCTCTGTGCTGGGTTAATTCTGTCCAGCTGTATATTCCACATTACTATCATGTTATTGTGACTTTCTGTCTTAGGAAAGGGGAAAATGAAAGCAGGGGCTGTGGACGTTGCTGCAGCTGCTACAGCTGAGGATGATTTTGATGCACTCATTGATGCTGTGGTGAAAGCAGAAAGCGTGTGTGGCTTCATGAAGTGTAAAGCCAGTGTGCTCACACTGGGGCAGCTGTGTGTCTACTGTAACAGACAGTACTGCCTGAGTCACCACATACCTGAGGTAGCACATGCTTTAATGACAACCTTCTCAGTAATAGTATACGTCAGTCAAAATGCTAACATTGCTAATCATAAATAAAAACTACTGCAGGACAGATCACATTATTCTCCTGAGAGCACGATAACTGGTCTCAACTAGTTTTCATTCATTCATTCATTCTTACCGATGTTGGCATACTACTATAATCAGTTTATTGTTTTGTAGGTCCATGGATGTGGAGACAAAGCGAAGGCGCAGGCTCGCATGAGAATAAGCAAAGAGGGAGTGCTGTATGCTGGAAGCGGGCAGAAGGACAAGTCCATGGATCCGAACAAAAAAGCATACCTGCAACGCAAACTAGACTCTAAACTCAAAGACATGGCATCCCAAAGAAAATCCAAGTCAAAGGATAAAGAACATTGAATATTTCAGTTCTGCTGTGTAAAAATTAATTTATTCTAATTAAACGAATAAAGTGGTGGTTTGATCTATGCATTGCATTAGTAGATCTATGCTTATATATGAGCACTTGAAATACACCTGCAACAATATTTAAACATTGTCATTTTTAGTTTTTTTTTGATTGCTAATGTCTTAGAACTTTTTAATAGTGGAATTGAAATACATGTTTAAACTATTAAGATATATTAAAATAAATGATTTATTTTAGAAAATGAGAAAAGGCACATTAGTAGTGACTGAAAGAATATGGCTGCGTGTACAGGTGGTGGAAACAGGGTTCTCCTGCAGAGTTGCTGTTCTTAATCTCCGTGATGTGTGAGGAGCTCAGCAGTCTGAGAGAGCCTGAGAGTAGAGCTGCTGTTGAGGTGCTTTTGGGTGCCTACAGGTATGCCCTCCAGGAGGAACTGTATCAGACATGGCGCTGTGGTCGGAGACCCTGGGGCAGACCCAGGACGCGCTGGAAAGGATATATCTCACAGTTGGCTTGGGAATGTCTGGGGATTCCCTCAGGAGGAGCTCTAATATGTGGCTAGGGACAGAGAAGAGACCATCTCAGACTGTTGCCACAAGGAAAAGTGGAAGCAAAAGGCAAGAATGAATGAACATAAATGAAAATTATTAAAAGGTTTTGTTTGGGAGGAGGCAAAAAAAAACTGACAGTTAAAGTTATTAAGAAAACTTGATAAGAGTACTGAATAATAATTTGTTAAACTTATGCACAACCATATGGCTAGAGCAGGGGTGTGTAATCTGAGAGCCGGTGTGGGTGCAGTTTTCATTCCAATCAAGCAGGAGCCACACCCGATTCCACCAGTTTAATCAGTTGATCCTGGCTTTCAGTAGACTCAGGTGTGGCTTCTGCTTGGTTGGAATGAAAGCCTGCACCCACAGTGGGCCTTTGTGGATAAGTTTGGACACCCTTGGGCTAGAACTTCACCAATTATCAGGAAGCAACTGCTTCTTTTCATATCGCACGCCTGTGCACTCATTACTGAGGATCAGTTTAGTTTAAGTTGTGCTGAGTGACGGGACCTGTAACAGCTTTACAAAAAAAGCTGCTACAAATGCACAGTGTGTAGCTATGTCGTCATGGAAAAGGAAGAGTCTGACATCAATTGTAGCAAAAAAGGTTTATTGAAATTTCACTATAAAAAAAAATCCACTGGATATGTCTGAAGGACCATTCTCAAACATTCAACATATATTCTTATATTTGGAGCTTAAATCTGATCCTGAAACAAAAACATGCTTGTGTAGTAAAGAATGGAAAGAGGTAGTTTTGTACTAGGAGTAGACAGAAGGTGAAATTGCTACATGTGTTTTGTTAGTAAAATGGGACAGTTCTATTAATTTTGAAAACATAAGGTATAACTAATAATGATACACAAACAGAATGAACACAAACAGAAGAGCAGCAGCATCTCACATTGCTCCCATTTAGTTATAAGAATTCAGTCCTTCTTAAGAGTTGACATTCAACAATAATCTTTAATTTACCAAATGTTCTGTCATAATGTTAGATGTCGAACCACTGTACAGTCTGTGTAACCGCTGTGTAATACGCATCCAATTTTTAATAAGCTACCTATATATTTTAGTAATCATACATGCATACATACATTTGCGAAAAATTTGTCATATCTATGAAAGCGCTGTTGTGGGCAGGGAAAGCAGGGAGCCAAGCAGACATGCAGGAGTGAAATGATTCTAAGCCCCAGTCCCTAATGATCCCGCACTTTGGACTGAGTTTTGAATGGCTCATGAAGGGCTTTTATTACTGTGTGCTGTGTTAACTGTGTAGAATCGGCAAGAAAAAAATATATGCAGTGCAAAGGGATCCTCGGGACTGTAGTCAAGAACCACTGCAGCACACATTCGGTTCAGTTAACACTAGTATCTTTAGTATAAAATAGTATTTTAGTTTCTTGAGAGGGTCTGTTATGAACATAGTTTTAAAACCACAGCTAGCTGTATTCGATTTTACCATCACTGTAATCACTGAACCTCCCTGAACATCAAACGAGCTACTAACACTATTTTTTGTAGTACAAAGTATATACAATGCATTAACTATATCCTCAAGTTATACAGTTTAAATGTATATGGTTTGTTAGTGCTATATATACAGTAGCCTAGCAATAATCATAATAATAATACTACTATAGTATGAAAATGTAATACAGTTTAACAGTCAGCATAATTTCTACATTTTATTCAATTTACAGATGCCAAACACGGCATGTCCTAAAGATTATAATTCTACCTGAATCCATGAAAACATGATCCATGCCATATAGCCAGTGTACACTGACTTGGCAATATGATATGTATAGTGACCCCTTGTCTCATTATCTTTCTTAAATTCTTAGTGCTTTAAGAATTTTGTATCTGAGTTGCTGCCTCCGGCTAGCCCACTAGGGCGTACGCACAGATTTGAGTCAGCGCTCTTCAAAGTCTCACAGCACAAAGATACACTTTGTGCAGATGGTTGGAGTGACCATTTCGGCTATTTCCATTTGTGTTCAGTCTCGATATTAATTCCAGACGAGCTGAACAGGGTGGAATTTAACACACTCCCTTTTTTCTGTTTTTGTGTCTCCTGGTAGAGGACATTGCAGTCTTTTTCTCAAGTGGAGCCACGTTGATATGTCGCCTAGTCCAAAGAGGAACTTCACAACCACATCATACAAAACCTGGCTTCATGGAGGAACGGCGACATTTTGGGCAACCCTGTGTCCCGTTCGTCTGCAGGCACCTGATTAAACAAAAAAAAAAAAATAGAAATAATCAATTAACCAGCATCTATATGAAGTGATTTCTGTAACAATTTACTTGAGCACTAGCCACATCGAAAACATGTCATGAAAAATGACTTATGCTGTCATGTCCAGTTACATGTTTCTATTAACTTTAACTGATATGTTGGCTGGCATGATGTTTAATGTTATGACATATTATGTCACATGCTAATTTTTGCAATGTGTGAAAAAAGATAACGTCATAAGTCATAAAAAAGGTATAAACTCACCAACTTTTTAGGAACACGTGTACACCTGTACATTCATGCAATTGTCCAATCAGCTAATCATGCGGTGACAGCACAGTGCAGATACAGGCTAAGAGCTTCAGTTGAAGGAGAATTCCAGCATAAAAGTAAAATTTAATATATCATTTTTCATGGTATGTTGTATTCTGTTGCACAGGACTGTGTTGCTTATTGTCCGTGTTTTAGAAGAATTCATGATTTTATGTTGTTTTCCTACTAGATGCCAAATGCACAGTTGTTGGTGCCAGATGGACTGGTTTGAACATTTCAGAAACTGCTGATCTCCTGGGACAGAAAGGCTATGGACACTCAAATAACCACTCTTTACAACCACGGTGAGTAGAAAAGCATCTCAGAATGCACAACACATCAAATCTTCAATCTAGAACTGTCCAGTTATGGCTGATTGAAGAACGGCATGAGTGAACATGTGTACAGATGTTCCTATTAAAATGGCTTGTGAGAGTACATTTAGATGTTCTGTAGAAATTCATAAAGGCTATATCTCAGTTATCCTTCAACAGTGTTCTCACCACATGAACAGCAGCATATCATGTTCTCATCTTCATCTGAATGCAACAGTAGATTAGACAAACATTTTAATTAGAGTTTTAAATCAATGCTCCTAATCCCATGTATCCGTGTTGGAATGTAACAATGACAGTGAGCGTAAACAAAGGTTAGTCTAGGCCTGTACTCGTGTTTCTCTCACAAGCATGGATGTCATGGATTTAAACAGAAGGAACTAATTTATATGTTGGTGGGTGAAAATGGTTTAATTAAATGTGACAAGAACAAAGCAAGATGATCCTACATAAAAAAGGTTAAACAAATAAAATGACCTATATGTCAGGTGACACTTCTTACAAGCCCAGAGCAAATGTAACACTTATTTCATCAGACATTATGACAGTTCTTATGAAGTATGTGTCAAAAGTATGTTATGAAGTATGTATCATGTCATAAAATATATGCTAACTAGATCACGTGACATGAGCCATCTCATCATCAAATGTTATGGTGGCTATCAATAATGCTAATATGCCACTGCCATACTGTCATGACAACTCAATAATCTATAAATTGTATCTTCTATGACACCTTAATGATGTGGTTATGTCAGTCAGAAAACTGCCTTTCATAGTTTATATCAGAAACACTGAACATGTGAGCATGAGAACAGGAGGGACACGTACTTGAGATGAAAGATGTGGGAGCAAGGCAAAGCCTGGAGCTGCTGGTTCCTCTCCCCGATTGACTCGCCACACATGCCACAGTAGAGCTCCAGCTCTTCTACGCATTGCAGGAACTTCACCACCTGCTCTCTGAGCTGGTCCTGCTGCTCCCTGCTACGGTAGATGCCCTCTGACAGGCAGTGTACCTTCAGACAAAACAGCTGTGGAAAAACACACGGGACAAAAAATGGCTAGTTTTAAACATTTTTTATAAACTGTGTTGAATGTATAGCGTTGTGACCAAACACCAAGAAAAATTCCTAATACATGTAAATAAAATGATTCTGATTCTGATTCATGCTGTGGAAGTAGACGGGTTATAAAGGTAATTTGACTGGTATTTGTTTTAACACACTTGCTTGACTTGCTTAACACACCTTGTTTCCTATTCCGTCTGCTAGTTCGTATGCTCGCTGAAAAGAATCCAGTGCCTGGAAAAGAGATAAAATAGTGTCAGAAATATAATAAATTAGGTATCTGAGAACTATAATAGCTCGCACAGTTTCAGATGCTGGTAAGTGTAAGCTTGTTTCATATTGTTCTATAATGTTTTTTAAATGCAGATTTTCAAAGCACTTCATCACCTTGTCAAGCTCCTTCTGCAGTAGCCAACACTTCCCCACTCCTAAGTGGATGGCTGCTTGTCCAAGGCGGTTGCCAATCTCTGTCATTATACACATTGAAGACTCGTAGCGAGGGAATGCTTTCTGAGAAAAGTCAGAAAATGATCAACCTTCTCATAGTAAACTCTAATGTCCCTGATTCAATCTGGAGCTCGGGTTACTGCCTGTGTGGAATTTCATGTCCTCCCTGTGTCTGTGTGTTTTTCCACCACAGTCTCTGGGTTCCTCTCACCTACTAAAAACATGGTGGTAGGTGGATTGGCTATTCTAAAATTGTCCCTAGGTGTGAATGAGTGTGTGAATGTGTGTGTGAATGATGCCCTGAGATGGACTGGTGACGCATCCAGGGTGCATTCCTGCTTTGTCCCCAGTGTTCCTGGGATAGGCTCAGGATCCACCGCGACCCTGACCAGGACAAAGCAGCTACTGAAGATGAATGAATGAATGAATGAATGAACAGTGTTCCTTATGGGATTGAGGATTTGTTCAGCAAGCATCAGAGGAAATAAAACATAGATAAACAAATAATAGCAAGCATAAATAAAGTTCTACTTTGCAATCTACTTTCACTGAGACAGAACCTTATAATACTAAAGTCACAAGCTACAAATCTTTATGTACTGAAGCCTGGAACTGTGTTGATTTAATCAAATAGCTTTTCAGAGATGAAGTTTCAGAGATGAAAGTGGCTTACATCTACATCATTGCGGCAGCGATGGATATCTGCAAAATTCAGGAGACACATGGCTTGCAGAGGACGGTCTCCGTGCTGCAGAGCGATCTTCATTGATTCCTGTGAGGGCAGACGGCATTCGTTTACTTTGTTTTTAAGGTTACAGGAGCATTAAAGATAGTTCCACAAGACACTTTCGGGAAGCACAGCCCCCCATGCCAGTTGCACAACAGCTGAAATTCGATCATAAACGTAAAGAGGAATGTGCTACTCTGCCATCTGTCCCCATATTACTGCAGTGTGATATTCATGGTCCAGAGCAATGTCTCTTTGTAGCACTGCTTGTTAGTGTAGGGACTAATCTCTTCATGACGACGGCACTTTAACATGGTACAGGGCCCTTGGCCTATTTTTCTCTGTCATAGTAAAGTTGGGTGGTCTGGCACACGACTCACAAACAGCTGCACCTGTCAGTTGTTGGACGCCATTCAGATGTAGCTACGCACAGAAACATGGAGTGTGTCACCAGAGTTGAAACTATGACAAAGCGAGTGCTAAACTTCAGTACAGTTGGGAGACATTCAGGTCATCACTGATATAATGTGTGATATATTTACAGTTGCAGTGCTTTCCAATGGCAGTCTGCTAAGTTACTGTTACATACTGAGATTTTCTAACATGACCTCACTGTCTTTATAAAACATTCATTCCCATTAATTGCCTGAGTCAAAGTGTAAAATGTCTAGTTTGACTGAGTATTTCATGACTTGCTTGTATCAGAACTTGCTCAAGGCTCTGTGTTATCTGTTCACACTTGCTTCTGCTCTTTTGATGCAAATTCAGTAAATAATCATAACACATATAATCCAGTAGCTACTATTAATCATCCAGAAACTACAGTGAAATTAATAAAAAAAAGCAGTGAAGTCTGGAACCAACAGTATGTCTTGGGAGTTTAACAGATTAACAGCTATATTCTTGGGTAGTATTTGATTTGACTTGTTAGCCAATTTGAATAAAAGTGTCTGCCAAATGAATCAGTGATTGCATTAACCTTTCCAAATGAGCTCTTACTAGAACCCTCCACTAGTGCTTACCTCACAGCATTCCATGGCATCTGGCAGACGCTCTAGCTTCCTGTAGGCCACTGACATGTGGTACTGGCTCATGGCACGGTACTTGAGACTCCAGCCTTTCCCGTAGTCATTGACAAGCTCAGCTGCTTTGCATGGAAAAAACAAGGCCTTCTCGTAATCCTACAAGAGCAAAGAATATGCATGAACATATATCGTATGGTAAAACATCCAGTGAATACTTTCTGGTGAATGAGTGAATGAATGAATATCAAAATGTACTGCATAAACATCATGCTAGGAAGTTAAAAATGGGCTATTTTTATATTTTCTATATTGTGGCAGTCAGTGCCTTTGACATACGAGTACATTCTCCACATGCCATTTCATCACAGACTCATTACACCAGACCATTCTGGGTATCCGGGGGATTAAAATCTACAAATCTCCAGTGTCAAGGTGAGTACAAAGGTCTATATCTGGACTGGCCTGCTGTATTTGGCTTGTCTTCTGTTACCCTGCATGATGCATGTTGGCGGTTTCTTATAGTGCCGCGCTGTGAGTGACTGCAGCAGAGTGACATCAGACCAGTGGAAGGTTGTACGTGACCCAACCTTTTACACTACCGGTTGTTCAGGGAGTGCGCCATAATTTTAACGCTTATGCAACTATATAGCATGCTACACATTAATCAATTTTAGTTCAAAAGCAGGTCTGAGGATAATAGCTCAATCATTTTCACATAGATAGAATTACCAGCAGCAGGGCCTTTTGAGCACTGTACCTTTAGCTGAATGTAGAAGCTGCCCAGGCTGCAGCACACCCTGCACTCCAGCATCTTGTCATCGTTATTGTGTGCATACCGCAGGGCCTTCTCGTAACTCTCCAAGGCTTTCTGAAAGACACTGAGGCCCAGGAAGGCATTGCCCATGCTCAGACACACTTGGCCGTTGAGCTGCAGGCTCACAGTGGTGCCTTGCATGTTTAAGCAGGTCTTGCAGTATGAAATGGTCTTCTGAAAGTCGCAGAGCTTCTCGTTGCTGCGGGCCAGGTTCAGGTAGCCTTCGGTTAGGTAGTCTGGGTCCTCCATCTCTCGTGCTGTGTCAATCTGAGCTAGGGCATACTGATCCATATGTGTGTGAGTGTGTTAGTGGAGAAGGAGATGACAGAAAAGCAAAGTATGAATAATTTGGTAAGAATTACTCTATACAGGATTGATCAAAGGAGTGTAAGTTCATACAATAATGCGTATGCTAAAATTATTCATACAAGGTATCTATGAGTCAATATTCTTGACGCTTGTGCTGTTGTATCTTTTAAGACTATGCCTATCATGAACGGCTCAGTAAACAGTGAATAAATCTCACAGCTAAAATATTACATGTACCTTAATGTATGGATTTTTTTCCCTTAGGCTTATATTTGCTAAGCTGCTCAGTAAGTGTATTTGCAATTCATAAGTGATTTTACATTTTTATGAATGCTGACTGGGAAATCTGATCCTAAATCCCCCTGAGACATTTCATTAATATGAAGCCAGTACTAGTTTTGTGAGCTTTCAAATGCATTTACTTGAATAACTTTTAATAGAATCATCTTTCCACTTTTACATTATATTGCGTGCCCATTTAAAGACAAATCTACGTAGTTACTTATTTCTTTTCAGTATCAGTCCACACACACTCTGTCCTATAGTTGTAACTTTCAAAATGATCAGCACAACTGATTTTAAAAAACATTCAATGCATTCTACAGGCATAAATTGTACAGATACTACACAAAAGTATGAGTACAATTTCTCCCACTCTGTTCACTACTCTTGTTTATGTTGTTTAAGAGCATTAGCGTGCTAATGAAGTCTACACTAAACTTAGCAAAGCATGTTCCTGGGAGTAAGGGGGTTTATGTCAACAAGATATCCTGAGTTGGGGCTCATATATCATGAGGCTCTCGTTACCGCTTTCCTTCGGAAGCCACAAATTTAAAATGGCTCCTCAGGATTTACGTTAGATATATCACATGTTATCACACTTAAATTCCTGTAACTATTAACGTCTGATAAGATTTGCTTAAATAGTTGAGATCACTTTGTTTTATTTGAACCCAACAAAGTAGGCAAATGGTAGTGTAATATTACTTTAAAATTAGAAAACTGTTTTAATGACATTATGGCATATGAGAACAGATGGCATTACGGGTAAAATATTAGGACAACATTTTATGTTGACACACACACACACACACACATATATATAAATTAAAAGCCATCAAAAGCTTAGAGACAACTGACAATCAGCAGTGTGTTTGTTAGTTTGTAATATTTTGATCATATGAAAAATGAAGCAGATTTATTCTAAGGGAGATAATATCACATAAATATTTGTTACAATAACTCAAACAATATATTCATCAAAATGCCTTCTTTAGTGGCTTAGCACACATGTGAACAGTCCAGGCATTCCTCAAGGACTCTCTCCTTGTCTTTTTCAGAACTTCCTAAATGTTTGTGTATCTGAGTGGAACTCTCTCTCTCTCTCTCTCACATAGCTTTCAAACCTACTTTAACCTGAGCAAATCACTTAGGTCAAGTTGCAGGCCAGTACATTACAGACAGCACCGTCTCTTTTCTCTCCAGCTGTATCAGATTTTACTGAGATAGTTGAAGCTATCCCCCAACTGCCCAAACAGGCCAAAGAGTGGAAGCAACATTAACTTCATTAAAAAAAGAAATTACAAGAAAAGAAAACAATGAACAATAAGTTGTTCATTTGTTAACAGAAGAATTTGTGGCAGTAGTACAAGTAGTACAGTAACTGATTTATTATTTTTTTTTTCATTTTGTATTTAAAATATAGTGAATTTGCAATCTTAATTCTAAACTGATTCTCAGTTTCAGATGCTTCTGATGGCAGAATTTAGTGAATCAAGTGTGTTACAGGAGCTGTTTCTGAACATTAAAAACTGGTCATTGCTAATGATCAGTTATCAACAAAGAACTTGATAGCTTTTTCCATATATATAGTACATGTTCAATTCTAAATTTTGTGACTACATGCTGCTACACACATTTCTATGATGTTTCTATGTGAATGGTTATAGACAATATTCATGTAAATCATATAATACCATAATCAAACTTGTCTTTATGGACAAAAATTCATGTTTTTCTGAAATATAATATTAAAGCTTACAATGATATGTGAATCCTTAAGAGATGTGGGTCAGTCTGTCTAACTTATTATAATATGCATTAGCCTTATTCTAGCTAGATACCTCAATCTATATAGCAAGCTACCTAGCAAGAATTAGCAAATAACAATACTTAGTTACTATTTTAAATAATAGCTATCCAAAACAAGTATATGCTATGAATGTACAATTATATCATTATATATAGAAAATGGATATCAAGGATTTTTTTTTACACAATTACACAAATATTTAAAAATATAAAACTTCACATACCTAGTCATAATATCAAATTCTCTAATAAATTTGAAAAGCATTATGATATCAGTAATATGCTGACAAACATGAAAAATGTAGCTTACCTTTAGCATCTCTTTGTATTTCCCCATCTCTGAATGTGCTGTGATCAGGCAACCTAAAGCCCTGAACTTGCCCCCGGGATCAGTGGTCTTCTCCAGAACCTTCATCCAGACATGTAGAGCTTTCTCCGTCTCGTTTGACTGGTAAAGCTTGAGCCCTTTCTCAATCTGCTGCTTTGTTTGGTCCTGGCCCATCTTTGTGAACATGTGCCTCATAAAAATATTCCTTTACCTGGCTCTTTGGTCTTCAGAAGAACCGAAAGCATACAATCCCTTTCCGTCGCTGTTTGGACGTAGAAGCAGATAAGAGATAGACAGCCCACGCCAGGCCTCTGCACCCGCCAGCCTCTTTATTCCACCGTGCTCAGCTTCGGGTGCAGAGGCAAGAGGAAGGAACTGGATCCACTGCATACAAGAACCCCAAAGCCAAGATTGCTCATCACTACAAGAATGTCATCTGTGCTGCTCAGTTTGAAGGCCAGACCTGGATCTTCTCAACGAGTCACCATAGAAGCTTTAGAATACTCCAGTGACGTTTGAAGACACTGAATGCATAAGTTCCACTCCAAGGTGCTGGCAATGATCTCCCAGAATATCTACTCCCTCCACACCCCAGTGGGAGGAATTCTGTATCCCCTGCCCTCCCTTTCTTTACCTCTTTCCTCCCTCCCTCTCCTGGCCTGGCGCTGTAGCAGATGGCCTTGTCAGTCTGGACCATGTGTCCCTGCTGGAATCCAGCTTCAGTCTCTGAAAAGACCCAAGGTCACAAAAGACGCCTACATGCTTCGCCTCCAGCCTTGAAACCAACCCTTCACCTCACCTGCAGATTTTTTTTTTCAATCAGACATCAACACCACAATTAGTAATGAAACAGGAAAATGCCTAAAAAAGGGTCCGGAGTTCTGCAAGATTCAGGGCTCAGCAAATGAGAAGCTAAAAACAGACAGTAATTTCACAACATTAAAGCTGAGCAAGTCAAACACTCCTTGCACTGGCTGGCGAGTTCCTGGGGGCGGGCCTTGTTAAAGCGCATATGTGCCACCCCCCCAAACCCCCCACCCCCCCATACCCCCTGCTCTGGTGTCAGCAACTGATGCTTAGAATAGTTCACAAAGTCTGACATGGTATTTGTCTTAAGTTACAGTATCAATGCTTCTTGAGACACATCAATGGGATCGAATTATCAAGTTCTAGCTTTCCCACCCCCCTTTCCTTTCAGCTTGCTTCGAGGATACAAATAGGCACTTTTAACACCTTGCCATTCACAACTTTCCCAAGACATGTCTCTGGACTTTGTAAGTCACGGCATGATCATAACACAATTCCTGGAGGGTTGATGATCAAGACACAGACTTAGCCCTCATTAGCTTTGACTGTTCACATTTCCCTGTATAACTAAATAAACAATTTTATACAGAAATTTATTAATTTAATTTAATAGTTGCCATGTAAGTAGTTTGTTTATCTTTACTAATTTGCACAATTTGTAATAAGCCTATGGAAATGTTAATTAGACATCAGTTACTTATATTTGTACCTAGTATTGGATCCTATGTGATTTTTTTAAGACTTATTGCCATTAAACATATTCATAAAAAGGATAAAAAAAGGATATGAGCAGCTAAAATAAGTAGCAGTATTAGATGATGAAGGGAAGTTAAAGCTTAGTAAGAGTTGTGAATTGAGGAAATGCCATAGTGGTTGGGTCAAACAGGTTAATTTCTATTCCCGTAGCCTTCCCATGTGATTCACGTGATCGGCAATGATTTGTGGCTGATGAGGAAAAGCAACAAGAGCCTAAACAAAGAGATGGGAAGTGGCAAAGCACAGTTACTTCATAAACACTTGTTGACTGTGGATTGGGGCGTTGTCATCCTGGAAGTGACCTCCCCTATCAGGTCTCTTCATTTCATGTTTCATGTATACGCAATACATATTTTTTATCAGCAGTCATCTAAGCCCTGTATTGTAAATAGCAGAGTACAAGCCTGTGTACAGACATTTTAGGGGCAGCTTCCAGCCCCAACTCACTCACACACCATTACACTAATCCTACCCTCATTTTATCACAGTGCCATTCATAAGCACACACACTGTCCATAACGTGTAGTGCCCTGTTTAAACTCTAGTGAATCACAGTATTCCTTGAAGAAGACTATTTTAATGTTTAAATATGTATAGTTGGGAGGGAACTTGGGGGTGGTCATCCAATATTGTCAAAGAATCATACAATCCATGCTGACTCAGACCTAATTCCTGCATTCTTGAGTTATGAGGAGGCCATATAAATATAGATACTACATACTGACCAAGATTCAATTAGATTTTATTTATATAATGCTTTTAAAATTAGACATAGTCAGAAAGCAGCTTTACAGGAATCCAGATATAGATTTAGAATTAGATGAGCAAATGAGATCCTAATGAGCAAGCCAGAGGCAATAGTGCTAAGGAAAAACTCCCTGAAACGACATGAGGAAGAAACACTGGGAGGAACCAGACTCAAAAGGGAACCCATCCTCTTCTGGATGACACCAGATGGCACAAATATGAGTCATTACTCTTCATAATTGTATGCTTTAAAGTCAAACAGCGTGTTGAAAGGATCTTCAGTATGAGTATCATGGTCTTCACCTTAGGATCTCTCTGGACACATCCCTGTAAGAGTAGAAGGCTTACTGGTCTCCAGTGAGGTGCTCAGAATGAGGTGTGGAAGAATGAGATGCGCTATCACACATCATTCACTTGAGAACTTTTAGCTTAGCTTGTATTACTGTGCAACAGGAGATATATGGTCCATATACAAAACTTTCACATATCATGATTTGTTGTTGTAACTGTGATGCCCTGACATCTTAATGCATTATAGACACTGGCAAATTTAATTTTGAGAACAAGAGTCTTCTTTCAGAACCAAGTTTGTGTGCTTTAATAGAGCAGACACACAATACTGAAATATAAAACCTTCTCTTCAACTGTCTCTCAGATGGGTTTGTTTTGATTTTTCAGTTTTTTCAGCTTATTAAACCAGCTCTACCCTTTTATTCTCCTCCTGCAGTAAAACCTCCGGTCCTTCACCGGCTCTCACCTCCATATCCCTCAGAGCTCAGAGAGCAATTTTAGTCCACTGAGTTGGTTTTCTGCTACAGCACTGTGCAGTTTGCTCTTAATTTTCCCAAGGTCTGAAAAACTTGTACGTCATTTAAAGTGTTACGTCACTGTGATTATTTTACATTCAGTGTAACCAGCTGGTTAGTAGCTTTCAAACAAAAATGGAAAGAAGTTAGAAGAAAGAAGTTATTGTGTAACCCCCCCACACACAATAATACGTGTGTATTATTGAAATTGAATATTTGTACTGTTTCTTAATTAACTTACTTTTACTCCTTACCTTTTTATTTAGACATTCAATGTCTTTTCTTCTCTCATTCAGCCAGTCACTGCACGCTATACAGCAACAGAATGGGCTCCTAGACACTTTATTTAGAAAAAACTGGTCCTTAGTAAAATGTTTGAATATGCTGGAGTAGCAAAGACTCATAAAATGAGGTTCTTCTTTGCCTGTCTAGAAAGAATGAACTTCATTGAAAAAGCATGATGAGGTAATGTAGCCTGTTTTCTTTGCTAATGCCAGGTTAGAAAATCATCGATTCCAGTAGCTAACAAACTGGCTAGGTTGCAACTCAAACATTGGTTTGTTGGTAAACATCGGTTATTTACATGATATTTTACTTCTGATTAATTCATTAGCAAACTAAGCAGCATTAGTCATGCATATGTCCAGCAAACCTACTGAATCTGAATGAAGGTTTTTTGGCAAAATAGCATATTTGTTTATAACAATTTTATGTTACTCTTAACATGAAAATATGAAACAATTTCATCAGTGAAAAAACATTTACTTTTTATTACTTGAGTACAATGAAAAATAGCACATTTTATACGTTCACTTGTGTACATTTATGGTGGGATACTTCCACTTAACTAAGATTTTGACACATTATCTGCACTTTCACTTAAATATCATTTTTCTGTTTCCACCCCTGCTCTTTCCAAAAGAACTCATTTCTGAGTTTCACAGCAAACAAGCTGAAAAATAATGCAGTCACACTCTTTTTTCCCTTCAATTCAAGGTTGTAACACTACAAAATGCGGAACAATTCAAGGGCGCGAATACTTACGCAAGTCACTGTGTGTGTGTGGATAATATAAATATAAAATAAAGTTGTTTTTTTTTTTTGTAGTGAAATTCAGTATGATCATAAATGCTGATAAATAAACACGTTTAAGAGGAGCTGCTGCTGTTACTGGTCTGCTGAAGGGATTATTTCCGGCTCACTTGATATTAGACTAAGTGTAACGTGGGCCGTTACCTAAAAGGAGTTCGACACCCCTATATTGGACCGTGCAGCCTGATGACTAGAGCTAACTTATCTTTGTAATGCTGCACTCAGTAGCTGTTTAACTGAGGGTTCACGTGAGCTTTAAAACACTGCAGACTGCACAAAAACTGACATACACTATGACTGTCAACCATTTCAGATTACTCAGCATAGTTATAACTGAATAAAGGGCCCTTGTTTATTACAATTTGGAGTCAGAATGATGACCAAGCATCAGTTTTGCATTGTACATCTTAATAAAGATTATACTAAAATGACTGACATGATCAGTGGTCCCTACTCTTACTCCGGGACAGCTGATAAGAGCAGGTCACAACAACTTATTGTCAGTAATAAAACTATAAGAAGGATTGTTTTTACTGCTCATAATATAGTTCTTGTGAAACTAGACACTGAACTGTAGAACTAAATTCCACTGAAGTGCTGATTTAGCTGGTAATTAGAATTTTGCATGGCTTTTCTTAACACTGAATAAAAGTTAAAGATATAAACACTGCCTTGTGCTAGCAGTTAGTTTGTCTTACATCATCATTATACAGGGGTCAGTGGTGGCACTGGACTATTGTTCGGAAGGTTCTGAGTTCGAATCTCAGTACTGTCACTGCTGGGCCCTTGAGCAAGGCCCTTAACCTTCATCTGCTCAGCTCAATTGTAAGTCGCCTTGGATAAAAGCGTCTGCCAAGTGAAAATACAAATGTAACTTTTTCAGCATCACAGCAAACATGTTATATGATCCACATATTCCACGTACTATGTCCCATGTCCCCTTGTAAATGGCACTTAAACATCAGGCCAGAACGAATTGCCAGTTTGTGAGAAGGATTTTAATCCCTTTGATAACTGACACGACGGACGTGGCTGGGTTCAGCTTGAGCGTGTCGGCATCGCCTTTCTTGCATTTGTCCCGGAAGACGTAAATACAGCCGTTGCAGCTGGCCACCTTCCAGAGCGAGGGCACGCAGCTCCACACCTCTGGGAAGCGCAGGCGTGTGAAGCTGTCCAGCAGTGGGTTGTAGCACACCAGCGAGTCGCCCTCAGCCACCACGAAGATCAGGTCCTTGTGGGCGGCGGCGTGCATGCGGCCAGCGAAGGGCAGCACGTACGGCTTGGTGCGGCATTTCTGCGTTGCTGTGTCGAAGCACTGGATAAGGCGGGAAGGCCTGGTAAAAAAGTCGGCGTCGTTCTCTTCTCCACCAAGGAGGTAGATGATGCCGTCGAGGTGGACCCCTGCGGCGCCGGACACAGCTGTGTCCAGCTGGCTGGTCTCTGTCCATGTGTTGGCACGCACTGTGTAGTAGACGACGCCGTTGGACAGTGTGTCCTGAAGCGTCTTGCCCCCGAGTGAGTAGATGGCATCCTCGGAGGCTACGGACACCAACGCGTGGTGCAGGCGGTCACGAGGCAGCGGCGCACACCGCTCCCAATCCATTGTGCGCATATTACACTTCCACATCCGCCGTGGGATGGAGCCGCCCACCACGTACAGGTCGCCTCCATGCTTGCAGGCTGCAGTGATCTGATGGCATAAGCTATTCTGGCCGCTCACACTGATGGCATCATCGTCAGCACAGTGAAGTGACACGGCCAATGAGTGTGTCCGCGTCTCCTCCTTGCCTATAAGGTAGATGTGTACATTCTCTCCAATCTCCTGAAACAGAAGGACTCAGATTTTAAAACAACACTGCTTTCTTAATTGCTCTGACAATCATTCAGTAAAGCTTAATGTCTAAGAAACGTAAAGTTATGTTATATAGGCCAAACATTGCATGCATTGATTAACTCACCTTTAGGCTATCAGAGAGCTCATCTGCAAACTCCTCTCGTTCAACTTTGTTGTGGTTTATCCAAGACTCGATTGCTGCAGTTGGATTTTGGGAACTCGGAACACCATCTAAGTTAGAGGCAAGACATTAATGTAGTCAGTGTGATGCTGTGCTTCAATAATGAGTCCCATGAGTGAGAGCTACTAATTTCACTAGCCGTTACTAAACTGAGTAAAACACACAGTACAGTGCAGCAACACACAGTCACCTAGTTGGTGTGTTACCAGCTAGCAGATTAGCCAAATTACCCAGACAATTACATCATAAATAAGGAGAGGCGAAGGAAAACAAAGGTAGATAAATGGAGCTACAAGAATATATACAGTATTATACAGATATTTGTACAATGACACATATTTAAAGTGTGATATAGATCTTTATACTGTGACACAGTGTATAGATTCTGAATTCTTTTCAGGATAGAGTGCAAGATGTCCACTATGGTTAATGAGAGCCACAGATCTTGGGGAAAAAATAAAACTGTTCATGTGTTTTTCTTTGAGTTGGCTTTGATGACCCTGAGTCTTCTACTGGAGGAAAGAAGTGGATGGAAAAAGTGTCCAGGGTGAGAGGAATCAGCTATAATCTTGCCAGCGCACTTCATGACCCAGCTGTTGCAAATGTCCTGAGGCAATGGCACCTCACATTGAAACACTTTGTCGAGAGAAAACACTGTAGTTCACAGATGAAATGCTAACAAAGATATTCTGCCTTTTTGTTACGGGCGAAAACAGGATATGAGTCACCACCAGACATATTATCAAAAACAGAAAAACTATGGCTACATGAAGTCACCCCACCCAAGCACTTGCTTATTTTCAGTAGTCTGTATTATTACAATAATAATTAGCTTGTCAGATTTTTATGGTAAATTATGCTAGTTGACACTTTTTTGCTTATGTCATTGGAATGATTTGTCCACTCCTGAACACAAGACGTTTTTCAGTCCTACAGCACCCACCTTTGATGATGTCGATGAGGAGACGTAAAGGGAGGTTGAGGAACTCCTCTGTCTGGTGCAGCTGTACCAGATGAATCTTAGCACAGTGCTTAGCTGCTGTATAGAGCTCCTGGTCACTGTGTCTGTCTGCCAACCACATCACCTGAAACAGAGATCTGAATTAGCCAGAGCTACTGCTTTTTGAGGTTTGGAGCAGTCGAACAGTTCTCTTCGACTCACCTGAAGACAGTTCTTGACATCCACGGTTCGCGAGAGGAAGCGGGAGCACTCCTCAAAGAGGGCCGTGAGCTGGTACATGTCAGCCATTTCGTAGGTGTCTTGCAGGTCTTCCACCTGCAGCTTGATGGTGCCGTGGTAGATGTAGTCCACCAGCAGCTGGAAGACAGCTGCGCTGACGTCTTTCAGCTCGATGTGGCGATCGTGAGTTTCTCGAAGGTTCGAGGTGAACATGGACCTGAAGAAGCTGCTTTGGGCCGAAAGCACCAGGCGATGCAGGTGGAACTCTCTGCCCTCCACAGTGATGGTGACATCTGCAAACAAACCATCCTCCAAACACAGGTCCATAATGCTCTTAACCACACGGCTGGAGTGTGAACGGTCTGTAAATGTATAGCCCTGGAAGTAGTTCTCCTCTACGGAGGAAGAGCCCACGCTGAGGCCCCCATCATCACACGACTCCATGGCATCTGATGTGGGCTGCAGCTGTCTAGTCTGGTGGACACATTACAGACCATATATACATTTATTCATTTGGCAAAAGTATGTCTCTTATTACTTGACTGTACATTAGGTTGCGAGAAGAACTAAGATTCAGTAAAGACGAGAATTAAAGGAAATTATAGTAATCAGGACAGACTCCAAGATTAAATCACAAACCAATCAAACATTGAATGATACAATCTTAGGTTAGAAAAAGAGTAAGAGTGACATGTAACGGGAATTTTATGAAGCAACACAGGTTATCAGGGCAGCCTGGTGGTACAGTGGTTCGTGTTGATGCCTCACAGCTCCAGGGTCCCTGGTTTGAGCCTGAGCTCAGGTTCCTTGCATGTTCTCCCTGTGTCTACATGGGTTTCCTCTGGGTTCTAGTTTCCCTCACACCTCCCAAAAACATGGTGCTAGGTGGACTGGCTCGTGTGTGTGTGTGTGTGTGTGTGTGTGTGCACATAGTACCCTGCAATGGACTGGCATCCCACCCTGTGTGTATTCCTGCCAGATCCACCACAACCCTGACCAGGATAAAGTGGTTACTGAAGAACAAAGGCCATCAATCACCTCAGTAACTAACAGTACAACAAAAAAACACACTCAGTATTAGAGCTGATTTAATTATTCATTATGGAAATGCTGTTTCAACAAGTATAGACTGTGATCTCTCTGTTTCTTCAGCAGGTGGCCATATATGAGAAGCTAGTCATGGTCTGTGATGTGCCTCACATTTCCAGCTTCCAGTAACACACACAGGCCAAGCAAACTTTACTTTCTGTGCTAGCTTGTATATTAGATTAGTCACACCAGCAACTGGTAGCAAACCAGTGAAACATAAATAATATCCTCGTCTTTCATCATATCAGGTTCATTAACATAGCTCACCAACTACACTCTTGTTTACTTAGACACTATTTAGCCTGTTACAAACCTAGCTATCAGTAACTAGCTAGCAAAAAAAGTAGCTAACGCTAGCTGTAGTTCGTCAGCATATAAATCCAATGGCTCAATAATACATGAAATAGACAAGTTACTATTTGTAAAACAGTATAGCGTACTTGCGGGGGTTATGCACTTTTCAGTTGCAGCTAACCAGCTCTCCAGTGAAGCGTGTTTTCATTAGCCATATCTTGCGTGCTACATGTTGCTATGAGGGACAGGCAGAGAATCCGGCGGTGTTTCTGCAGCTCGCTGCTGCCGCATGGCGGTGGAGGCCTGTCATTGCAGCAACAGCAACAGCAACAGGAGCAGGACCAGGCTTCCTCATCAACAGACTCTGCACCTGGTGCTTTCTTTTGCTCCATGCACTAAGGATCAGGATTCCTTTCAGGATTTTACAGCTACTAGTGTAAATGCACACTGGAAACAGTTCAAATATACAGCAGAGTAGCTGAGGGCCCAAGGCAGTCCTGGGATTTGAAATCACAACCTGGCAACCTTCTTTTAAACCTAAGAACCTAAGATGATAGCCTAAGATCTAATAAAACTGTTGGTTATGGTTAAGGCACCCATCATTATTCAAACACATTTCAAAATATCAACGGTCAAATATCAAGGCCTGTATATATACATACAGTCAGGTCCTGAAGTATTTGGACAATGACAGAGTTTTTGTGATTTTGCCTTTATACACCACCACAATGGATTTGAAATAAGACAATCAAGATGTGATCGAAGTGTAGACTTCGACAAAAACATGGCATTTTCCATTTAGGAATTACAGCCATTTTAAGCAAAGTACCTCCATTTTCAGGGTCTCAGAGGCATTTGGACAAAGTGACTGATAAGAAGTTAATTGACCAGGTGCAGTCCATTCCCCATATTTTTGTGGAACCTCTTAAAATAAAGCTGAAAGTCTACACTTCGATCACATCTTGATTGCTTTATTTCAAATCCACTGTGGTGGTGTGTACTGTGGCCTCTTGGTTTCTTCTCTGACAAGTAGTTTCCTCACCTAGTTACATTTTTATTGGACAGTGGGAATATGCTCGGTCTTATTCTTTCCTTTTTTAATAATGGAATTAATGATGCTCTCTAGCATGTCAAAATTTGGGATATCATTTTTTTTATATTCAAACCCTAACTGATACTTTCCCAGGTCTTTCTTTGTTTTGATATATTTTCTAACAAACTCTCAGGCCTTCCAGAAACAGCTGTACTTTCATGGCACAAAACATTAAACTAATTATGTGACTTATATGTAGACTAACTAATGCAGAGGTTTCACAGCAAAGGGGTAAATACTTATGCAATGACAAGTATTAATTTTTATTTGTAAATATTTTTTTCAAACTATATTGATCCCCCCCATCCCTCACTGAATATTATGGGCTATTTGGTGTAGCTTCATGGCATAGACCTACAGTATAATCTCAGTGAAGTCCATTTCAGTTCTAGCTGTTAAGACTGAAAAATGTGGAGGGGGTGAATACTTATGCAAAGCACTGCATAGTAATATCTTACAGACAGGATTTTTTTCCACTGTGAGTTGGCTGAAATGCGGGTTTTCCGCAGGTGGAGCAATGTGAGAAGAAATAAAGCAACTGCGACACAAGGGTTTATCTGTGAGGAGTGGAAGCTGAGTAACAGTGTGCCTCTGCTCTTCTCCAGCTCTTGAACCCGGGCGGATGTTCTGACGTCACAGTAATGTCGGGGAAAATGCAGCTCGTTCAAGTCGCACGGCTTCTTCTGTGTCTCGTGCTTTTCCCGGACCTGTGGCACTCACATCCAGGTACTCCTTTCCATTCCTAACTTTTGCCTATTTGGCCATTTTTGTTTGTCAGTTTTCTAAAGCAGAATGGGTGCGTTAAACTTACATTCTTATGTAGCCTCCAGATTGGATATGATGGATATGATCAGTGTGTTTTCAGACCTGTAGCTTGTTGTATTGTACACCTTGTAAACGCACAGACTTTGCAATAATGTATACAAGCAGGAAATTATTTTTAAACTCGGAATAAAGCTGCACATCCATAAAAGTGACTCTGCATTCATAGCATTCCATTGCCTAGTTATTCAGCCAAGTGTTGGCTCAGACATTTGTCATCAAGTACTGCACTTCAGCTTAGGACATGAACTTAACTGACTGATTGCTTTTGACTGTTTTTTTGTCCAGTGGAGACTTTGATTTTTAGGGCTATATGCTATATTAATGACAAAAGAGAATTTAGATTCTGTATCTGGCTATTTGGGTTTGGGAGGCATGGTTTGCTTTGCACCTCTGGGGTTGGGGTTCGAATCCCGCCCCCGCCCTGTGTGCGCAGAGTTTACAGAGTGCGCAGAGTGTTCTCCCTGTTCTTTAGGGGTTTCCTCTGGGTACTCCAGTTTCCTCCCCCAGTCCAAAGACACGTGTTGTAGGCTGATTCGCATTTCTGAGTTGTCTGTGATGTGTGTGCGATTGTGCCGTGTGATGGGTTGGCACCCCGTCCAGGGTGTCCCCTGCCTTGTGCCCCAAGTCCCCTGGGATAGGCTCCAGGCTCCACTGCAACACTGTGTAGGATAAGCGGTACAGAAAATGGATGGATTTGGCTATTTAATGACATTTTTTCTTCAGAAAATACCACTATAAATTGTCCTAAATTGTCCTGGAAAAAGTAACTTCTGTGACTCCTTTAATTCTTTATCTACGGTGTGGTACTGGGCTTACTATTGTACTAAACAGTAGGGCATGTAAACCTCAACCTTCCACACTTCACAATAAGATTTCCATTCTTAAGCAAAGATTTTATATTTAATGATACCACTGAATTTTTTATGATACAGCTAGATTCACTAGCCTGTGATTGAAATGTGACCAGCTTTGTATAGAAACTGGTGTAACCAACTGTTAATTCATGAATTATGATGAGAGTGAAGGACTATTTATCATAAGTATCATTATCAGAGTTATAGGCATAAGTTATAAGTTATAAGTATCATAAGTTATGGGCAACCTTGCTAGCCTGTTTACACATCAGTTTAAAAACACGAATTATTTTTGACACTCTAGTTGTCTGTTGTTTTTAGATAATGATAGATTTATAGTCAATTATAATTCTGTCTGATCGTTACACCCCTACTAAATAGTTTGTCCACTGACCTTACTGTCCTACTTTGTGGGCAGAAATGTTGGCCCATTAACAAATAAGTTAATTTCACTGCGTAAAGGGAATAGCAGGTGTCAATTTTTCTTATTTATGCATTAAATATTTATTCAGGTTTATTATGTTTTTGAAGTTCCATACTTCTGACATTTCTGAATGACAGCCTCATGGAAGATTAACAGTTTAAAGAGATTTAATAAATAAACCTTGTGTGCAGATGCTGGTTCACAAGGAAAAGTCATGGGCCAAACTTTAATCACCTCTGTCAGTGATGCCAACTTGGTATATGAGGTAGGATCTTAATACCATTAAATAATGTTAATTTTAAAATTATAGAACACATTTCAGGATTAAACACTGTACTGTATACATTTTAAAATATTTTTTGCATTCCAATACTGTTTATAACATCCAATGCCTCCATTGACTTGAAAGCCTATGTCACATGAGTGGGCACTTGCATAACTACAAGATGTTTTTGCTTTTGTTAAAAAAAAAACTCATCTTTTAGTTATGCAAGTGCCCATTCGTCTGACATAGACTTTCCAGGGGTTATCTAACTTGAGCTACTAAAGTACTGGAACATGGTCATGAGGATTCCCCTGAGACACATGAGAAGAGAAAGTTGATTAAGGTGTGTTAAGAACAATATTGGAATGTTGAAGGATACATAAGAAAATATTATGATGACATCACTCTGTTCATCCTAGTTTTTACTGAGTGGACTTGTGATTGATGACGACAACAATGTTGGAATGTGGGACCAAGAAATGGCGTCTATGCGGAAGGGACGAGTTTTCTTAAGCCTTATAAATGATGACATACCCAAAACTGTGCCAGCGATGGAGGAACAGCTGGTCACGCTTGAAAAGAAAGTGCAGTCTTTTAATCAGGATAATTTTGAGACACTCATTCTGGGAATCATCTATTCAGCCTACCAGGTCCGAGAGAAGAGGCAAGAGAGTCAGCGGAAGGCGTGGGCAGGTATCCTCGGGCGCCTAGCAAATGTCACTCTGGTTCAGCTACGCAGATCTTGAATTATGCCGCAAAATGCAGAAAACAATCAGAGCCTCCAGTCTTTCATCTTCACATATGCATGAAACACAATATAGTCAATGCTGAGAGAAAACTGTGTTATTTGTGTATAATATGTATTTCCTTTCTGTATGACTATAATTCTAAGTAAGCTTATAATATCTATATTTCCTTTCTGTAAGTAAATATCAATGGCAAGATGGAGTCTGTAGTTGATTGTGTATAATGTTTAGTAGTAGTGGATGCCCAACTTGTTTTCAGTGTCTTTTCTTCAGTCTTGCTTTTGCTTCTCACATGAGTTTACTGTAATATGTATGAATCATTTGTACCCCTTGCTGCAGAATCCTCCTACCTGGGTGGAGTCAAAATAAAAGTCCAGGAGGTGGAGACAACTCAGTATGTTTCATGCATGATAAGTGAGTTTGTTGTTCTGTGTTATATAATATCTTGTAGGTTAGGGTTGGTCTTATAGGAGGAGTTGGATCAGGTCCAGCTCCACCCTAGACTTTTGGTTCTGCAGCAAGGGGTACTCAAACATCGGGTTCTGACCAAAATTAAGTTTTCCATCCAGTAATGTACTTTGACATCTCTACTTTTGGAAACCATAAGTATATTTCATCAAAACAATTTTTTTTTTAACTTAAATGCTTTCATTGTATAGACTTTCTGAAAAGATCACAGTTCTGCCTCTGCAGTAAATGCACTTAGTTTGCCAAAAGGTGTCTAAAACACATATCAAATAGTTCTGTAAATGTATTATTTTTGGGTCTGTTAAAGGAGGAGTAGGTGTTGCATTTTTCAGAATTCATAAAATAGCTAAAGGTACAGTTATATACGTCAGTGGTTCTCAATCCAGTCCTCTTGGCCCCCCAGACATTGTGTGGTGTGAGTTGGGATAGAGCAAAAGCATTGACCTGAGGGGCGCTGAAGATCGAGGACTGATTTGAGAACCTCTGATTTACGTAACATCCATCCATGGGGTCACATACGGGATGTTAGATCAACCATGCTAAAACCATTATTACTAATATCCTCATGATTGTCAGAAGATAAGAAGTGGATTGTCCTAACTAAGTGTCACTAACCTAACTTATATCTTTAATATCAAGCCAAGCTGTTGAGGTTTAAACTATATGAAAGCAGCAAACTCAAAGTCAAAATGCTTTTTTTTTCCCTCAAGATATTTTTGAGGAAATCACAGTTTGTGAATTACAGTGTAACTTTTGGAATTTGTGACAGAATTTGTGATTGAAACAACTTGACTAACAGAGACAGAATTCGGAAAAACTAGGACAGTATGTGCTTAGTCCAACATTATACAAACATAAGACTTCTCTATCCAAACACCGCATAGTCCTCTCCATAGACTGTAGTGTTCTTCGAAAAAGTGTCTCTTGCTCAAGATGCTTACATTGCTTACAAAGCAAACACTCACTGGATGCAATGTAGATTTTAATCAGAGGCTAGATTTCACCAAAAAAGTCATATTTTGTGATTATATAAACAAACAGAATTACTTGATGAAGTCTATGATTTGGCTGGTTTAGTTCTACAAGATCTCTGGGCTCTTTCTAACTCTGGAGTCTGTCAGCTGAAATCAGGGACAAATATGAAGTTGTGAAGCATCACTTCACCCAGGTACACACAGATGGCTAATGTGACGTAAAACAGCATCGACAAAAATAACAGTACATGATCAAGGACATACATCAGTATAGTATGTACTGCTAGTCTGTATAGTACGAACTCTGCTCTGTTCTCTGCAGTTCATACACTTTGGAAGTCTCTATAACCATCCATTTTTTTAAAACTGGTACACTTGCCTTAGTCTTGCTTTTTGGCTATATACAGTATTAAAAGCAGATTTGGATCCATAACTAGGGTAGCCAACATTCCATGGGACAGAAGATGAGGCAGCAGGGGAGGAACCACTCTCTATGTGACAGTGATTCTCAAATCCAATCTTTGAGGCTCAGTGCCATTGGTTTTTTCATGTTTTCCTTGCTCCAAACACAACTCTACTTATCAAGCTCTCCATAAGTTAGATCAGATGTGTCAGAAGCAGTATACACATGGCTGACATGTACACTGATGCCTTCTTCAATACTGCATCCTTCAGCCTGTGACCAGGAAATCAATCAAAGTCTGCCATCTGTAAGGATGTATCAAATCTTAAAATGCATGTGGAAGAATCAGAGGCTTCTAGATCAAGGATACACAGATGCTTCCTGTGTGAAAATCTTATTATTGTAGTGTGTGTTATAAGCATACGCTATAACTGTATAAATCTCCCAAATAATAAGAAGCACAAATACAAAAAAAGCATCCAAAAATAAACTAAGGAATGGGGTACAAACAAAATCTGGATAAATGTCAATTGATGTCATGTCAAAGCCTGAATCGGTGTCACGCTACAACTCCCGGAACAACAACGCGGCCTACAAACATGGCTGCCGCAAACTACAACACCCAGCACACACAAACCTATCGTCATTCTGATCACCCACATCTGTACACAATCACAGTCACAGCATTTAGGGACTTCCAAACCACAATCTCACTGTGAAGTATGTGCTCTGTGTCTGTTGTCAGATGTTACCAAGCCTTGGATTTTGTTGGGCTGACTCTGGAATTTTTATCTTATTTCTGGTTAACCTTTTGTTTTTTTCCCTTTTTGTCCTGTCTATGCTGTTTGCCTGTTGCTTGACCATTGCTTGCCTTTTGTTCCTGAGATTGTTTTATGATTTGGATTTGTCTGCAAGCTGTTTAAATAAACATTTTGTTTACCTGCACTTGTGTCTGTCCCTACCACCTGACAATAGAAATGTGCCTTGCTTTACAGAAATTAGCCATAGCAGTCAGGTGAGGAGTAGAATCTTATGTAGATCTCATATGAGATCTACATATAATACATATATATATATGTAAGGTTATTGTATAATTACTGTTGTGTACATGCAGCTCAGTTATAGGTACAGGTTGTTTAATATATCCAAGCTACATATTTCCAATAAATGAAGCAAGGAAAGGAAATGCAATTTAAGAACTGACAAGCAACCACTGATTGCCACAACACTTAATTAAACATAACATGTGACAGTTGAATGTATAATTGTGGCAAACACCATGTTTTCTCCTTATAATTACCTAACATTTTTTTCTTTCGGATTTTTCTCCATTTTTCTCCCATATTTGGTCACCTGCCAAATGTGCACCCCTTAGGTCATAATGGAGAACTAGACAGAATAATGTAACTTTGGGCGTATATGCAAATATATAGTCTGGATTATCAAAATTATTATGAAAAGAAAATGAGTTGAACGTGTAAGTAAAGTACCCTTCTGGCCACAGTGGAGAACTAGGAAGATATCACTAACTTTTAATTTTTCCAAAAGATTTACACTTCCATTGCTTTAATTTTTTCTATTTGCAGATTTTTCTGATGCAGTATTTTGCTTCTGCTTCTGCAATCATTTTTGCTTCTGACTTTTGGCACATTTTTATGGGGATTCAGCACTGAATAAAGCTGAATCAAGACATCTGTTCTCTTACTATAGATCAAAACTAGAATAACATCAAACAGATTTTTTAAAAGTGTATCTTGCGCTTCAGGCTCCAGTGCTGTGACTTGAATGAATAGGAAGTGCAGACAGATAGAGAGACATAAAATTGCCTTAGACCTTGGGTATATAAAGAAACATGACTCTAGTGAATATGAAATTTGCAAGAATTTTACAATACAAGACGATAACGTTTTTAAGTGCTCCAGGGTAATAATTTCCAAAAATAATGGAAAGTAATAAGATTTCCTTCCTGATTTAACCCCTTAAAACCCTCAGTGCCCATTGGTGGATTCACATTAACACTCCTTACTCTCGTACACACACAATTTCCTGTATATTTTTTTCAGGAGAGTGAATCATTCATAATAGTTATTGAAGGTACTTGAGGAACTAACAAATCAGGATGAACTTGATCTTGAGCTTATTATTCTGCTGCAAACATGGTGGTTAAAAAAGAAGGGATAAAAAAACACTCTCCACTTATTTCATAACCACAGACACCTTCAGCTCACTGAGAGAGAGAGAGAGAGAGAGAGAGAGAGGCTTTACACTATATTTCTGAATGTGACTGTGGGTATTGGGTATTTGTGCCCATTCAGCCACAGTGAGGAGACCATGGTGTGTTCATGTCGGGCTGATGAGCTTTTACACACTCTCCTGCTGAGTCTCCTGCTGGGCTGACCGCAACACACGTCCTTCAAGAAAACAACCAATCAACACACAGAATGAACTAGAAACACATTAAAAATGTGATTAGACTGTCCAGGAGAACAAAGATTAAACACTCGTATTGCCATATAATATATCCACACATTTAATATCTTGCCAGCTGGCAGGGCCTTGCACAAATATTTACCCCACTTGAACGTTTCCACATTTTATAGCGTTACAGCCTCAAAAGGAAATGGACCTAAGTGGGATTATAAGTAATAAATATACACAAAATGGTGTTGATGTGCATTATTGTGGGTCTGCAGGACTAGGAGTGAGGAGCAAGTCTTTATCTGGCACATTTTTTTAAAATCATCTCTTACTGCAGTTCTAAATAATCTAAAGATTAGTCTTCCTAATTATGACTCTAATTTAACTCAGTGGTAAGTGTGTAATGTAATAAAGTATGCAATATCTTCCCAGTAAGCACACAGATCTCTAGAACAAGCTTGGCAGATATGTGTGTTCAGAGCCTCATAAAGATGCCAACTGCAAATGCTTCAGTATGTTTAATGAAGGATAAACTGTTTAAAATGAGCAACGGCGTGAGAGGTATCGCTTCTAGGGACAGTGTGTGGAGCAGGAGCCCGGAGCTTGAGGAGGCGCTCCACCTTAGCCGAGAGAGCTTCCTGAGCATTTCCAGGAGCGTTACTCTTCTGTATTTCAAGCTGCTCTAGGAGCTCTTCTCTTTTTCCTTGAAGACCATAAGGCAAGATTTTTTTATATTCCTTCTAACTGCCATTCCATTTCTCTTTACTATTTGTTACTCATAGAGCTTTTATGTGAATTACATTGAGTTAAGGTTACAGGTAATATGCAGGTTACAGTGAATTGCACAGAATGTGTTATTTGGCCCTGAACCTGAGTTCAGGATGATAAACTTTGATAAACTTGCCCTGAATGGCAAAAATAAGCAAAGAACAGAATTCATTTTTATTTAATTCAAATATATCTAAGACTTAAATGGAAATTTATACAGTCTAAACACAGCCAAGACTGGAAACATCTTTCCTAAAAATTTATCAGCACAGTAGTCAAGGATCAGTGAATTTCCTTATTGTAATAGCAGAGAATTACACCAGACAACATTATCATCATTACTATTCACAAAAATCCAACTTCTGTGTTAAAGTGACTCATCTGTTTATTATCTGCATGGTTTTCTCCTCAAATTTAGATTTATCAAGCTTTGAACTGAGTCTACTATGTAACATGACTTTATCTAATAGGTGCCTGATAGAGTTTATATAAGAATTGGTTTTACATGACAGGTCTGAGCAACAGTTTTGACAGTGTTAAATACCAGCTGTTCTGTTAATGTTAGTATTTACACACCAGGTAGAGCTTTTTTGGAAGCTGTAGAAGGAGCATCCTGAAGAGGGGATGCCTGTAGATAGTGGTGCGTGGTGGGTTTCACCAGGGGTGGCAGAAAACGATGATTTTTCTGTGAGGGAAGGAAACATAATAGGTATAAAGTGGGATAAACAATTAATCAACTCAAGGCATTGTGCTATAACAGGGCCATTTCTTGCTATAACCTGTATAACAGGACGCTTATCGCCTCTGGGCCTCCTATTATTTTAAAAGTAGATATGCAAAATGCACACTTTACTAATATTTGGCAAAAGGGTTATGTATCTGGCAGTCACAGGAAGCCCCTTTGTGGTGTGAAAAGAACAGAAACTGCAATTTACTTACCTAAATTTCATAACTAATGTAACTAATGTCAGAAGGTCACAAAGAAGTAGCAATCATGAAGAGCTCATATCTGTCTAGATCATATCTCCACAGTTATTTTATAGTATTCTTGGTCCCTGATCTACTTGTACTAGCATGAAGTAAGTTGCTCTAGATAAGAAGGTCTGCCAAATTCCGTAAATGTAATGGAGTCTGGAAATCATTGTAAGTACTACTGTATCTGCTATTTGGTGATTAGTACAGAGTGTTATACTACCTTAGGACCGTATACAGCCTGGTATTCGTAGCATAGATATTTGTCTGCAAACAGAATGTCAGGTGTGCTCTGAAAGGTCGAAGTCAAAGTGTGTGTAGTTTTCTTCAGAGCAGGAGGTGGGTGGACAACTTGCAGGAAACAAAAGCTTTCTGTATAATGAGTCACCTGCTGAGAGCCACTATAGCAGTGAGAGAGTAGGAGTTAGAGAAATCAAGTTAATCTAGGGATAAAGGAAACAAACAGTAACCCAAGGCTGACTACAGAGAAATTAACAATGACAAACTAAAGATGACTCAATCAGTGTTTTATTGAATAGTCACCATGGTGTGTTCATGTCGGGCTGATGAGCTTTTACACACTCTAGAGTCTCCTGCTGGGCTGAGCACAACACACGTCCTTCAAGAAAACAACCAATCAACACACAGAATGTACTAGAAACACATCAAATGTGATTAGACTGTCCAGTAGAACAAAGATTAAACACTCGTATTGCCATATAATATATCTACACATTTAATATCTTGCCAGCTGGCAGGGCCTTGCACAAATATTTACCCCACTTGAACGTTTCCACATTTTATAGCGTTACAGCCTGGAAAGAAAATGGACCTAAGTGGGATTATAAGTAATAAATATGCACAAAATATCCCATAATATCCAACCAGGAAAGGAACACTTATGGTATCAACAAATGTCTGCTTTTTTATTTACCTTTGTGCCACAAAAAAAATATGTTGCACCATTAAATTGTGTAAACCAAAAGGTAAAAAAATTACAGTTAGGTCCATTTCAGTTGCAGGTTGTAACACTACTAAACCATGGAAAAGGGGGTGAATACTTACGCAAGGCACTGTATTTTATTTCAGCAGTGCTGTATTGATTTACACTTGAAATACACTACTGACTGCAATAATGAAATGTTAAGACAATCCACTGAGATTATACACACAAGTTTTTGCTTTTTAAAATATTGTAGCGTTTACTTAAAATATATGATGCTTTTATTAATTCTTTCACATTTATATTTCAATATTGTCTGTCTGCAGGACTAGGAATGAGAAGCAAGGTTTTATTTCGCACTATTTCAACAGGTTTCTTTTTTAAAATCATCTCTTACTGCAGTTCTAAAGATTAGTCTTCCTAATTATGACTCTAATTTAACTCAGTGGTAAGTGTGTAATGTAATAAAGTATGCAATATCTTCCCAGTAAGCACACAGATCTCTAGAACAAGCTTGGCAGATATGTGTGTTCAGAGGCTCATAAAGATGCCAACTGCAAATGCTTCAGTATGTTTAATGAAGGATAAACTGTTTAAAATGAGCAACGGTGTGAGAGGTATCGCTTCTGGGGACAGTGTGCGGAGCAGGAGCCCCGAGCTGGGTGAAGCACTCCACCTTTACAATCAGCATCAGGAAACCCAGATGTGAAAATAGATACAGTGAGTAAATGTTAGAAATAAGCTCACTTCTAGGAAAAGCATTCATTCTAGATCAGCTTTTCTCACTATTATGCAATATTATCAGAATGATTAAGCTACTGAACTAATCAGGCCTAGATATATAGCCTAATAGAGAGTTAGACTGATGTTAGCTGACTTGGCTCCTGGTTTATACTGTATAATATTCACCATGATGTTAGCTAGCTTAACAGTGTCTCTGTTACTAGTTAACCTAAGAGCCTGATTATTTTATGGGTATCAGCTGCTCCACTGTAAACTGCACATTTGAATTGTCGGCCTATTCATTGTCTTGTACAGATATCCTGTAGCTCACTGATGTGTAGGAAAATACAGGCCAAATCGCAGCATTATATTTTCTAATACAGGACAATATACAGAAATAAACTCTAAGTCAGATTAAGAAACATTTGCTCACCACTGTCATATTTAAATGTTTCATAATCTGAAATTACATTTTGACTATTAATAGTCAAAATGTAAAACTTTACCTTCGTTTTCTTGAAAGTAGTCATGTCTTTTGAAAGTCTGTTCATCTGAAACATGTCTGTTCTCTTGCCAAAGTGAGGTTGAGTGCCCATATAACAATTGCGGTGACGTCACAATCCTTACTATATCACACACGGCCATGAGTGCCGACTTGGGTTAAACATTATTATTATTATTATTATTATTATTATTATTATTATTATTATTATCATGCCCTAAAACTGAGCATGCAGACCAAACCGTAAGGCTTAGAGGCATGAAACTGAGGGATGGGAGCACTGCACCCGTCTACACCTGAGCAATGTCTCGCCCCGATCAGCCACACTGATCAAAACAAAACAATTCACAAAAATGCCCAGAACTTTTGAACCGTTGGTCACAGACTCAGGTGTCTTATATTATTGGAATCCTTGGGTCAAGACGAACAGCACAAAAAATGGTCTGCCATATTGGATTTTTTTTTTTGCAAAACCTTCTTTTGTGAGCTAGTCCTGTTTGCTTGGCCGTTTGTCTGCTTGGAACTAAACCAGTGCAAAAAAGATTCTCTGGAGTCACATTATCAATAATGATCAAAAATATGTAGAACTTTTGATTTAACCTCACGACGGCACGTCACAACGTTTGAAGTGGGCGTGGCCACTTTTTACTGAAATGGCTATAGCTCTTGAGCAGAATGAGTTATTTTCACCAAAACTGACACACTCGTGTATGAGCTCATTCTGAGGACACAGGTAAAAAATGACTGAGTGTGAACAGTTGGTGGCGCTATAACAGGACAAAACATGAAACTGGCTCTAACTACAGATCCATTGGTCCAGTTGACTTGAAAATTTGCATGCAGTGTCTTTGTAGAAGCTCCAATCAATCAAGTTTTTCATGCACATAAATGGTTTTATACACTGCAGTTTTTCACACAAACACAAGTAACTCATACCATTTGATGGAGTGCCTCATTCTGAACAACTTTGCCTCAAGAACCATTGGAGTCAGTCCAATTCATCATTAAATATTTGAGATTACTTAAAAAATACTTTTGCAAACCAGTCCTAGGTTATTAGGTCCCAGGTTTTTACTTGTACACCTGTTTAATTTTACTTGTGCTCCCCCTGGCGGTAGTTAGTTGTATTGTTAGATTGTGCATTGTTTTTTTTAAAAAAATTTTTTAGTTTATTTACTCATCTATTCTTCTCTATATTTCTTTGTTGTTTGTTTATTATCCACCATGTTTGTATCATCTTGTACTGCAATGAAAAAAAAAGAGTACTTAAGTAGTCGGCAGTTTGGACTCATCAGCCTCGCGCTCACTTGATTCGCACTTTTTGTGCTACTAGTTATTTGTGATTGATTCTGGTATTTGACCCCAAGCTTGCCAGTGCCCTTTGGTTTTGACTACAGATTATATATATATATATATATAAATTTCCTATTGTATAAATATTGTAGTGTTTTTTTATGTAAAATATTTGTGTATATGTTACCCGTGTCACCGGGTGTAGGGTTTGGCTGCCATTTTTGCTGGTTTGGTTGCCATTTTTTATCTGTGTTTTTGGTTCATCAGGGAGAAATGAAATGAAATTGTTTATCATTTATTTATCATCTTTTTTTTTTTTTTGTATAGGTAAGACTGCTTGCTTTTGCATAGGTAGGTTTGGGTGTGTGTTTGTTGTTTTGGCCTGGACCAGCCTGAAGCAATACCAATGACTGTAAATATATTCTTCAATATATCTCATAAAAGATCATTTATGTCACTGTCTTCATTTTCATCTCACCTTTCTGTTATCAGCCCCAACCCTAGACTGGGGCATAACAGAAATGGTGAGATGAGAAATGTGGGTGAAAATGAGGACAATGACATGAATAGAAAAATTCTAATTTATTTTGCAAATAATTGAACCATTGAAAGCTGAATTGTCATGAAGGAAACGATTACTTGCTGTTATTGCATTGAAAATATTTCCAAGAAGAGAGTTTAAAATGAAGAACAAGAAGTGTGAGGGTGGGACAAACAGTGATATTCAGTGATTGGTCATTGGGAAATAGCAGTAAGTAGTGATTAGTCAATGGTAAACACCGGTAAGCAGTGATTGGTCATTGGGAAACAGTGGTAAGCAGTGATTGGTCGTTAGGAAACAGTGGTAATCAGTGATTGGTCATTAGGAAACAGCGGTAAGCAGTGATTGGTCAGTGGGAAACAGTGGTAAGCAGTGATTGGTCAGTTGAAAACAGTGGTAATCCATGATTGGTTGCAAGTGCAACACAGTCAGGTTTTTACAGACTGATGGTGAGTTGAGCGAATCTCAACTTGTCCATCAGCAGCTGTGATGTGAGCTGGACAGCCATGTCCTGTTCAGAACAGTCACTAACATCCGGTCAAAAAGTCACTACATTTCTCAGGGGAAACTGAGAACCAGCTGAGCCGAAAGCAGCAGAAAAACTATTATATTTGCATTTAAAAGCTCACAAAAATAATACGAGTTGCCACTGAATTGTGTGGAGATGCATTCACACATATTTCTTTATCACACAAGTGACTTCATTCCATCCAGTTGAGTAGCAGTTTAAAAAGATAACTAGGTGATGAAGCTGAAGCTTGCTTCTTATTCACCAGCTTCTCATTCTGACTTTTTTCCACCTTCTGACTAATTTCTAGACCATTATCTCCTCATTATGGAAATGTCTCAAAAATCTGACAATTCTGCATGAAACTAAATGCAATATACTTTCAAAATACTCAATATTAAGAAATTTACTGTAGTATTTTTTATAATAATGGCCCTGTGAACTTGGCATTTCAGACCATTTCATATGAAAATAAGTGTAATGTATTATTTTAATAATGAGATAATGGTGTAGGAATTAGGCAAAGTGCAATTTGCTTACATGCCATGTAGGCATGCCATTTTCACAGGCCCATTATTAAAAATAATGGTGTAGGAAATTGTGTATGATATTAGTGCTCTTCATGGCATCATCTACAGGTGCAAAAAGATTGCAAAAGCAGAACTACAGAAGCAAAGGCAAAAAAAAAACCTACATCAGAAAAATCTGCAAATAGAATGAAAGTAAAATGAGAGTATGAATCAGAAGTAATCTTGTGGAAAAATAAATTTTGATCTGATTCTCATTACTTGCAAAAATATTTCAACATTTTGATCATTCATATTTTGCTTGTGGATTTTATTATTTTATTTGAAATGTTTTTCACAAAATTAACTCTAATAGACTATTTATGCAAGGCACTGTATATGCAAATATGTAGTCTTTATTATTCTAACAAAATATTCCTGAAATATAAGAATGTAGTTGAATGAAGTATACAGATGATAAAGCATCCTGTAGAGTAGACCACAACATAAACTTGATTAGTTTTTACCAGTTTGGATCAGTTTGACTTTGGTCACATATGTGAATATGTAAATATACTGTATATGATTCTTCAAACACACAGTTATATCTGTTTAAATTTGTTGTCTCTAATACTCTTGGCTCAGTATATGTGGAAAGTAGGTCTGGTCTGAGGAGACTAAAGTTGAATTTTCCCCAGAAAATGAAAAAAAAAAGCATAAAGTTCTACTTTTGTTAGAATTCCAACACTGCTCATCAATGCAAATATATTCTCCTGATTCTTCTAACCTGTAATACAGGAAATCAGTTGAATGAAGTATACATATCACAAGTATACAGATACAGCATCCTGTAGACCACAACATAAACTAGATTTTTTTTTTCAGTTTGACTTTGGGCACATATGTAAATATGTATATATAGATGATTCTTCAAAGTGTGCAGTTATAAAGTTTAATGTACAGTACTGTGCAAAAGATTTGAAATGCAAAAGTCGAAGAAATGCTGTAGAGCAATGATGCCTTCAAAAATAATGAAATTAAATGTTTCTGCATTTAAAAAAATACTATAAAGAGCAGTAAACAGTAATAAATGAAACAAAGTCAATATTTAGTGTGACAGCCTGTTGCTTTAAAAAAAAATTAGTAGTCTCAGGTACAGTTTGTGCAGTTTTATAAGGAAATGAGCTGTAAGTTTTACTGAGCATCTTGCAGAAGCAGCCACAGTTCTTCTGGAGACTTTGACTGTCGCACTCGCTTCTTATTTTTGCAGCAAAACCCAGCAGCCTTCATTATGTTTTTTTGTCTGAAAAGTGTCTCTTATGTAATATGCTGCTTTCTTTACTGACATACAAACATTTTTCTGTAACATTTAATTTTGTGCTAATGTTTGGAATTCTAAAAAGTTTTTGTACTGAATCAATAATGTAGAAGTCGTAAAATAAAAATCTATAACAAAGTTTGCACAAACTCTGAAGAAACAGAAATATGTCTGCAGCTTAATGCAAAAGTATATAGCAACAGTTGTGTGTGTGTGTGTGTGTGTGTGTGTGTGTTATAAAAGGGAGGGTATGGTGAGAAGGGAATGGGGCTACATGCACATGTAACAATGGTGGTTTTATTTTTTATTTTTATGTATTCATTATGTGCCGTTTAGCAGTTATAGTCAAGTATATGTAAAATTAGGAAGGAGAAAAGAGAAAAAGAGAAAGACTTGAAAAAGGTGGAGCAATCATCTCCATTCCTACACCCCATGCAACACTCTTTAAAAAAAAAACAACTTTTTTTTGTGATTTTTACACAAAAAAGCAGACTCTTAGAATTACTTAAATGCTTTAAGTTCTGTACTAAATTAAATCATGTAAATATGTGGCTAAAACCCAGAGTATATTTAACTTACTTTACTGGGTTAAATTTAATATTACTTTGCAAGTACTATGAAATGGTTTGAATTCATTTACATTTTATATGAGAATAATCCTTAGTGCTATGTAAACTTTATTTAAAATATGCTTACTTAAATTTCCTAAGATTTTATGTGTGGAATTTGTTACCACAATTTTCTTGATTAAATTTTCCTGAAATAGAAATTGTACAGTAATGCTGCAAAAACGTAAATTACTTCTTACCAGAGACATGTTGAAGCCGTAATTGCCAACAACAGCTTTTCAACAAAGTACTAATGTTAATTTATGGTGTTGTAATATGTTTTTCTTTATCTGTTTTGTTTCCTAAATCTATGTTTGTTTATGCTTATGAATATATACTTTTTTTTCTGGTTCATATTTATAAGTACAAAGTCAAAGGACGTGTGTGTAAATTTGAAGTGGATATGCACTGGATATGCACTGGAAGTATAGTTTGTAAATAACAAACACAAAAGTGTCCAAATACTTATATATTCTTACTGTATAAGGTAGTCATGGACATGAAAGGCATGATTAAATATTTTATTAATTAACATAAAATAAAATATGTACACAAAAAACATAAAATGCATAATTAAACGGAATAATAGACAGTCACTTATTCAGTACACAACAGTAAACCTACTGTGAGAAAATTAAAAAATTATGCAGTGACCATAAAGGTGATCTAGTTTTATAATTTTGATTTATTACACCACCCTTTATTACACTCGTGGTGTTCTCTCAACCAGTGTCATGAGACAGGCAGTATTCCCACAGTTAAATAAATTCCCTCGTGCTGTGTGCTTCTCAGCTCCTTTTCTCTCTAGTGCAGGTCATCTGAGACCAAATTTCAAGCACTTTGCTGCACACCACCATACACACATCTCTCTGTGTGAGGGTCAGATGTTAATATGAACATGAGACAATTTTAAGACAGTGAGGACATTAGGATGGTCCTCATGCTAAGAAGTGTATTTTAACAACAACAACAACAAAAATGCAGGCGTTTTGAAAGAGCCAAAAAAAAAAAAAAAAAAAAAGATTATTTCCTGTTGACTGAGGTTAATGTGTTAAGGTTATGGTTAGGTTCAGACATAAGATTATTTAGACTCTCTCTTTCTCTCTCTCTCTCTCACAGACACACACTCTCTCTGCCTTTCTGTCTCTCTGTATTTATGTATTTATGGCCTCTCCACCTTTCCCTCTTTTCACCTCCTCCCTCCATTTTCATTAAGACACTTATTTCAGTCTTTAATGGTATCTCTGCCAATAGTCAATAGTCTAACAAACCCATTGAAGTATGGCCTTCTTATAGAACCACATGAATACATAAAGAGTAAGGAATAATGTGTGTGTGTGTGTGTGTGTGTGTTGCTCATTAATTACTGCCCCCCCCCCCCCCCCCCAAAAAAAAAAACAAAAAAAAAACACTGACTTTCCATAACTAATGAAAATGGAGTTAAAGATGTACTTATCTCACAAGCTCCCCCTTAGAGCTTGGTTGCTCCTCTCTCTCTCTCTCTCTCTCTGTATTTATGTATTTATCTCCTCTCCACCCTTCTCTCATTTCACCTCCTCCCTCCATTTTCATTAAGACACTTATTTCAGTCTTTAGTGGTATGTCTGCCAATAGTCAATAGTCTAACAAACCCATTGAAGTATGGCTTTCTTATAGGACCATATGAATACATAAAGAGTAATCTTTTAAAAAATAATAATAATAACTGTAATTAGCACAGATCTTTATACGCCACAGGTTACTCTATGAGTGATTCATAACTCCATTTACACCTGATACAGATTACAAAAAAACAAAACAAAACAAAAAAACCAGCGGCGTCGTGCGCGCGAGCTTAGAAACGGCGCCTCAGCCAATCAGATTGACTCTGGGAGCCACAGCTGACAACGAAAACAAAGAAAGGTATGTTTTCCCTCTAAAGCTGCTGGCTGTGTCACTGTCAGGGAGAAAGATGGAAGAAATTCCCGTCATTTAGCACTGCACAGGTCCACGGGCAGCACTTTTCCACAGCTTTACATCGTAAGTTAAAATCTCAATATTTGTTATTTAAAAAAAAAATAGTTGCAGCAGTCATGTGACTGTTTTTTTTTTATGTTAATGTTGATGTTGATGTTGAGGAACGCTGCGCTTTTGTGAACTTTATATCAATGGCGTCAGTGTGTTTAGATAAAGCTGTGAAAGAAATCTGTGTTTCTAGTAAACCTTCCACAAAGCTACCATGCACAGGCTCTGATACTGTGCTGAAGCAGCCGCCCACTTTCCCCTGGGTTGGTTGGTTTATTTATTTATTTATCTATCTATCTATCTATCTACTTATTTATTTATTTAAAAATTACGTTTAGCTTGTAGTATATCTAAACACGCTGCATACATTTTCTTAATCATAATTAAACATGATTATAACTGCTCTGGTTAAAGTGTTTGTTCTACAGAATACTAGTTACACTTTTGGCCAATAGTATGTGGACACGTGACTACTGAACTTCCCTTTCCAAAACCATGGCCCTGAATGTGTAGCTGTTCCCACCTTCCTCCTATAACAGCCTCCACTCTTTTGTTGCACTAGTATTTGGACCTTGACTGTATAGGTTTGTGTTTTTGGTTTAAAAACAAACAAAAAATATTTTCATGTATGTATATCTTGTATTTCATATATATACAGTACTGTGCAAAAGTCTTGGGCACCCTACTTTTTGTTTAATACAAACTTTGTTATAGATTTTTATTTTACGACTTCTACATTATTGATTCAGTACAAAAACTTTTTAGAATTCCAAACATTAGTTTTCCAGCACAAAATTAAATGTTATAGAAAAATGTTGGTATGTCAGTAAAGAAAGCAGCATATTACATAAGAGACACTTTTCAGACAAAAAAACATAATGAAGGCTGCTGGGTTTTGCTGCAAAAATAAGAAGCGAGTGCAACAGTCAAAGTCTCCAGAAGAACTGTGGCTGCTTCTGCAGGATGCTCAGTAACACTTACAGCTCATTTCCTTATAAAACTCTACACATTGTACCTGAGACTACTATTTTTTTTTTTTATTTTAAAGCGAAGGATCGTCACACCAGATATTGACTTTGTTTCATTTATTACTGTTCACTGCTCTTTATAGTATTTTTTTAAATGTAGAAATGTTTAATTTCATTATTAAACAGTCAGTTCTTGATGTGTTGGAAGCAGGAAAAATGGTTAAGTGTAAGGATCTGAGCGACTTTAACAAGGGCCAAATTGTGATGGCTAGATGACTGGGTCAGAGCATCTCTAAAACAGCAGGTCTTGGGGGGTGTTCCCGGTATGCAGTGTTCAGTACCTACCAAAAATGGTCCAAGGAAGGACAACCGGTGAACTGGCGACAGGCTCATGGGCTCCCAAGGCTCAGTGATGTGCGTAGGGAGCGAAGGCTAGCCCGTATGGTCCGATCCCAAAGAATAGCTACTGTAGCACAAATTGCTGAAAGTTAATGCTGGCTATGATAGAAAGGTGTCAGGACACACAGTGCATCGCAGCTTGCTGTGTATAGGGCTGCGTAGTCACAGACTGGTCAGAGTGCCCATGCTGACTCCTGTGAACCGCCGTAAGCGCCTACAATGAGCACGTGAGCATCAGAACTGGACAATGGAGCAATGGAAGAAGGTGGCCTGGTCTGATGAATCCTGTTTTCTTTTACATCATGTTGACGGCCAGTTGCGTGTGTGTTGCTTACCTGGAGAAGAGATGGCACCAGGATGCACTATGGGAAAAAGGCAAGCCGGCGGAGGCAGTGTGATGCTCTGGGCAATGTTCTGCTGGGAAACCTTGGGTCCTGGCATTCATGTGGATGTTACTTTAACATGTACCACCTACCTAAACATTGTTGCAGACCGAGTACACCCCTTCATGGCAATGGTATTCCCTAATGGCAGTGACCTCTTTCAGCAGGATAATGCACCCTGCCACACTGCAAAAGTTGTTCAGGAATGGTTTGAAGAACATGACAGAGAGTTCAAGGTGTTGACTTGGCTTCCAAATTCCCCAGATCTCAGTCTGATCGAGCATCTGTGGGATGTGCTGGAGAAACAAGTCCCAACTTGTTTTGGGGAAAAATGGCATGCAAAAAAAAAAAAAAAACCTCACAGTTTATTGTGCATGTAGCATTACTCACACTGGTAAAGGATGTTGAATGGTCTTAACCAGGTTAGGAAGAATAGGGATGTGCGTGCCATCCAGGGCACCGTAAACCTGTGGCACAAGATGCGCCAAGGAGTTATGGTATGCAATTTCATTGGCCTCCGCTACATTAATTTTTCTTTAATAGCTGTACACACAGCATATACACATCGATGGACAGTTGTTTTACTAAACCACAAAAGTTTCCCCCACTACTCTGTACACGATGCAGGTTGCCAGCTTGACCATGGCGATGGCAATCCGCTTTCAGGTTGGAACCAGTGGTTGGTGGCAACCCGCAATGGGCACAACATCAGGACCAATTAATTGGCGCAGCATCTCAGACGTGGGTCATGACATTCTAAAATGTTGCAGCCAGAGACTTTCTGTGAAGCGTCTCTCTACTGCCCAGAACGGCCTATTGCGTGGTCTCTCCCAGACCCACGGGCTTCGTCACATAAGGGCAGTTACTTGGAGCCCTTTCAGACGAGCAACTGCTCCATTCTGACATTGTCTTCTGATATTTCATACAATTGCAATTATTTGTGAAATTAAAATGACGACAGTAAACTGGCCAATTTCAATTAATTGTCTCAGCACTCGCTCCATTTTACAAAGATTTGAGGACATGTGGAATGCAAAAGGTACACAGTTTGTGATGTACACAAAATTATGTATGGAAACGGCCCAAGGGCAGATTTCTTTTGCGATACCCCAAAACTTATGTGACAATTTTTTTTTTAAGCATGATGTCATCATGCACACCGTTTTATCGGTAAAAGACCAATTGGATGGAAACAGGTGGGAGACAGCAAATTTCACACTTTTTTAATTATTTTTTTTTTATTTTTTTTTTTTTAACGCATTTTCACTTTGTCAATAACGGAACAGCACAAAAAGTGGATGGAATCTTGGCTATTGAGACAGAGGTTTTTATAGCACCACTGTGACAGTGTTCTGATCTCATCCATGTAGGCTGTCTCATCCCCATTGGTGATGAGTGTACCATTCCAAAACCATGGACATTAATACAGAGTTGGTCCCCCTTTGCTGCTGTATCAACCTCCACTCCTCTGGGAAGATTTTCCACTAGATTTTGGAACGTGGGGATTTGTACTCATTCGGCCACAAGTGCACAAAAGGTCGGGCACTGATGTCTGACAAGAAGGTCTGGCATGAAGTTCATCCAAAGATGTGAAGTGGGGTTGAGGTCAGGGCTCCGTGCAGGCCACTCGAGTTCTTCTACTCCAACCTTGTCAAACCATGTCTTCATGAACCTCGCTTTGTGCACAGGGGCATTGTCATGCTGGAACAGATTTGGGCCTTTTAGTTCCAGTGGAGGGAAACTGTAATGCTAAATCATACAAAGACATCTTATACAATTGTGTGCTTCCAACTTTGTGGCAACAGTTTGGGGAAGACCCACATATGAGTGTGACGCCTAAAAATAATATGTGTATATAATAGGTATATAATAGCAGGCTTTTGTTTTTGACCTCAACACTTCCCAAAAAATTAAAATAACTGTAAATAAATTTTTATACTGAGCTCTGGTTACAATCTTTCTGGAGTTTCACATGTTCTCCCTGCGTTCTTGTGGGTTTCCTCCGGGTTCTCTGACACAGTTTGGCTATGTTGTGTGAATGAGTGTGTGAAGGAGTGAATGGTGCCCTGCGATGGATTGGTGTCCCATGTAGGATGCATTCTCCAGCCTTGCGCCCAGTGTTTTTAGGATTGGCTCCGGATTCAACTGCAACCCTGACCAGAGCAAAGCAGTTACTGAAGATGAATGAATGAAGGAAAAGATACATCAGTAACTTAACTGTATGGCCCTGGTATGTAAATTGTAATTTGGTTTTTGTTTCATATCAAAAATGGGAAAACAACAAAACAGCTTTTGATTTTATTTTTGTTTTTCTTGGCACATACTAAAATAGGAAATTAAGTTTTTTTTTATAAAATTATTTAAAAAAAAATAAAATGCTGATTCGTGTTTAATTGGTTAAAAAGAAAGTCTAGAAATCAGACATTCACAAATCTAACTATAAAATGCACACACACAAAAAAAAAAAGCCCACAGCAGTACATTTCAGCAAATTGTCAGTTTGGACAGTTGAAGGGAAAAAAATCACCTGTTCTTTTTCCAGTCTTCAGCTGTCCAGTTTCAGTGAGTCTGTGCCCATGATAGCCTCAGATTCTTGTTCTTGGCAGACAGGAGTGGAGCCTGATTTGGTCTTCCACTGTTGTAGCCCATCCACCTTAAGTTTAATGTGTTGTGCATTCTGAGATGCTTTTCTGCTCACCATGGTTGTAAAGAGTGATTACTTGAGTTACTATAGACTTCCTATCAGCTCAGACCAGTCTGGTCTTCCCTCCGCACACAGGATGTTTTTTGTTTTTTGCATGGTTCTGTGTAAATTCTAGACTCTGTGTGTGAAAATCCCAGGAGATCAGCAGTTTCTGAAATACTCAAACCAGCTAATCTGGCTCCAACAACCATGCCACGGTTAAAGTCACAGAGGTCACACTTTTTCCCCATTCTGATGTTTGATGTGACCAATAACTGAAGTTCTTGACCTGCATGATTTTATTTACATTTTACATTTATGGCATTTGGCAGATGCCCTTATCCAGAGTGACTTACAAAAGTGCTTTGACGTCTCTATCAGTAAATACGTTCTGATACTGGTTCTCTAGGTCACAAACTAAGAATACCATCAGTCTAAAAACTCTGTTGGGGAGGCAATATAGTAACAAGTGCTGAGACAATACAAAGTTGTTTTTTTAAAGTGTTAATTTAAGTACTTTAGGAAGAGTTAAGTCTTTAGATGTCGTTTGAAGACTGCCAGAGACTCAGCTATTCAGACATCTAGGGGAAGTTCATTCCACCACCTACGTGCCAGAACAGAGAAGAGTCTCGATGCATGCGAGAGATGGTGGGACCAGTCGAGCAGTGCTAGAGGATCGGAGGGAGTGTGATGCAGTGCAGGACGTGATAAGTCCTTTGAGATAAGTGGGTGCTGGTCCTTTTTTGCCTTTGTAGGCGAGTATCAGTGCTTTAAATCTGATGCGGGCAGCTACAGGAATTCAGTGGAGGGAGTGTAGCAATGGGGTGGTATAGGAGAACGTAGGTAGGTTGAAAACAAGTCATGCAGCTGCATTCTGGATCAGTTGCAGAGGTCGAATGGTGCTCAGAGGCAGACCTGCCAGGAGCGAGTTGCAGTAGTCCAGTCTTGAAATGACAAGGGACTGAACAAGCACCTGAGTGGCCTGTGTGGAAAGAAATGGACGAATCTTTCTGATGTTATAAAGGAGAAATTGGCATGAGCTTGTCAGATAAGCAATTTGAGAGGAAAAGGACAGTAGATTGTGCATGGTTACCCCAAGGTTGCAACCGAAGGTGAGATCAGAGAGTTGTCCAGGGAGATCACAAGATCCTGACATGGGGATGAATCACCTGGGATTAATAGCAGTTTAATTTTGCTGCTATTAAGTTTCAGCTGATGAGCTGTCATCCATGATGAGATGTCTGCCAGACATGCTGATATCTGAGCAGAGACATGAGTGTCTGAGGGAGGGAAGGAGAGAATGAGTTGAGTGTCTTCCGCATAGCAGTGGTATGAAAACCCATGTGAGGATATGACCACACCAAGAGATCGAGTATAGAGGGAGAACAGAAGAGGACCAATACTGAGCCTTGCGGGACACCAGTGGAGAGTCTGCGGGGAGCACATGTGGATCCCCTCCATGTCACCTGATATGACCGACCATCCAGGTAGGAAGCAAACCATTGTCATGCTGCACCACGAAATCCTAGACTCATGAGGGTGGACAAGAGTCTTGTGGTTCACTGTGTCAAACACTGCTGAAAGGTCAAGGAGGATGAGGACTGATGACAGTTTGGCTGATCTAGCAGCATGTAGCTTCTCAATGACGGTCAAAAGGGCAGTCTCTGTGGAATGTACCGGTTTGAAGCCAGACTGGTTAGGATCTTGGAGGTTGTTCTGTGAGAACATAAAATGCAAGTTTTATGTTGGTAAATTTACAAATCTGACAGGTTCTTTGGTTTATTTTTTGAGGAAACCCTACAACAGTGGTTCCCTCTGAAAGAGGGTTCCAAGTAGGCCCCTTTTAGGATGCTAAGAATTCTATCTATATAAGAACCATATAAAAACTCTTAAGGAACACTTTTTCTAAAACTGTAAACTGTATGGAACTAAAGTTTGAGTTTGAAAAGTACACTGTAAAAGTAAAAGGGCTTGTGCAAGACCTTGTGTAAGACAAAACATATTTACTTTAATTACAATGCACAGGTAGTAAGCTTTGGTTTAATATTAACATCCTCCATTGATTTCTTCTAAGGCGTGTCCACATTACTGAAAGTTTCAGCTCCCTGTACCATAAAGCAATTTTAAACAACAGTTTTCTTTCTTTCTTTCTTTCTTTCTTTTTTCTTTTTCTTTCTTTAAGACAAAAACAAAAAAACAAAACAGTTCATGTAGATTGAGTCTGTATTTCACTTGTCTCTGAGTCTCATTATCTGGAACTGTCTCATTTTCTGCCCTGTCCCACCAGGTTTATATGCTCAGAGGAGTAAGTACACTGGGTGATCCAGGAAAAGGGTGGAGCAACTAAAGAGAACATTACAAGCACAGTTCATGCCAGATTCTCTCACCTTTCAATGTTGACTGCTAGTGGATTATAGGATCATGTTGAGCCTTATCAAACTACCTCGAGTCTTAACCATCAACCAAGTTCCAAAAGTAAGTTCATCAGGTTTTGTAATGAGCAGCTTTTTAATAGTAATGCTGTGCTAAAGCAGCTTTTCTACTGAGAGCTAATGTCTAGTTTTAGAGAGGCTTAAGCTGATGAGTACATGTTGGTTAACAATGTGTAATGTGTAATTTTTCCCCCCAATTTTGCCTAGTTATTAGGAATTGTTACAAATAGTAGTACAATTATCCTGTATAATGCTCGTTTGCTTTTCTTACAAATTGAAAATCTGATCATTTTTCTTTTGTTTAGCTGTTTATGGAATTAAATCTTTTCTATACAGGTGTTCCATGAGGATGGGATCATATCTGGGTATCGATATCCATACAGCTCCGCTAAAGACTGTGTTCTAAGTATCTTCCAGCTAACTAATGAAACCCTCAACATTTGGACCCACTTTCTTCCTACATGGTATGATCACAGTACCCTTATTTCAGGAATAAAACATGACATAAATAATTCCTTGGAGGCTCTTTCCAAAAATGCTAAATAAATGTCTTCTGAAAGAAACTTCATCATATCAACAATTACACACAATTTTAATTGTAACAATTAAGCACAATTATTTTAACATTTATATGGACCCACTGCCAAACATATCCCTGTGTATGTTGTTACTATAGAAACAATAATATATTAGGACAAGCACATTTATGAAAACCTTGCAAGCCATGCTGTTACAGAAAATGAATCAACACCTTCTGAATAATTATAATCAAACATTTAACAGTGCTGTGGAAAATTTATTATGAAAAACACACATTTTCTATAGAGTCGAGTTTAGTTACTTTTGGGTGGTTCGCAAATGTTTTTTGTAGAAATATATAATATTATAGTATAATTCTCCTAGACAAACAATGTTCCCTTTCTCTCAACCTTCCTTTTTTATATCCATGAGAATATAGGGGGCAGTTCTGGGAACAAATCTAGTAAATGCCATCAATATTATGATCTTCTGTCCACCTCTGAGACTGTGCACATAAGAACATATGGAAATATGACCATGTGGCCTGAAGAATGTTTGTCCCTGATACATGGAATATTACAGCCAAATACTGTATTATTTACTTACAAAAGCTGTTTCATCATTTATTTATGAATCCGGAACCCAGGAACACTGGGGGCGAGGTGGGAATACACCCTAGATAGGACACATTTGGGCACATGCATTTTACACCAAGGGATAATTTAGTGTGACAGTTGTCATAACTGCATGTTTTTGGGAGGTTGGAGGAAACAGGAGAACCCAGAGGAAACATGAACACAGGGATTCCACATAGACAGTAACCCGAGCTCAGGATTGACCCTGCAGCTGTGAGACTGAACGCTACCCATTGCACTGCAGCCCACAAACCTAAAAATAATTTATTCTGTAAATTATTTACAGTTACATTATTATTTATTCTTTAACAGAAGTAATCTAAGTTGAATAATACTTTTTAAGATATAACAGGTTAAATGTACTGCTTTGCTAGGTTCTTCTTGTGGAAGCTCCTTGTGGTGCTAATAGAGGAAGACTGGCAGGACTCGTACTGTTGGCCTCTGCTGGTCTTCCTGTTGTCCAGCTGCTTGTACCCACTGGCTTCCAGCTGTGCACACACCTTCAGTACCATGTCTGAACGTGCCAGACACATCTGCTTCTTCTTCGACTATGGAGCACTCAGCTTCTACAGCTTAGGTCAGGAGGTTGGAATTCATCACGAGTAGAATATTGATTTATGAAAATGAATTAATTATGTATTGTGTCAAATAATGATAAATTGTTACAGACCAAAGGAGTTGTTTACTCAATTAAAGTGTGAATGGCGTTAATCAAAGTAATTATTGATTATGGTTTTTATTTGAATGTTTGCGCATCAACAGGTTCTGCCATCGCATACTCCTCCTATATATTTCCTGAGAAATGGGTGAACAGTGTTTTCCATAAATATTACATTCCCACTGCCATGCTCAACTCTATCCTCTCCACTGGACTGGCCTGCTACTCAAGGTGAGATGGATGACTCAGTACAGTGAGTTATTATTTCTACAATACAGTGGTTATTTGCTTCCCATCAGTGTTGATGCCCCCTCTTCTCTGACTACTAGCTGAAAACATTGTATTGTCATGAAATTACAACTTCATCAACTTCCATATTATCCTTATCTTTATATCCTTTATCTTTTAGGCTTGGATTACCTTTCATTGAGTACAACTACCGTTTAAATAAAAGGTAACTTCACTTGGCGAATTTCCTAATCAAATGTTTGAAATGACGTAAGTTTTATACATTTTAATATTTTAATATATTTTTTTCTTAGGTCTGTTGAGAAAACAAGTGTGAAACTAGAGAAAATTCTGCGCATTGTGTCCTTTGCACTTCCGTATCTCTTTGACAACATCCCTTTGTTCTATAGGGTGAGTACCAGCCAGACCTCATTAGTCAAATTGTCATCATCATCATATTAGATATTTTATGCAGTTGTCAATTCTATGTTCCAGATATGTCAGTTGTCATTTTGATTGGCTTGTCTGCCCTTGTAGATTTTTGTGTGTGTTGGAGAGGATTGCACACTCAATGAAGCCATTACTGTTCACTACCAGCACACTGCACTGGCACTACTTACAGGATTCCTCTTTGCCTCACACCTACCTGAACGCCTGGCACCTGGAAGTTTTGACTATATAGGTGTTCATGATATTCACGCATTTATATATAAACACAAATCATATACACTTACGTAGCACTTTATTAGGAACAGCTGTACACCTACACATTCATGCAGTTATCAGCTAATCGTGTTAGTTGTTTGCTTTAATGTGGTTTTCTTTTTTCCACAGGACACAGTCACCAGCTCTTTCATGTGTTCGCAATCACTGGCACGTACTTCCAGCTCGCTGCAGTTGAGCTAGACATGACCTTACGGAAGCAATGGCTTCTGACTCATTCACAACCCATTACCTTCACCAACACAGTAGGTGCAGCATTGCTTTGTGCAGCCTTCAGTCTATGTATAATCTATGTCTTCAGTAAGGCACTTTTCTGCACAAGGATTTGGAAGGACAGTGATTTGAAAAGGTCACATTTTGCTGCAGTTTCTGACTCACAGCATGCAAAAGTGTGTTTTATTTTAAGACAGGAAAAATTAAGGTGAAGGATTTTTTTTCATGGACTGAAGCATGTTCTATACAAGACTGATATCTGTGTTAATTATTCAAGATCTCCTGTTAGAGATCTGTTAATTAGATTTTGTTATAAAATAAGTTGAAAACTGAAATGAGGATTCATGCTGTGCCTTTCACTGGGTTGTGTTTACAATTATGACACTCAGTATGTGATTTATTATTATTTTTTGCTTCAATTTCAAGACCTGGATTCCCCACATGTACACTGAAAATTTTTTTATTTCTGTGAAGTTTTGTTACTTGGTATAATTATATTTATTTTATTTATCAATAAACTATTTTAATTGATTTTGCTTTGAATTATTAGGATTAAGATCATTAGAATTATTAGGGTATCAATTTTTAATCAGTACTAGAAAGAACATTTCAAACAAGACAACATTGGCAATTTTCCTCATTTAACATCTTCCAGTCCCATGACACCAAATAGTATCATGGTTTTCAGTACTGATTTTCATACTTCCTGATTTATTAGGTCAAATGTCAAAATTACTAATATTGACAGCTAGAGGTTGGTTGAGTATTTAGCCAGTGATGGAGATTTTTTGTTAAATTATACAGTATATTTCATGAAGTCTCAAAACAGCATGGGGGCTGTAGTAAAGAAAATCTTTTTTTTTTTTTTTTAAAAAAAAAAGATATATAAATGATAAAGATACAGTCTCCTCCAAAAGTATTGGAACGGCAAGGCCAGTTCTCTTGTTTTCGCTATACACCAAATACATTTGGGTTTGAGATTAAAAGATGAATATGAGATGATAGACCAGAATTTCAGCTTTCATTTTCTGATATGTACATCTAGATGTGTTAAACAACTTAGAACATGTCACATCACACCCCCAACACACACTGTATATATATATATATATATATATATATATATATATATATATATATATATAATATATATTTACTCACAGATTTTCTTCCTCCTGATTTGTGCTGTTAGGTTGCATGATAAATAGTTTATTTTTCTGAATGGAAAGTAATTTGAGCTGGAAATGGTTACTGGTCAGTAGACTGTCGGAACAGTGGAGGGCGGATCAGCATAGCGGACATGACGTAAGAATCGGGCGGGGCATCCTGTAGGCACGGGAGCTTTTGCTGCGCTCTGATTGGTGCAATTTGAAAAACTTGTTTGTCGGTAGACGGAGGGAACGAACTTCGAATTTCTGAGAGGGGAGAAGAGAAAGATTACGGAGTGGCTGATTTGAACACAAAGAACACAAGATGATAAGGCCTACGTGAGTATTGGGCTGTATTTCAGTGAAACGTTTTTCAAAGAGAGAAATATCTGTGAGAAATGTTTGTGTCTTCTTTTTTTCCTCTCGTTTTCTAGTAATGAACGTTTGCAAAAGCAGCGGACATTACCTAGCTGGCCATCTTAGCGACATACAGGAGCTGGCTAGGCTGAGTGCTAGAAAATATATCTAGGTGTCGCAAGCTAATTAGCTACTTTATTGACTAGATGGTAATTTGACTTCGTGTTGAAGTGTATGTTATATTTAAGTGTGCTCTGAGGGGCATTTATACGTTCAGCAGTGTTATTACTGAATCAAAGCTTCCAGCCTAATCTGAGTTTAGGGTTCATTTACCCGTGTACCGGTACAAGCAGGTTATATCTGTTACCTAGCTAACTTTAAATACTGCTGCTAATCGAGTTAGTTAGCATGACTAGCCCACTGACCCAGCCTTGTATCTGGAAGTTATAACCTGCAACAATACTCAGGTTTGACAATCTGACTTTTATCTTTCAGCTAATAATAGCTGTTCTAATTTTTTATTACAGCAAGGGCAAGACCCCGCGCCGTCCTCCTCCTAAAAAGCCAACAAACAACCTGAAGGATCCTGTAGGAGTAAGTACATATGTTTGTTTACTTATTTATTTATTTGTAGTTTAGCACACAACAAGCACACTCCATAGTAACAAATGGAAGTTATTAATGGACGTAATGGTTATTGATCATCATCTGACTTTGACCTTAGGCTTTTGATGAGACTGTGTGTGTGTGTGTGTGTGTGTGCAGGTGTACTGTCGTGTGCGTCCACTAGGTGCAGAGGATGAAGAATGTTGCATTGAGGTGATCAGCAGCACTACCATCCAGCTCCATGCCCCTGATGGCCTCAAAGCCAACAGGAATGGGGAGTTTAAAGAGGTAAATGGATTCAAGGATTGAAAGTTTTGTCATTGTGTTTGACACAAGGAATTTCTGGTGGTGATATCTGAAAGCTGATGCCTAAAAAATTACAAAGAATTACAAAACTACAAATGACGATAACCACAGGTACAGTACAAAACGCCACAACGACAAAAGTACAACACAATATTACAATATTAACATACAAGATGAATATTGCACTTATGAGGGATTGTGAGTTTATTGGATTATTGCACATGTACCTGGGTTATGTCTTGCATATATTTGTGGGGGGAAAATCTGTAATTTAAGACTCAATTAATTGAGTAGTTGAGTGTGTGTGTGTGTGTGTGTGTATATATTATATAAAAATAAATAAAATTAGGGTGGTAATTGTGTTGTCTGAGATGTGTGTGTTGAATGTATCATGTTGTGACCAAATACCAAGAAAAATTCCTAAAACATATAAATGTATATAGCAAATAAACTGATTCTGATTCTGAATTACACTCACCGTCCACTTTATTATTCATGCAGTTATCTAATCAGCCAGTCATGTGGCAGCAGCACTCTCTTATCCCAGCTATTCCTGGTAGGAGATTGGGAATTATAAGTTAAAACCTCTAGTTGAATGCAGCAATATATTTTTATCAACACTACTGGGTCAATGTTTTAACTACTTAAAAAAACAGTTAATTCAGGTTCACAACTTTCTGATCCACATAAATGCGTTATCACAAAATATTTATCAATTAAATATACAAAGTTTTCATTCCATGTTCAGTCATTTTTGAACGTATCGCGTTGCCATACAATCTATGACTTTCTTTTGGCAAAAGTGACACGAGATAATGTTTTCTAAACAGAATATCTGGCAGTTATTAAGCACGGTTCAACCCAAGACATTGTGGAGTTTAAAGTGTTCACATAATTTGGAAGACTTTTGTTGTACAGTTTTGTTGTAATGCTCTTCACAATTTTCCATCAAATGATAAAGAACATAACATACAATGTGTTTTAGTCTAGATGAAATGATTGATACAGTGGGTATCTCATAACATAGTCCAGATATTTTAATAATTTTCATAAGTGGAATAACACACTCCAGCCAATGCTGTTATGCAAAAATAATGCAATTCGGCCACCTGGATTATTTTTGTATAACAGCGCTGTCTGTTGTGTGTTATTCCTTACATAATCCAGTATTGTGTGTTGATTGTTGCAATCATTGTTCTTGCTTTGCAGACTCAATATTCCTTCAAGAAGGTTTTTGGAATTAAAACCACACAGAGGGAGTTGTTTGAGGATGTTGCAAAACCTCTTGTGGAAGATCTTATTCATGGCAAAAACGGTATCAGAATAATTCACTTAGCACTAACTATGAAATCGTTTAATTTTATATATTGATTGAGTGATTGCACCTGTGACCTTTGCCCGTGTCAATATTAGGTCTTCTGTTCACCTATGGCGTCACTGGCAGTGGAAAAACCTACACGATGACGGGTTCCCCGGGCCAAGGCGGGCTCCTGCCCCGCTCACTGGACATGATCTTCAACAGCATTGGACCTTACCAGGCCAAAAGATTTGTATGCAACATTTAGTGCTTTTTGTTTCATTAGTAAATTTAACATTCTACTATTTATTTAATTATTTGTTAATTTATATTTCAGGTCTTCAAGCCAGATGATAAGAATGGCATGGAAGTGCAAAACCAGGTGGATGCTCTTTTGGAACGACAGAAACAAGAGAGTCAGCCATCTGTACCAAAGACTCCATCCTCAAGGTACATAACAGTTCAACCTTATATGATGTGTTGACTGGTTATTTTTGTAAAATTGCCATGTTTCATTTTATTTTGTTTTGCAGGCAAAGAGTTGATCCAGAGTTTGCTGACATGATCAGTCCAGAAGAAGCTTCTAAGGCTGACGGGGTGGATGAGGACAGTAGCTACAGCGTGTTTGTCTCCTATATAGAGATATACAATAACTACATCTATGATCTCCTGGAGGAGACTCCATTTGACCCAATAAGGCCAAAGTAAGCTCATGGTTTTGGTTACTTTAGATTTTGTTTGCTTTTATTTATATGTGTAGGAATCATTGTGTGAAGAGCACACAGAGTGTAATTATCATTTACATGTATGTTAAATGAAGGCTCTGGTTGAACATGATGGCTGTTCTATTGAGAACTTGGCCCTACTTTTCTAAAAATTTCTCTTTTTGGACATTAAGTATCTATCATACTTTAGCTTGCAGTCTAAATGTTTGTGTTCCTTTGCTAGGTGGAATGGTGCAGGGACACCTCTGCGGCACAACACTGAGTTCATGTACGTGACCAGTGGATAACGCCTGTAGATAGACAGATACTTGAGCAAAATGTCCTGTCTTTTTCACTGTGTAGCTGGGATGTGCAATGCTGTCGTCCGAGCTTTTTTCCCCTCTGCTTTTTGGCTTATAGACAATGTCTTGCAACTTGTTTGTTTCCCATTTGTCTTCTGCTTCTGCTGTAAAGCAGGTTATCACCCATTGCAGCATGGCTGGAAAACTATTTTTGTGCTTGTTTGTCTCTAAACATAAGATAAGTGTGTTAAAATGTTGTATACGCTCCTTTTAGACCACCCCAGTCCAAGATTTTACGTGAAGATCAAAACCACAACATGTATGTGGCTGGGTGCACAGAGCTTGAAGTGAAATCAACAGAGGAAGCATTTGAAGTCTTTTGGAGGGGTGAGCTGAAATGCCTGTAGTTGACATTCTCATACATGATATCATCTAGAGCTTTAAATATATTTTGCCATTAAATATTGTCCACTAGGTCAAAAGAAGCGCAGGATTGCAAACACTCAGTTAAATCGCGAGTCGAGCAGATCACACAGCGTCTTCATCATTAAACTGGCACAAGCCCCATTGGATGCAGATGGAGACAATGTCCTTCAGGTAAACATTTATGTATACTTGCACAGTTGGCTGAAGGAAGGGCTCAGGATAAGATGGCCCTTTTCTACTTTTCGGTCAGCTTTGCTTAAATTTCCTTCCAGGATAAGAACCAGGTGAATGTGAGTCAGTTGTGTCTGGTGGATCTGGCTGGCAGTGAACGCACAAGCAGAACTCGCGCAGAGGGCAGCCGCCTTCGGGAAGCAGGTTAGCGGTCTCAGTTGAAAAAGTGGACCTTCCGTTCTCAAAATTCTAAACTCTGTTTCATATGAAATGCATCGTTCATTTTGTTTTTGTCCAGGCAACATCAATCAGTCTCTGATGACTCTCCGCACATGCATTGAAGTTCTCAGAGAGAATCAGATGTGTGGAACAAACAAGGTATTTCATTTTTTTCACCTTTCTTTTATTTTCCATTTATCACGTGGTGTTGTGATGTAATGATGTACACTTTTTCTTCACAGATGGTCCCATACAGAGACTCTAAAGTGACTCATCTGTTCAAAAATTATTTTGATGGAGAGGGGAAAGTCAGAATGGTGGTCTGTGTGAACCCTAAGGCTGATGATTATGAAGAAACAATGGTAAGCTAATATTATGTTTTGAGTTATGAATTCTGATATTCACTATTGTGGTTCTGTGACTGTGCTGTGTGTGTTTGGCAGCTGGTGATGCGATTTGCTGAGATGACTCAGGAGGTGGAAGTGGCCCGGCCTGTTGACAGGCCCATGTGTGGCTTTGCTGCAGGACGCCGACAGAGGAACCAGGCCTTCAAAGAGGAACTGTCTCGTCGGCTAGAGGAACGTGGAGGCCCAGTAGATGGCGGTATTGCTTATCCTCTTGTACAGAATGGCACTTCTAAGCAAGGTGCAAGTTGTTTGTTTCTAATGCTTGTGATTCTGTCCAGAACCTCCTTCCAAGGCCCTGAGCCATCTGTTGCAAAACCTGCCTCCACTGCCTCCCTGTGAAATCACTGACCCTACTGATGACCATACGCTTCCTAGACTCATTGAGGCCTTGGAGAAGCGGCACAAGATCCGCCAGATGATGACTGAAGAGTACAACAAATCCGGTATGTTTGTCTCAGCAGTTTGTGGTTGCAGTGTCTACTGAGAATGCAAGTGCTCATTATTTATTCTCTTCATAGCCAATATGCTGAAGTCCATGCTTCAAGAACTGGATGGCAACCTCGTCTCCAAAGAGAATTTCATCCATGAGCAACGCGGCAAGCTGGGCGAGAAGGACAAAATGATCCAGAACCAGAAAAATGAGATTGATCGCCTGGAGAAGAAATCCAAGATGCTGGAGTACAAGGTAATTCTGAACCTTCAAAACCGTGAAATCATTATTACAATTATGTTGGGTGTGAAGCTTACTGCTGCCTTCTTTGTGTCCAGATTGACATCCTGCAGAAAACCACAAACATCTATGAGGAGGATAAGCGTGCCTTACAGCACGAGCTGGAGAGCAGAGAGCAGAGGTTGCAGCGGGAGCTTTCAGAAAAGAAGCGAATGGAGGCACGCATGCAAGGGTTGGTCTCAGATGAAAAGCTCAGGTGGCAGAAGGAGTGTGTGAGTAGCCTTGCTATCTTTTGCCTCTCAGTTGCTGACTATATTTGAAAATGTTATGATTTTCTAGTTGAAAGATGAGCATTTGATTTACTTCTTACAGATATTGAAATAATGCCTATCTTCTATCAGTGTAGACTCTGCTTTTTGATACCAGTATGCTAATTATTTGTTAAATTATCTATACATAAGCGGTGCATTGACTAGAAACACCAAACCATCAGATATTTGGGAAGTTAGGTTTCCAGTGGTCCATTTCCTGTGATATGTCTCTGCCCAGGCTGTGTGTTACCCTCTCAAGGAGGCCGAGTTAGATTCTGTATGGGTTTTGGCTTGAAGCTTTGTGTTATTTTTCAGGAGAGGCGGGTAAATGCCAAGGAACTGGAAATGCAGAACAAGCTTTGGGTAAAGGACGAAAAGCTGAAGCAGCTCAAAGCTATAGTAACGGAGAGCAAGGCAGACACCCGACCAGATAAACCCGAGCGACCTTCCCGAGAAAGGGACAGAGTGCCTGCAAAGAGATCAGCCTCGCCCTCGCCGATGCCTGTACGTCTTTAATTTGACCCACTCTATAATTTGTCATTTTACTGTCTGCTTCTAAGCTTTTGTTTTTTTCATTTGCATTATCCTTTTCTGAAATATTTGTATAATACTTGTGCCTAACATTTCAGAATCAGTTACTGATCTTGTTCTTAAGCAAATATGATGTGCATGTGATCCATGTGTACTAACTGAAATCTGTGTGCAGTCTAAATCCACTGCTTCCTTCTGTCAGGCCTCAGAATATGTCCTTCCCAAAGTTGTCAGGCCAGCCCCTCTTTCCCCCAGCACTAGCAGTGTGTCTGTGGCCTCCTGCATCTCCGAGTGGGAGCAGCGAACGCCACAGGCCGACAGGCAGGGCAGCCCCTCCCCTCCCCATGGTAGAAGCAGAGGTCAGGGTCTTCCTGGAAGCCTTAGCAGGAGGAGAGGCAGGTGCTGGGCCAGAGACTGTGAGGTGCCATTTCAGCCAGCAGATGTAGACGTAGAGGAGAGAGGTTACAGGGTCGGTGATGTATCATGCTGTAGTTGTAGGTAGAGCTGCCTTTATACTAACATAGTACTTGCCAAACTTTGTTCTTAAATGTGTCGCTTGATGGATGCACTTCTGTAGGGAAATTGTGTGCTGCTAATTAAACTGCCATGTTTTTATGTCCTGTTTTGCACTTTAACCAAATAAATTGAATTCTATTTTTAAACAAGTGTCATCTCTGGAGCATTGAGTAGCAGCATCCTTGTATATATTATGGCTTGCCAGTAAACCATTTCTCATAAACAAAATAGATTTATCCTGCTTTTGAATGTGTATTGGACTACTCTTGCTATTCCGTAATGTGTTTGCTCTTGTAGCATGTTTATTCCACGCTTCAATAGAATGTAGTTCCACTAACCTGCTAACAGCTGTATGTATTGGGTAGCTTTCTGGGCTATATCCTGACTGATGTGTGTTTTGGTTGTATAGACTGGGCCGGCGGTTCGGCCTCTGCACAGGCGCTCGCACTCAGCTGGTGGTGAGAGATGGGTGGATCACAAACCCAGCACCAATGTGGAGCTGGACACGGTCATGCAGCCCAGCGTTTCCAACTCGATCAAGGTGACCGCTCCCAGCGAGAAAGCCCTGTCCAAGTGTGACAAGTACATGCTGACACACCAAGAAGTGGCCTCTGATGGCGAGATCCAAACCAAACTCATCAAGGTGCTTTTGAATGTTTAATCTAACCTGCTGAGCATATGATGGTCTTATAATTGAGGTCCCTCATTAATAAAAAGTTTGTTTTCCAGGGTGAGGTGTTCAAAACTAGAGGTGGAGGACAAGCAGTTCAGTTCACTGATATTGAAACACTGAAACAAGAAAATGCTGTTGGTCCAAGGTGAATATTTATTTAAAAAAAAAAAAAAAAAAGGCAAGCTGAATGTAGTGTATACTTTACAGGAGACCATAGAAGTTTTTTTTTTTTTTTTTTTAATTATTATTATATATTTTATTGGCTGTACTTTGCACGTTAAGCTATGAATGTTTTTTTGCTGCAGCCGTAAAAGGAGATCATCAGAGAACCGCCAGGATGAGCGTAAGGATGGAGACTGGACAGATGTAGAGACCAGGGTAAGGGATAGTTAGTTGCTCTGCTTGTACCTCTTTACTGATTATATTTGTAATGTAATGGCAAAACTTTTCCAGTATACTGAATAACTTGACTGCCTGTTTTTTTTCTAATGGCAGTACTGCATATTATGACTGCTCAAACCCACTCTTTTTGTCTCTTTCCTGTTTAGTGTGCTGTGGCTGTGGAGATGAGGACTGGCTCCAACCTCGGACCTGGTTATCAACACCATGGATATCCAAAGTAAGTCCTTTTCTAAACATATCATTTACCATTTGCATTTAATCCCACCACTAAACTGAAATTTTTTTGAGCATGTAACTGAGCAGGACCTAACGTTTTGTCTTGCAGACGCAGAAAGCCCTAAGCATTGCCCTGGCATTGCTATCACAGTCAAGAGTTCTTCCTTCTTGAAACCTCATCACTGTGCAATACTTTCTACTATTTAACTTTTTTTTAATAATACTTTTATATAAGACACTTTTATATATAGGCCTGTATATAAATTCACCAAAGTGGTTTTGTAATGTAATGCATTTTCAACTTTAGTGTTACCGTGAAATATTCAGGCCTAATTTAATCAAGGCCTTGGAGTGGCTTGAAACAAAGGTATGGTGTGTGTTGTTGTTCCCCTGCTGACCCTCAAGTGTGTAAAGCTTTTCTATAATCCTTTCCCCTCTTTTGAAATAGGCTGTTGCTGAAGTAGGGAAATCGAAGCATATGGTAGTCTGGATTGTGCTTTCTAATTAGAGCCCCATTATTGAGTGCAATGTTGATTGTAGTCATATTCCTAGAAAAGCACTATTTTCTCACTTGTATTATATAACTACAGCTTGTCAGAACAAATTTGAACACAGTGGCATTCACAGTACACATGGACTGTTAAATGGCATTTGAATCTTTCTTCTTTTGAATGTTATTTTCACATAAATTGAATACTTGTATACTTGTTAACTTGGTTTCATTTATTTATTTCACTGAGTGAAAGTCACAACACTCACATTCTAGCAGCTTCAGGAAAATACAGTGCTCAGAGTTAAAACTGGTCCACACCGTAGTGAACAAATTGAGCTGAAAACTAGAGCAACTTAAATTTGGGCTAGACAAAAAGATGCATTCTAAAGCAATGAAGCTTTCTTCACAGCTATTTAAAAAAAATTCATTATGCTTTTATTAATTCAATACAGTGCACACTGATGCACTCTGGTGGTCAGAAGGATGAGGTGCAGTTAGTAAGTGGGGGCTGCAGTGGATTTTGAGGTTTTGATTGTACTTTTTGGTTGTGCCTGTGAGATTAATACAGATTTCTTATACATAGACAACTGTCTTTGTTTATATCGGTTTATATATGAGAAGGAAGGGAAAGTCAAATAGAGCCATAGCCTAAGGATTGGAATGTCCCAAAAAAGAAAGAAACCACTGATGAACTAAATAACCAGACACTGAACAGGTCAGCCAAGGAAAAACAACAGCAGTTGATGACAAACATTGTGAGAGTTGTGAAGAAAAACACAAAAACAGTCAGGGATATCCCCAACAACCTTCACAGGGCAGGGATGAAGGTTTCACAATCCACCATTTGAAGAAGAATATAGAGGCCATACCACAAGATGCAAACCACTCAACAGAAGGCCAGATTGGAATTCCTAAAGAAATACAGCGATGAGCCACAAAAGTCCTGCGACCAAGATTAACCTCTACCAAAGTGATGGAAAGTCCAAAATGTGGAGAAAGAAAGGATCTGCTCATGATCATGAGCTCATCAGTCAAGCATGGTGGAGGTAGTGTCATGGCTTGGGCTTGCATGGCTGCTTCTGGAACAGGATCACTAATCTTTATTGATGATGTAGCTCATGGTGGTAGCAGCAGAATGAATTCAGAAGTCTACAGAAACATTCTGTCAACCAATTTACAGAGAAATGCATCCAAACTAAACTTCATCATACAGTGAGACAATGACCCAAAACACACAGCCAACACAACAAAGGACTTCATCAGGACACCAACCCAAAAAAAAAAAAATAAAAAAAGCACTCTTATAGCTAGAGGGTTACACCGCTGTCTTGTTAACGTTATTCACAAAACCCAGGTCTCTCTGAGTGAAGTTGCTCAACAGGGTGTAAACTTGTGTGCTCGGTGTGTAGTCCTGCACCAGGCTAGTTCAATAAAGAGTTCACTTTCTCTGAAACACGCCACGCCATACCCCCCGGACACTCGTACAATGTAATGAAAGGATATAATAACGTGAAATGTGTATTTCCGTTTGTGTTAACACGCTGTCAGAGTGAAGAACAAAACAATGGCTGTGTCTGTACACGTTACCTTTAATTACAGGTATAAGAGTAGGCCTGGTTTCCTTTATATCAGTCGAGATCTGAAGGCAGTAGCTTTGTGTGTGAATGAAATGATTTAATAAAAAATCTGATGGGGCAGTTGGCAATTCTGGCAATTTCTAATGTTTGAGTCCTCACTTAAATAAAATTATTTTAGCAACCAACAATTAATCTGCCAGTCCATAATAATACTTCTGCTAACAGATTTGTGTGATTTGTTGGTTTCTTTTGAAAAGGTATTTTTTGTTAGATGTTCCCTCACAATTTAACGTCAGTCTATAGCAAACATTAGGCTTGAAGAAAAAAAAATGTTCCATTTGAATTAATATGACTGCAAATTTTAACAGTTATTAAGCACAATGACCCTCCTCATTTCATTTCATTGCTTACTTGTAGGATAACTAGCACACTTTACAGGGTGAGTGTACATTTTCTCTGTTCCTGTTGTAGCCTGTGTAGGCTAAGGTTAAAATCTTGTTGAAAGGTGGGGCAATCGTTTTGGTTGTGTTGTGTTGTTGTTGTTTGGGAAAATAATGATTTAATTTCACATAAGCTGGCTGCATGGCTGGGGGTTTATGGTGGCTTGTTAGTACATTTGCCTTGCACCGCCAGGGCTGGGGGTTTGAATCCCACCTCTGCCCTGTGGGCACAGAGCTTACATGTTCCACCCATGCCTCCCCCAGTCCAAAGGCATGCATTGTAGGCTGACTGGCATTTCCAAATTGTCCATAGTGTGTGATTGTGTCCTGTCCAGGGTGTCCCCCGCCTTGTGCCCTGGGATAGGCTCCAGGCTCCGCATGACCATATGTAGGATAAGCAGCACAGAAAATGGATTGATGGATGGCTATGTGGCTTTAGCATGTTCGATAACCGTAACTAGTATTTCACTGAAATTAAATTATAGTTGGGTTTAATGTCAAACACACTTGTAAACTACATGCAGATGAACATCTCTACATTTATCAGCCTATTTTCTGCAGCCAGTTGTGTTTCACTTTGTGATTTTGTGTTAGGTGTGATGTGTTCAGCTGCAGGATTTAGTTGATATGTAATGTTAGGCGTGAATCAGCGCATTCTCTGACAGGCCCTTTGTTGTGTACATGTTAAGCCAATAGATTGTTTTACTCAGGCCCACCCACTTCTTCAATTTCTGGCCTCGCCACTGGTATGAGCATCAAAGACTTTTCTAAAATCAGGTCAACATTAGCAGTGCCTGTCATTTCATCCCAAACGCAGCTAGACTGCTAGGAAGTGACAGCTAGCTAGCTAGACTTATAAACAACACAGTTCATGAATGCAACTAATCAAACAGAAATTTATACTTACAGTTTATTTACAATACTTACAAATGACGCCACCATTGAAGGCTCCAATCGATTCCGTCTGGCGCAGATATGTTTAAAATTGAGGCATCAGCCATGTTCATTCCCCTTTCTGTGATTGGCAGCTGGTTGTGAGTTCCTGCCATTCTGTGTAAACTCTAGAGACTGTTGTGTATTTTCAGCAGTTTCTGAAATACTCAAAGCAGCCCTACTGGTACAAACATCCATGCTGTGGGTAAAGTCACAGAGATCACACTTTTTCTTCATTCTGGTGTTTGATGTGAACATTAACTGAAGCTCTTGCCATGTATCTGCATGATTTTTTTGCATTGCACTGCTGCCACATGACTGGCTTATTGGATAACTGCATAAATGTGCCGGTGTACAGGTGTTCCTAATAAAGTGGATGGTGAGTGTATTTAAAAGTATATTAATTTACTCTGTTATGTGCTTCGTGAAACTGATTTCCTATCGCAATGAATTTCTTAAGCAAAACAATTGACAGCACTTTTGACAAGTTTAATTATTTAATTACTGTTTCAATCATGGATGATTTACTGAACAAATTGAACAAACAGCTAATTCTGAGACTTTAATCTCATTGCATTATATAAGACTTTTTTTTTTTTCCCCCTGTGTACCAGTATCATGTGGTAATGGTATTACATCTGTAATGGTAATGTTTCAGGTTTCTATACAGGTCAGCAGCTAGTCAGGTCAGAGTGTGTTATATAAGGACAAGCAATTTTAGAACAACTGTTATGGAAAAATACTTTCCCTCCATGGCTTTTTGAAGGCTAAATTCAATTAAAAAGGTGAAATTATCTGTCATGTCCTCATGCTTGGCTGACTACCTATTACATTCCCTTGTACTTTTATAAAAAAAAAATAAATAAATAAAATACCCACTACTGCAGCTTTTGGCCCTATCTGGTAGTTAATCTGCAGAAGTACAAAATGTTGATCTGATATATTTTACAAGGGTTTGAAGATGTTTTAATGATCATTGTTCTGAATTTTTTTTTCTTTTAAAATGGGGAGTGCAGTCCAATCTGCATCAGTACTGCAGTAGAGCATTGTACATATATCTCTGGCATTTATTTTCAAATGAATAAACCGTTTCTGAAATATATGCTTACTATTTTAACTTCTCAATTGGATTTACTCTCTGATTGATCATATTGCTTGCAAATACCACTGCAAAGTTGAAAGAGTATTGAGAATTCATAACCCTAACACTGTAGGATACTATTATTTATAAAAATCTAACAGTAGATAAAAATCTAGTGGCCATTTTGAACATGGAGACATTTAATATTTACATTTTTAAAGAAGTTTATTTGTAAGGATGAGTTATTCTGCTATTCTGCAAGTTTGATTAAGCATAAATAGTGTTAGCAGGTTGCAAAAGGACAATAGATTCTATGCACAAGTCTGTTCATTGTTGTTTCATGCATGAAATGGTAATAAAATAAAAAAAAAAAGTAATGCACTTAATATGTGGTATTTGTGTGTATTTAACAAGTAGGCTGTTAATTTTATGAATGACCTCCTGGTTGTGTAACTGTATAGCATGAACACATGCAATATGAAACTTGTATGCAGGTAAATAAAATTTGTGATTTGTAATCGGAATACAACATCGTAAAATTCTGATTTCCTGTTTCCATTTATTTATGATTATGATAGGAATATAACTCTTCATGACATGCTCTATATGTTACAGCATTATAGCATCTTGTAGCATGGACAAACCTGGTTATATGTAATTTGCTTAAGGATTTCTGTGTACTATTAGATATTTGGTCATTGTGCTTTTGTATAACACAAAGCTACAAAAGACCTGCAAGCATCTATAGAGCTAGTTTTGCTTGTTAAAAAAAAAAAAAAAAGCAGCAACACTTACTTGTCTATTTCCACTTTCAGGCTGAAAAATGAAAAATAGCACAGTTCACAGCTTGGAAGGTGAGAATCAAGCTTGACTTTAAAAATACCCAACTGAATTTAATTACATTTACAGAAAAGCAAAGTGACAGGCTCAGTTGATACAATAAAAAACCAATTACAGAGAATTAACAAATGGTATTAGTCACTGAAGTAAGCATGTGATGCAGTTAGCATGATCCTAATTCTAACTCCAATACAAAAGTAATTAAGCAAAATTCATACAACCAGTATGTCTTAGTTCAGCAACTAGTGAAAAATGTATGTAGAGTTTATTTTAACATTTCTTCTGGTCATAGGGAATCTGCCACTTGACAAACCTAACCGTCATTTCAAATGAATTGATTAACATTTTAAGCCATTTGCCTAATTGATTGTAAGGTAGTGATTCTTAGTGATTCACGTTACACTGAGGACTAAATTTAGACAGCATCCCTGCTGTTCTGTCACCAAGACACATATAGAGGGTGTCTCATTTACCTCTGCTTCCCTGGCTTGGATTCAATTTGAGCTTGCTGGAGAGTGACTAACCTGAGAGAAAAGGGTCAAGGGCTCACACATTAAACTCTTTTGTGCACTAGCATGGAGCTGTGATGAGCCACTCTACAATAATAATCGCTCTCAACATCGAGATGCAGCCGGTGACAACTTCTCGTTGTGATGATGGAACCTTAAAATGACTGCATTAGGATGGATGGATCCACTGAAGAGAGAGGGAGGGAGGGATAGAGTAGGAGTAATAGGAGTAGGTTATCGCTGGTGGATTGACCTCCTACTTCAGCAACTGTTCATTTTCTAGTAAGGGATTTACAATTTAAAGAATTTGCTTGAAGGTTTTGAGTGTTCCAATTGTAACAATTGTTCAAAATTTACTAAAAGTCATGCCTACGGCTGGGTGATCTGGACATACTCTAATATCACGATATGGATAATTTCTAATCTTGAGACAATACATATCACTATATATTACATTTTCTCTAAAATTGATGAAAAAATTATCTATACAGAATAACTGCATGCATTCACGACTGCTTTTTGATAATTCTGTGAAGTAAACACAAGGTCTGAGGCATACTTTACAAATGGCAGATTTCTGGTCAGTATCTGATTTATTATACAGAAAACTACATCCAAACCACAGAAGTACCTCCCTTTTTAGGTACATGTTCATCATCTTTTAGCTGGGCTACCTGTTCTGTGTCGGAGTGTTGGCTCTGTGTCATGCTCCCCCATGCTTGTTTTTGTTACAGCACAATGCTAGTAGCTCCTAGCGCTGACCTTAGTGATGTAAATCAGCTGCTGAAAAGTGACTTTTGTGATATTGGCAATATAGATGATATAGGAAAATATCTATCAACAGACATTTTTCTATCATTCTATGACCCTGATCATGCCAAAAAAAGTCTCTCAAAGTCCAATATGATTAAGAAGAATTAAAATATTTGGCAGCCTTTTGCTTATTTTGAGGAACTTCTTAACTGGTACTAATTGAGGATGAGGTATGTTTTCAGCTGTAATTCTCAATTAGCATGTAATCGTATGGTAGATATAACTGGATATGAATACATTATTCAGAATGAACAAATGATGTGTTAAACAGATACAAATATAGATACAAATAGTGTATCTAAAGAGGTGTATTATCTAAAAAAAATAAAATAAAAAAGCTTACCAGAAAGGTTCACAGGGCCTCTGATTGAGACTGTAGGTGTGCAGCAAAGGACAAGGAAAGCAACAAAAAAGTTACGTGAGCTGGAGGTTTTTACTTTCATGCGGGCAAGCAGAAGTCAGATATGAAGTTCTTGGGCTATAAAGTTTGTGTGACAAAGAAAAAAGGACTTTTATTAACATGAGAGTGAGTCGCTGTGCAATGCATTCACACATAAGGTTCAGTCATTCCTCTTTAGTTACTGCCTGGTCAGGGTCGCGGTGGTTTACAGTAGGCTGCTAGTTTTGTTTATATTTTGGGAAGTAGAACTAAGTAAATTTGTTAGAAAATATCACGGGAAGATACGATCAAAAATAATGACTGCATGACCGGGATTAAAAAGTCAAGACCAATTATAAACTTTCCAGTGTTTCCCGAGCCAGAGTGGTAGGGTTTATATTTAATTATTAATAAAAAAACAAACAAACAAACAAACAAAAAACCCTTCTGGTTTAGGCCATACCCTCTTCAGGTTTAAATCTGAAAACAGATACAGATACAGATACGGATACCGATGCGGATATTTTGGAGCAAAAAACAGATACAGATGTGGATAGTGTCATTTTGTTACATCACTGTTGCACGGTGTTCATTCTGGGAATTAATTTAGCACCTCTTTTAATCCCTTCATGATATCTACTTGAATTCTTATGTAGCAAAAACAGGATCTAGTGAAGAAGAACATAAACGCAGACGTTCCACAAACTCCATTCAGGATTAAATATTTTCTGATAACACTAAATTAAATTAAGCACAGGAGGGAGCTAATCAGCTGAATCTGGCAGTTATTTTTGAAACAGGAAACTCTCATATTCCAGAAATACGTGATTCTGTCGATTTGAGTTTATAATCTTCACAATATACATCAATGCAGTTAAGTGTGTTGGAAGGAATACCAACTTCCTGCTTGAATTCACACTGTTAATTAACCAGCCCAGCTTTTAGAAATAAATGATTGCCATGGGTTTATCTGCTATTTGCATGAATAAAAGAATGTTTTCCCTGGCTGTCTGTCTTCTTGTGCAGGAGAGGATGGACTAGCAAAATAATTTGGAGTAAAGTGGGCTTCTAATGAGCTTCCGAGTATTTCATCTCTGAATGTTGAATCATTTGAGATGCAAATTCCACGTTGTTTATTCGGCTTATAGGGTAATCAGAGTGCACACTCTTAGTCTGTTTTCTCCTATTAACTCCTTTTATTCAATGTTCGGTTTGCCTCTAATCATTTCACACATTCTAATTTGATGATTGTAAGAAGAATTTCAGAGTTGACTTTGACTGGTTTTTAATGAATATTGAACCTAGTGTGCGAACATTGCATCTTTCAGCTTCGGCATCTTTCAGGTCAGTGCAGAAGTCTCTAGTGTGCAAGTTTGTTGCTGTTTGTACGTTTTATGATCATATGATTTATGCATATCTTTGGAGAGCAGATTAGTGTTTGCAGTTAGAGTGTACATGTTTTAACAGCCTGTGCTGAGCTACTCTTTTACTTATTAATGCACTGGGATCACGAGGCTACAACAGTGTATGCTGTTTTTTTTCCCCAACCTTAAGTTGTATTGGACTGGGGATGTGTGCATGTGCAGTATGTATGTATGTGTGTGTGTGTGTGTGTGTGTGTGTGTGTGTGTGTGTGTGTTGTAGACCTTTATCGCCTCTGGGCCTGCACACATCAGAGCAAAGCATTGTGGTTCACAGCAGTCCAGTCACAGCTATAGCTGCCCTTTAAAGTCTCATCTACCTAGCTGTGCTTGTGCTTCCTGGGGAGAACTCCCTGACATTAAAACTCAATTAGCAGGCCACTCAGTAAATAGTGCATGAGCTCAGCACTCGGATAATGAAGGCCCAGAGCAGGGTTTCTCACACTACATCTCAATACATCAGGCGGGCCGCCAGTGAGCGTGTCACTCCAAAGGGAGGTTAAAATGCAGATGAGTGTTGACAGGCTGGTCCTGTTGTCATTCGGAACATCTCGTGCCCCCGTCCTCCCTGGGGTCTCATCTCGCTGTTTCCTGCTGCTATGCTCGTCTACAGATCTCTCGCTGCTCATGCATACCAATACCTCGTTCAAGTCTTTTCCCCTCAACCAACAAAATGTGGACAGGTTTATTATCACATAAATACCAATAGATATATAATAGTCTATGACTGACTGCTCACAGCTTGTTAACAAGGAGAGAAGGGTATTCCAAGAGGCCATGTAATGATTGAGGTTAGATGACACGAGGCTGTTTTTGTGCCATGACTCACTGCACAATTACAGATGCATCATCTGGAAAAATATGTGATGTAATCATGCATAAGCGACACTTGATTCTAAAACGATCTGTAATTCAGAATTGGGGAAATAGACTGTTTTCTGTGAATGTGGATTTTTCCCTGCCTGAGTCTTTGCTCTTGCCAGCACTCTAAACACCTCTAGCTGTCATGTGCTTGCTTTCTTGAAGCCCAGGACATGTCATGACCACACATTAACAAGCGGTGACCTCAGAGTGGTGACAAACTGTCGGGACTCATATCCTTTCACTGTGTGCATATGAGTTCCCCCTATTTACCAAGAGCTTTTGATTTAATCCAGTCACTGTGGCAGTGGATTATGTGACTATTATTTTACAGGAGCCATGATGCCTATAAAAACTCACTAGCCACTTTAATAGGAATACCTATACACCTGCTCATTCATGCACTTATCCAATTAGCCAATTATTTTGCAGCGGCACAATGCATAAAATCATGCAGACACAGGTCAAGAGTTTATGTTCACATCAAACATCAAAATGGAGAAAAATGAATACTTTGAATATGGCATGGTTATTGATGCCAAACAGTCTGGTTTGAGTATTTCAGAAACTGTTGATCTCCTGGGATTTTAAAAGCATTTCAGAATGCACAACATGTCGAACCTTGAGGCATCTGCTACAGCAGCAGAAGACAGTTAGTGGAGAACAGTAGTCTAAGGCTGCAGTAGGCACAGGTTCACCAAAACTGGACAGTTCAGGATTGGAAAAACATCGCTTGGTCTTTCTCCTATCTTCAACTGTCCAGCCTCAGATTCTTGTTCTTGGCTGGCAGGGGTGGAACCTGATGCACTCTTCTGCTGTTGCAGGTTCAAGGTTCTGCTCAAGGTTTGATGTGTTGTGTTTTATGAGATTCTTTTCTGCGCACCGCGGTTGAAAAGAGTGATTATTTGAGTTACTGTAGCCTTCCTGTCAAACCTCTGACCTCTCTCATCGATAAAGCATTTCCACTGATGCTCACATAGCTTTCTATTTTATGTGTAAAATGATAAGATGTGCAATTACATATTTAAACCTGATTTATATGTTGTAATATTAAATGTATAACCATAATATACATAATAAACAATTATATAGCAATAATTATGAGACACGTTGTTGTAATATGTAATTCTAAAGAACTGACAGACGGTTTTTAAATGTTCTGGCCCCCAAGTTTGAAACAGTTTCCTGCCATTTCATGCCTCATAGCTACTGCATGTCTAAACTTGTTATATCAAGTGATAAAAGGAATAACAGGGCACCACAGCTCTAATTAACTTACACAAGAACTCAAATAGATTTTCATTTACCTGAGAGGCAAGCTGTAACACAGTGAGGGCATGCAAGAATCGAGTCAATTATCCACCCACAGGTATACCACTTCCTTATAAGCTATTATCTGGCACATCTGGTGAGCCATAATTTATTAGTCTCTGAGTGTTTGTGCAGTATTGTGTGTTGTTGCTTAGAAACAAAAGTTATCAGTTTTAATTAGAGCAATTTTGTTGAATGTAACCCATTGGTGAGGAACCTTTCTGTATTTTAATCACAATTTTATGAGTCCTGTGAAATGCAGGTGCAGGTTATCTACAGGTCAGGATATATCGTTCAGTGATATTACATTCGCTCCATCTCCATGTGACAGGTAGAATAGTGATTGGCATTTTGTTTATGGCAATTCTAAATCATATGGTATTGACAACTGGTCTTTCAGAGAAAATATTGCATAATTATAAGGGTTGTGAAAAGGTTTCAGTGTTATACAGTTATAAATAAGGTGTGTGTGTGTGTGTTTGTGTGTGTGTATGTCAATGGCCACTAAGACTAAACTAGACTGAGCAATTCTGTTAATATAATAATAATAATAATAATAATAATAATAATAATAATAATAATAATAATAATAATCTGTGGAAAGTGTAGAACGTTAAATTAGAACCCAGATTACATTTTTTCTGGACCTGACGCATCTCATAATTCTTATTCTTATGTTTCACATTAGTTACTGAATAGTATTTAAAACTGAACAGTATTTGAAAGGAAAAAGGAGAAATCACAGTTAGAGAAAAGGAGAGGCTTTATGACAACATTAGTGTTCGGTTCAGGTCCAGGCCTCACTAATCCATATGAAGGTGTTCAGGTCTGCCCCAGCTCTCTGTACGATCAATACACAATACATCAGAGGTTAGGAAGAGGTAAACTCATTCTTTGAAGCCTTGTGTGTCTGTGTAGAGGGCTGGATTTGCTGAGCTAACATGGCTCAGAGAAGTCTGCTTTTGAATGAGCTTGTTTGGCCAGAGCTCTGGAGCTTTTGTGTTTGCTGAGGAGTTTTGTGGAAGGTTGCAGCGCCACTAGTTCATCCCTTACAATGCGTCAGAGGAGCACATGGTTGGGAAAAGTTAAAAAGCAAGGAAATATTTCTCAGTGTGGACATGAAATAGGCTTTGCATTATTTGTGCTGAATGCAAACCCATCAGGTCATTATAATATAAAACAGAATAAAACTGGGAGAAAAAAATGGGGTGAAATTTTTTATTTTAAAAATATGTCAAACAATATATAACAATACTGAGCTTAGTGCATGGACATTTAGCACTTACCTGCTCAGACTGTATTCTCTTTCAAAGGAAAATTCAAACAAAAATGAAAGGATAAGGGCGTTGGCCAAATAAATTAATTAGTTCTGTTTAAATTAAAAATGGGCGTATGGTCTGATATCAGAAATTATGATATGAGATTACATTTAATTATCATAAAACGAGCCTTTACAACTTAGATCAAACAATAAGCTTTAAACTGACTCTCTACTAATATGTGGTTTAGACTATAAATATAGCTAGACAACATGATCATTATGTATACTATTCTATAGCATAATAAGAAATATTTTTCTTTTTTATAATATTTAAGTAATAAACCTATAAAACAGCATGAATATTACCCAACACAACATTTCCTCTAACTTTCTCCTCAGCAACAGCAATGATTTTTTACAGCCTCGAAAAAAAAAAAGAAAAATGCTCACCCTGAATGGGATGCCAGTCCATCACAGGGCACCATGCACACACCTTCACACCCAAGGGGCAATTTAGCATAGCCAGTCTACCTACCTGCATGTTTTTGGACAGTGGGAGTAGACTAAAGAACCCAGAGGAAATGTGAACATGGGGAGAAGATGGGAAACTCCACACAGACAGTAACCCAAGTTCAAGATCGAACCAGGGACCCTGGAGTTGTGAGATGGCAATGCTTCCCACTGCACCACCATGCCACCAAGGACACACAGGGGGGTTCTCCAGGACCAGGATTGGGAAGCTGTGATTTAGGCTACCTAGCTGAATGGAGGTGGATCCTGAGGTGATTCAGAAAGGCTTTGTATGAGTGAGCGCAAGACCAGCTCATGACCAGCAGATGGCAGCACTGTTCTCTGTCTGTTTGGCTCTGTTTGGTAATCCACCATGTGCAGTTTCTCCACTCTTTTCCCCTCTGCTAGCGGGAGTGCAGCAGCTTGATGAGCCATACTGCAATGTCCTGTGCAAGCATGATGGCTGGAGGTAAAGTAAATGCCCCACAAAAATGCCCTATTTTCTTGTCAGAACACAGTCTGCAAATCATACCTCCCTGACAAAAATCCACAGCTGAAAGGAAACAGTGAAGCATGGGGAAGTAAACACAAGCACTGTAATATGGAAAACATAGTGGAGGTTGGGGGGTTGGGGTGTAAGGGTAAAACTTTTGGGTGCGTCCCTTTCCTTGCAGGCCTTCATTATTAGCTGACAGCCTGTCCTTGATTCGCATTGTGGCCTCAGTGTAGCCTTCTGCTCGCCTCAACCTGTTATCTCAATGATGTACTAATGCTAGTCAAACGTTAGTGTGAAAGGCTGGGCTCAATAGAGGCAGTGTTAGCCAGGAGAGTCAATATTAGCAGAGTACACAGACTGGGGTTAGGGCAGGGGGAGGGTGGGGGAAGAGAGTGGTGTGTGTGTGTGTGTGTGTGTATATGAGAAAGAGGAGTGCCTCGTTCTACTTTAGAGTGTCTCCACCAACCTTGGCAGCAAGCAACAGCAATCATGTCGTGATACAGAGAGATCCTTTTCACTGGCACCTCTTCTTGGAGACATCAGTGATTACCTGCCTTAAAGTGAAATGTTTATTCATGGCAATCCCTGGGATTATCAGGGCTATATTTTCCCAGGGTTCCATAGGAAGCAACAGTCTGCTGACCCAAGGTCTTTTTCCTCTGACTTTGGTGCAGTGAGTGATTCACTGGTCCCACACCCAACCCCACCTGCACGCTCGTATCAACACATCCACTCCCCAATCACGGCTGCTTTATATGCCGAGAGCTGGGCAAACAGTTGGAGAATCAACAGTGGCTGTCACATGACCCCCTGCAAACACTGAAGGCTTTTTGTGTGAATTATAATGCTCCATAGAAGCAATTGTGTGGGGTGAGTACCTTAATAACAACAGGAGGGTGACTAATGTTTGAATTACATCTCATTATAGAATGTGAATAAAGGAGAAAGATTGACTACTCGATGACAGTATCAGACTGTTTAGATGAGGCTTGCTAACCTGTCCTATTTAATCTATAGGCCTTCCTGGCAAACAAAGAGACTAATATTGACCGTCTGGAACCAGAGCTCTCTCGGTATTATATACCCCTGTAGCAATTTCCTCCAGGCCTTGGGACGCTGTCAACATGCCAGCAAAAGAAAATATTTTTCCTTGCTTCAGGACATACGTGAACAATTTGTGCTGATGCACTAAAGTCAGTGGGTAATCTGAACAATAGGTCTGTCTATATGAAAATATAATGTGTTTGAACTATATCATTAGAATATACAATGCTAGTTCAAATTTCACAACAAACACGGCACCAGAGTTGTTAGCATCATTGACAGCCATTGTTCTCGCTTGCCTTTTCCTGCTTTTGTGTGTGGTTTGAGTTTCTGATACGGATCAGTAAGCTTAACATCTGAGGTGAGTGTCAGACTCAAACATCCCTTATTAGGCTAACGGGTTTCTGCTATATTTAAACAACAAACCAACAGAAGAGTGAACATCTTTTCTGATTACCAATGAAAACATTCCCCCACTATACCCCCAAGCCAACAATGTCAGCAGAACACAAACACCTTTTGATGTGGAAACACACTGCTCCAATTCGGATCTGCTGACGTGAAAAAAGGCAGCATTAGCTAATGCACTCCTTAAACACCATAATCACTCTTTCCTCCTTGCTGTTAATGAATGCTAATTAGAAATCTTGCATTTCCCCCCTCCACTTTGTGTTAGCTGGCTGCCTCTCTAATGTGCTGTATTGTTCCCTCTCCCTCTCCAGATCTGATCCAGAGATGCTTGCCATCACAGTCAGCTAATCCCTCCATCTCCAGTGCTGCAAACTGCGTAAGACACAAACAGCCTAGCCACAGAATGTATTTATTTAATCTGGAAGCCTCATCATACTGCTAAAAAATATGTGGGTGGTATTTGAGTTAACTTCTCAGTAACTTGGCCCTGGGGTTAGGGTGGCAGGAACTTTTTTTTTTTTTTTTATGACCATGTTGTTTAAACACCTCTGCATGACCACAGCTAGGACACAGAGTAGGAACAAAAGGATTGTGTACCCAGGCATTAAATAAGTCATAAAACATGGTGGGTCATGCTGTGATAGGAAAATCATCAAGGACAGGGCGGTGTGATGCCACACTCCTGAAGTTGATTATTTTCCAATAACAGCACATCCTGGTGTTTTATCCTTCTTGTAACATTTTTAAAATTTACAATTCTTAATGATCATCATACATTTAACTATTTATAGTCACATTTAATGCTGTGGAACATCCGTTACTTCCTGTTGTCACTTACATTATAGCAACGATAAACAGTCGTTTATTCACCAGCCTCTCGTTTTTCTCTCTCTTTATGTTAATAAGACAAAAAACACAGCTTGTCATGTTGCCAAGAAACTGAGAAGTCCTCAGTGCTGACATCCGTGACTCTTTCCATAAAACTTAAATAAACATCTCCTTACAGAAAGCTTAACCATATTTCTTTGTTAAAATTACAACGCATTTTAATCCATTTATTATTAGCCTTAGATTATTATGAAGTGTCCACTGTATTAAGTATTAGAAGGAGTGCATTAATATAAGTGTGTACTTTACCTTCCAGAGCTGCTGTTTTTCGGGGGACATAGTTTACTTTGTAATTACTAACTTTGGCTAACATGATAGCATGAATAAACACAACATCAACAGCCTTGGATACTTAACAGTTAAGAGAATAATTAACTAATTTACGTAGCCAGTTGAAATACTATGAAACTATCCAGTTATACCTGTCAGTAAAGGAGTGGGCTCTTACTTCAAGCATTAATAGACAAAACCAAAATGAAAAAATAATTGTATAACTAAGTAAAGTTAAACATATGCATGCAAAATATTACACATATCTTAATCTTTCAGACTCAAATTTGCGCATGACGTTACATGGATAGACAATGATAGCAAATCCTTAAACCAAATTATTTTTTTAGTTTATTAGTTCATTGTACAGATTTAGTGGGATTTTTATATCTATGTTTTATTCAGATACTTAAAAGTACATTTCAGCCATATTTGGTGGTTCAAGCACAGGCCATTTTTTGCTTCATTAAATGGCAAAATTAGGTCAGACTGGCTGAATATAGTGAATATTTGCTGGTGGCGTGAACACTGTAGGTGAAGAAACATTTTGAGGACTGATTTTATTTCGTACGCCTTAACTGTTCATCTTATTCAAGTTTGTGAAAAGCTCCTATTTTCATACATCTGCCAGACGACACAAATTTAACATTATACATAGTATAGTAGTAATTCTGTGGAAGCCTGACGTTTCTACTGTTTTCTAGCTTCATAAAATGACTCATACAGCTCTTTTTAAATCTCTCTGTGTTTCAGCTCTGAGACCATAACAACCCACTCTCAGTGACAGGTGAAAGGTCCCTTTATGCTCTAAACTCGTTCCCTAGCATGGTGACACACCAAGAATAACAGCCTCCCAAACAGCTGTTAAAGCATCTGAATAACAAATTAAGTGAGTGCTTACACACAGCAACTCAACGGACAAATTATTGCAACAAATAATGACAGTGCAATAACATTCTGCGCTGTAATTTAAGTTTAAATAGGCTACAGTGAGTAAAGTAAACTGATTTTCCCAACAGAGCAGGTCTTACACACAGGATGTGGGGTTGGCAAAGGCTGTGGTAGGCCAAACCGAAGAATTATAGGCCTCTTCTCCCCCTTCAAAGCAATGGAACTTCTCTGAAAGGGAAAAACAGGGCTGGATTTACATAGGCGGCCCTCCACGTGCTGAACACGAGCCAAAGGAGCTGAATCCGTTCCACTTCCTTGCTGCTGTCAAACTAGTCCTTAGAGTTTGAGCTCTTTGGAGGACTCGCAGCTTTCAACACATACTTCAGCACCCACTGCTCGACCCTCCAATGTCCTACAGAGGTGTTTTTAGAGCTTGATGAGTGTGAGCAGATTTGCCCACAGCCCTCAGCAGGAGTAGGCCTGTATGCCGGTTGTCAACTGGTCCTGTTTGGGCCATAACTCAGTGTCATCATGTACCATATGTAAGCACTGAAGCACACAAAAATACTGCTACACTACCTACAGGATTTATGTTTTACCTATCAATAATGTATCATTATGAAATAGTTTGAAATTAAACCAATACACCATGGATATTCTCTTTTACAATGAGAGCCAAGCAGTTTTTTTTTTAACGTTACTGTTCCATCTACTGCAGTACTGATATCTGCCACATGTTAATTGTTTTGCCATAAAAAATTCTATTTCACAAATGCACCCAGTAATATGCATAAAAATGTGATATGAAATATGAAACAGGGGTTCATGAATGCATGCCCAAATTGATTTCTTTCAAACGAGAGCACTAGGGAATAGGTGTAATTGTCAGAAGGTGGCTAGACCTTCAAGCGTGATATTACTGCTTGTTAATCATGCATGGATTGGAGGAGGTGATTTTTATATTGCTTCTGAAATTGGTCCATGTCTTTCAACATTTCCTTCCCTGCCCTTTCTTAAATTGAATATTTAGAGAAAATATGTTTGGTAAATAATATTTTATGATACTTGTGTTGCAGTAGATACAATCCATGCTTAATTTTATAACTTGACAGTAGCTGTATAAAATAAAGCAATATCAGTTTCTTGAAAATATTCAGTATGATGGGAATTAAAATATTGAGCTCTGCATTTGTGTCTGTGGGGTTCTCAGCCACAGAGTACTTGCCATGAAAAAGGAAGTGATGCATTTATCATTCCCCCAATAGGAATTACAATTCTTGTGGTTTAGTAGCAAACCAAGGCTGTGGTGCACTACATTTTAATGGGTAATGAAAGACATACAGAGGCCATTTATTATACTGAACTAACAGGAACTAAAATAATTCTGCTTAACTTCCTCACTACAAAAGGGTCAGGCTTGGAATGAAGATTAGTCTGAATCAGAGCTCTTTCAACCATACACAAGAAGTCGAGGAAACATGGGTGCGGCTTTCCCACCTAACAATCATGTTCATTTTTGAACCCACAAACCTGTCACACGCACCGTTCAGAATAGCAGACCATCAAGTCATGCTAAAGTGAGTGTTTATTGACCTTATTATGACAGCTGACTGCTTACACCCAAGGCAACTGTCAACACATAAAGCCTTGAACAAATGAAGGCTTTGAAGAGGTGATTTACAGAGACTTGTGTGAGTGTGTGTGTGTGTGTAGCTTGGGAAACAGGTGCGAGGTGCTCACGGAAAGTTAGAGAGATAGTTTGTGATGAAATCTGAGATTACATACCTCTCTAATGATGTGGTGGCATAGCTGGGCCAGTCTTTGTGCTCTGTTCTGTCATGTACAACACATACGCACATAACCCCAAGTGCACGTCTCTCAAGTCAAGCAAACAAACAGACCAATGCCTTGAGCGAGGTGTAGATTACTTCGTATGGTACTCATTCATGTTGCGATTTTAGTTAAGTAGCCAGTTATGAAGAACAGAAAAGCCTCAACAAAATGTGTACATTTTTTTACAAGGAGCTACTATTCCCATTGTCTAAAGATAATGAGAGTGCTTGACTAGTTCATGCTCTGTTACTCTCGTGAATGAGTCAAGCACAGCTAGCAGGCCTTTGTGACTTTGCACAGACACAGATGAGCTCCCACACTCTGCCTGAACACAGACAGCATCTCCAGGTGTTGTTGAATGTGTGTGTCCACAGTCCCAGGAGTGGGCTCTGCCTTAATGAGGCAGCGCAGACAGACAGCCAGAGGAGGAGAGGAGGCCACCGGAAGCTGAGGCCAAATCACTGCTCACCGCACTGTCATACATCATTATGACTTCTCTCTTTTGTGATGCTCTGTGTTATCACACCGATTTGTTTTACACTGCTTATCTGGCTGTTTCCAAAATAGAGCCAACCAGACCCACATTTTTGGCATCTGGTATATATATATATGTGTGTGTGTGTGTGTGTGTGTGTGTGTGTGTATGTTTGTTTTAGCTGCAGGTACGAACTTGTTGTCGCACACTTATTTGGGTGTGTGAAAGGGCGTTGGGAGCCTGCAGGCTAGGTGGCTTTACTTCTCTAACTTGAACTTATGCCCCTATGTGAACACTTCATCTAACTTGCCTCACCACATGCCAGAAGTTCTCATAAATGCTCCTTTAGCTTCTGTCTCTACCCAGCGCGCAGCAAAGACAAAAGTCCACAGCTTTTATCTCTCGCCATGCAAATAACAACAAGGCGCCATCATGTTTTCTTTGTTCTCTGTGGTTAGATATGTGCCCGGAAGCAGATCTACACATATAACACTTGGTTCCTTCAATGAGATTAACTGCTTAAAAAGTTCCTCTCTTTTAACGGTCTAACATTTTACCTGCTTTGTGTTTCAGCATCAGGAATGATTAAGCCTGTACAAGTGGAGCCTCTGAGCATAACCAGAGTAATTACTGGTTTAAAGCACAAAGCATGTCCTCTTTGGGTTGTTTTAGAGAACTAGCCTGCAGTGAATTCTGACTGGCAGAGTGAAAGTGACAGGCATCTTTCCTGGCAGCCTCCCAGAGCCAGTTAAGGGAATAAATCTGCAGACAAGGGCTTGTTACACCTCTTAAGAGCATAATGAGTGCCTGGTCAGGTCAGGAATGTGGGATGTCTGCTGGCAGTGCTCTTAATTGTATTGTAAGGTTGGGGGGTGGCAGGGGTGTGTGTGTGAGTGATGACTGAAAGATGAGAGATGAAAGATAAAGCCGAACGGAAAGAAATGTACCGGAGCAGCACAGCAGATCAGCCAGTGTTAAGTCGCCAACGGCAAAAGGCTTGTCAAGGTGAAAAAAAGAGAAGAATTACACATTATCCTGAAATCTAATTTTGATTTATAAGGTTCAGGAGGGGGTTTAAGGAGGTGAACCTGTAATTAGTTCAGACTGGTCTGTAATACAACACACTCTCAGCCGTTCTGTGTAATGCCTTCCCAAATGGCCTCAGATCTAGAACACAAAGTATGTGTAGAACTTCTAGAACTTGCCATTCAAACCAATCAGAAGGCAATAGTGCCAATTATAAGTGAAGCACTGATATCTCCAGTCTGCCTGTGCATCCATAACCTGGAGGATTTATTGGTCAAATGTGCCAGTGCTCCCTAGCTAGCCCACACATGCTCTTTCTGTCAGAGCCACATTTATGGCTCTGAGAGAACATTTCTATTAGCACAGCCTACTCTTTCCCAGCCAGAAGAGCATTATTTATGATCCTACTCCCCTGTTGTAGGCATTCTGTACAATTAATCAGCATAGAATGATGACAATTCACCTGTAAACACCATTTAAAGAATGCCATTGGTCCCCTAGCTCTGGTGCTAATCCTGAGTGGGAAAGGCAGCTAAGCAGGGTGTTGTAAAGCTTGCCTCTAGTGTGGTAAGATACCCGAGCCCTCTAACCATCAGCCAAGCACTGCACACTCGGAAGAGTGCGGCCTTTATGTCATGGCTGCTCCCAAATAGTGCGGAGAATTTGCGAGGCAGTTAGTGGCCTCCATTAATATCCGCCCTGGCCTGGGCTGACAGCTACTGATTGGAATGGAGAACTCCTGTAAAGCAGACAGCTACAAATTTCCCTGACAGCTTGGCGTCCATTACCCACAGCCAGGCTGCCAAAGCAACTGTAATAAGAGACGCAGGAAAAGAGAGGAAAAGAGAGAGAGAGAAAATAGAAACAGCACACACATATGCACATTCAATAGCGATATACAATAAGAACACACATAAGTGTGGACACACACTATTTCCAACAGCCCTGTTCAGTGCCATGTCTTCATCTGGAAAGAAAAAGCATAATTCCCTGAAGTGTGAAGTCGACTCAGTGTGTTACATGATGTGTTGTGTTGTGTGTGGGTTTTTGTTCAGAGACAGACTAGGAGATGGGTTTGGCCTTGGCAGGGTGTGTGTGTCAGCATTCTGTTCAGTCTAATCTTTTACACCCACCCACCCACACACACACGCACACACGCTCAAAAAATTTCAGACACACTCCAGTGATGGGTTTGGGTTGACCCACACACACACACACAAAAAAATTATTATTACAAGAATAATATTTTCACTCACAGTGGATAGATATAAATTAAAGAATAGTATATACATACGCACACACACACACACACACACACACACACACACATATATATATATATATATATATATATATATATATATATATATATATATATATATAAATTAAACAGCATTGCACAGATTTGAGACTCTTACTTGTACATGATGGGTGATGCATGATGGGATATTTGGGTCACTTAATTATAGTGAAACCACTCTGAGTCCCAAAAACAGAGGTGACATCACTTTATGGTAATCCTAATTGTAGCCTCTTCTGTGCACATAAACCTGTGTGTGTGTGTGTGTGAGTGTGTGTGTAAATGGAGATTAGGCGTTAGTCAGCAGCACAGATATATAGTTCAGTTGAGTGTTTTATTTCAGCCACTTGACTTCAGTATTAACATCAACCTCACCTTTCTTTCTGGCACCCTACACACATGCACACACACACTCACACACACTCACACTATACTCTCTCTCTCTGTCTCTCTCTTAGCCACTTGTTTATATATGCACACTACACTCACAGATATGACACATACCCGCACACACTTAGCCACCCGCCTCCCCTTCACAGTAATTCTGTCACCGTTACTAGACAACTGGAAGCTTGGGGTGCAATATTTTACTACCCCAGTTTATTGCATCTCCTCCCCTGTCAGTCAGCCCCTACCCCCATGAGCAATAAAACACTCCATAATAAAAGTCCCTCTCTCCAAGTGCCTGCCACCCCACTGCCATAGATAATCCTGCCCGGGTCACTGCTCTCTGCTCCGTGCATCATTGGCAGCACTGTCACATCTCTAACCCCTGCCAGGTTATTATAGCGCTCTCACCACTTTATTGTGCCGAGTAGCAATTGAAAAGAGCCAAGCCACCCAGGAGTATCCCGCTGAACAAGCCGTTAACACAAGCCAGGCACCCAAACGGGCCTCTGGAGTGATTCATCACCCGAAGAGGCCCAGTTTACCTTCATATCCCGGAACAAAGGCACTGCACACTCAATAAAGCTGATATTACATTCTATTTTAAAGCTACAGAGGATGAAAGGGCTGGAGAGCAGTGCTAAGGTAAAATAAAATGCCAATCCATATGTATGCAATATAAAAGGATGAGGTCACAATGATGAGGGAGAAGGTTATTGCGTTTCACAAGGGAAATTATGTTCTAACGTTGACAATAACAGACTTCTCTTTGTGATTTCTCACTTTTGGGTTCTGTGAGGTTTTTGTTGTATAATGTAGGATTGTATTGAATAATATTGAGAATAATATTGTGCATTTGTATGTAAAATGCTATATGTTAGATTTAGATTCATTAATCACATCATTTTTATATTTTTGTTTACTAATCTACATTATCTAAACAAATTAATTCTTCAGCCGGCTAGTCTCAGGAGAGCAAGACATCAATTATATACTACTAACAAGTATAAGAAGACAAATTTATCATAAAGAATTCAAGTGTAATTATATATCATATGCAAATCAAACAGCTGGGTAACATATGGTTTCTACTATTCCATATTATACCTCCCAGAGAAATTGTTTTTCCCAGAGTAAAGAACGAAAGGATGTTGGACGCAGTGTTTACAAGCTTTTCACACTGACACATGATGGCATGGTGTATCAGTGGAAACTGGCTGGAGGAAGATTTCAAATTTGAATATTTGAGGCAGAAGCCATTCCATTTGTCACTTGCAAATCAGAGGAAGATCTTGGCTCATTTTGCTGAAACCTCATCCAATCAAGCCAGCCAATTAATTTGAATATGGAAATGTATAAACGAGACTCTGGCACTCCTTTCAAATACACTATTTTTTTTAACAACGATAAAAATAACATCCTGTCATGTATGCATAGTAAATAAATCCAGCCATTTAAGAATCTGTCTTCACACGTTGCTGGCTGTCAGCTTTACAAACCCAGTGATAGATAAACGCAAAGGATATGGGCACAAAATGCAAATACTGGACTAATGAAAATCATTGGGTCTGGAAGATGATGCAGATGGGGGAACAAAGTGTGTCTCAGAATAAATAATTTATAACATGTCTTTAACCCTTGTCACATTTCAGTGTTCTATCTCTTCAGTCACGGCTTCTGTAGGAAGTGGAATATAGCTTCCTGTGAATTAGTTTTCCTTTGGAAAACGCATAGCACACGGCTCTGCCAAACTAAATGCTACACTAAATGCTCTTTCCAACTAACAATGAAAAACGTGGTGCTAAATATGAGCTCTGAGATCTTGAACTGCCAAAGTGGAGGAGAGCACACGAACAGATGAAACATAATACATGCAAAAATATACTTTCAATGTGACATGCCGTCCATTTTTCCTAAGAACACTCAGCTTTCCCTATTTATTAAGTGCACTAGTTATGTTGTGCTGCCTTTGGAGTGGCAAGAAAGCATTTGTGATCTATTTCTGTCTATCCAGCCCATTTCAAGCATATCTTGAGCTATTTCTGTCATAAACACAATTTCCATGAACAAACAAAATGTTTGTAAATCATCCAACATGATATACAAGCAACCTCACAAATCATCCATCACTGTCAATAAAGCAAAACTTCTTTTGGTGTGCTCGCAACATGGCCACTATTTATGACACAGGATGTTCCATCTGCTCCTGCTTCCTGTCTAAGGACCCTTTCAGGATGTGATCTCTGGATCTGCTTACACGTCTTCAAGACATCTGTGTGGGACTCCTGGGTGTAATATCAAGCCTCTCCTGGAGCTCAGAAGAACTTCTGCTTTAGTCATCAGCCTCACATGTTTACCCCCGTGCCATATGTTGCGTGAAAGACAAAGTGTTCTATATGGTGGTGTGAGATGGGTGGTAATGATCTGTATGTTTAGCCTCTTGTTTGGCACATGCTGGGATTTTCTCTCGTCATATCTCCATGCTGAGACTCATATTCATGAGTTGTGAAGGCTGTTTCAGGATCAGTGTGACATAAACAGGGGTAATTGGCAAGCAGGAAGGATACATTGTTGAAAATAACTCAAATCTCAAATCAGCACCTTTGGTCACTCTGGTAAAGGTTAGCACATGTCAATTATAAGGCAGGGGGAGTGTTTTCCTGTAGTGCTTTCTAGATTGGTCCCACATGTCTGCTCGTTCTACCTCTCCCCTGCCCTCTCCCTCTATTGAATCAGTTGTGTTTAATGGCAGTGGGGGAAATTGAAGGGCTCTATGTGCAATTTGTTCCCCTGTTGAGGAGCAGATGGTGGAGATCAATGTCAAGCTTTGAGGGCCGAGCAGTTCAGGCAACAGGAAATGACACGGCCGGGGCCCAAGATCTAAAGCAGCGTGGAAGTGCCATTCGTCACACATTACCATGGCAGCGCCGTTCATTAGCATTACCTGAATCTGCATGACAGAGAGGTTGATGGGAAAGTAAGGGCGCAAGGGACGCCTGTGTTTCACTGCACGAACCAATTCAGATTGACGAGAAGAGACGGGTGTGAACATTTAAATAGCATCTAATGAATCTGTAAGACATATTCCCTAGAGTATGCTTGTGAGTCAGAGAAATGGCTTTTCATAACTTGCAGAAAGGTGTAGGGGCAGGTAGATAAATAAGGGTGACATTTGTTACGCCTCTCCATATTGGTTTAGTCCACATATGGCAGGAAAATGATTCAGAGCCCATGAAAAGAAGGCAAGATGCGTTTTTAGCATTTCATTAGATTACAGCGTGAAGGCTCTAACACAGACACACAAACAAACACACACAGGAGGAACTGAAATGTAAACATCCTGTCTTGGGGATCTGGAACACTTCCTTCATGCAGCGAATTGGCGCTACAGTATCTCGCTATGGTGTCTTCACGCCATGACTGAAGCATTAATCCTGTCTGGACACCATCCAGTTTTGGTGAAGTAACCTGAGATCAGTTTTGTGGTCTCTCTGCAGAAGATTTTGTAAGTTTCTCTAAAGATTTTGTAAGGGGTAGGTATTTGGGCTAAAGATACTGGCGCATGTTCAGCTTGAAACAACTTCTCTATCCATTCGCAAGAGCACAGGTTCAACAAATGTTAGCATAAGAGGCAGCTCCTTCTGCCAAGCCACCTTCTGTTGGTGTCAAGTTAGAATAACTCAGTTTTAATCAGTCCGCCCGCATACCAAGCCAGTCTGCCAGCAGCATATGACACAGATAAAGAAAGAAAAGAGCTGTAATGACATTCTCAAAAGCTTCTACTTTTAATATTAGCTATATTATGTGAGCCATAAAATGATCTGTGCACCATTCTTTCCTCATTTGTTCTTTGGATGATGGCCATGGGAGAGAAGAAGCTAAAATACTGTTCAGTGCAGATCCTAGATGTGGTCCACTGAAAACTCACCTGTTGTGTCCTGCCATCACCTTGGGGGTATGAGTGTGTGATAGTGCGGCCAACACGCACACTGCAGGTACGGCATAGCACAGAGACAAACACGATTCTACTCTCTCTCTCTCTCTCTCTCTCTCTCTCTCTCTCTTTCTCTCTCTCCTAAACTCATTAATGAGCTCAGCTGGTGCACGTTCTCCTTCCAAAGCTCCTCCACCACATGTCCTTTTATTCCTCTCGGCCTCTCTTCTGAATCTCAGTGCTCAGCTCAGGCTGTTGACAGGAGCTGAAATGTGACAAGCGTTAACCAGGCCCACTCTACGCAGGCCAACGCAGCATGAAATGGGCGTCAGAAGGCCAGTTGTAGCCGTGCTAAATGCAATCCAGTCAGTGGCTCCCAGCCCTGCGCCAGGCATCACAGTGTGGCTTCCCCTTGGCAGTCCTCCCTGTGGTTAATCTGATCATAGCGCAGTGTTAACAACACATGGCCTGGCCCCAAAGCCTGCTCCAAATGAGGTTACATCCCAAGCAATACCTTGATGAATAATTAAAAGGCCAGACACTGAACTTGGAGTGACTTAGTCAGCGACCCTGGAGTCTAATCACACGCTCAGTCCATATTAGGTAATCTATCCAGTGTTGTCACTATAGCTCACTCTCTCGTTTACCCTCATACACTCTCTCTCTTTCTCTCTCTCTTACTGTCTCTCTCTCACACACACATACACACACACACACAAACACACACACACCACACACTTTGTGGTCTGTTGGTAAGGTGTCAAAGCTGACAAAAAGCATGACGCTCATATTTTTCTCTTTTGAGCTTTCAGTTAGACAGCTGCTGGCCATGGCTAGTTTAAACCTTCCACCATTATAAACAACGATGGCCTGGATTATAATAAGCACTTAGCTCAATGGCTGCGTCTCCACTCAAATATTCAAACACCAAGCGGATATGTAATCTGTTCTTCTGCTGAGGTGGATATTTTATAATCCTTCTGGTGTGCTAGGTCATTCCTGGCATGCAAATGAGAGTGTTATGAAGTGTGATTGTGTCTTATTTCTCTACTCTACACTTTATTTGCTGTAAAATTACAAAGTGAAGTTCCTGCTCCAACATAGAAGAGGCAAATAAAATGGCTTTTACAAGCAAATTGGCTCTGCTAAAGTAAATCAATGACTGCCTCTGTAAACACAACGAGTTTTCCAAGGGTCTGCTGCATCTAATCAGTTTGACTGGGTCTTAGTCTATCATTGTGTGACAAAGAAAACACACACACACACACACACACACACAGTACACCAGTCTTTTGTCAGAATAGAATGCTGACAGTGAAATACACATTCTTCACAATTCCTCCAAGGATAAATTTTGGAATTATGCTTACTGTTTGTGCATACTAAAACTCTAAATATTAAGCTTACTCAATTAATTATATTAACTCAGAATTATTTTTGTAATGGTAAAATCTACAGCAAATATGAGATACTTTTCAAGTGAAAATATCTTAAATATAATCAATGTATCTAATATTTCTCATTATGAGATGACAATAAAACAAATATAAGATAATTAAACATATTTCTAGACATTTGGTTGTCATTTTTACTAATAAAACATGAAATTATCTTCTTGTCATATCATTTTGCTTATTTCAAGCATTTATGTCTTTATTTATTAAGAAGCCAATAGAAGAATATAATATATAATATTATATATGTCACAATATAATATATATGTCAGGCTTGAAATAAAGAAATGCCTGGAAATAGGTTAATATAGGTTAATAAAGATATTTTCATAATAAGATAATTTCATTCATCATTTGCAGTGTAGGGTAACTGAGAATATTTCTAGCATAAGTCAGACAGTGAAAATATATATAACAATAACAAAAAATCACAACTTATTTGTAACCAGTGTTTGAAAATAAAATCTAAATGAATTTACTTGACAGTCCTATGTGGCAGAGAATAGTTACATGGTAACTGCTACCCGAATTAATTAATATATTTCATATTTCCTGAAAAGGTCTGTATTTCATTGCAAATCTGGCTATAATTAGGCCAAACTTTAGAGGCTTTCATGCTTTCATCAACTGGTTCTAAATGTTGACTTTCATAATACTTAAACGGGTCGTTATCTTATCGACTGGATTTGTAGAGTACAGACATTACAACAAAAAGGTAGTTAACAGTCACTGTTTAAATGTGAGAGAAGCTGGTGAAATAATTGAAATATTTTGAATCTTGCAATGAAATGAAATGGGCAGAACACTCACAGAAAGCACTAGAAAGAGAAGCCCATGAGCTCAGTCCACTCTGAACTTTCATTAGATTGAAATACAATGTATATAGAAAAGCAGGTAGGATATTATACATGTGTTTATGAGCTAAGTCTGATTCACAAAATCTGCATTCACAAAGGCATTACATTCATCATCATGTGTTTATACACTGAAGTGCCTGAGGCATGTACCAAAATCACAGAGTCTAGAGAGGGCAAGTTGCCAGAGAAAAAAACAGAGTAGAGAATGAATGATGAAAAGAAAAGGTTCACAACATTCCACATAATTTTTCTGACAGCGACATGAAGTGCTGTGACCTTCGAATCTAATTTACTAACATAAAAGATATTGCCTTACTCAGAAGTATCAAAGGACCTGAGAGAGGTTGAGAAAACATGAAAAGCATTTGACTGTTCAATGGTTCTCTGCCATTTGAGCGATTCAAACATGACTCGTCAAGGTTGGAAAGTGATAAATCTGAAGAATACGAATGGGATTGCAAGGAAAATAGTCCTGTTATTTTTTTCTGACTGGTAGCCTTCTCTGGCACTCTGCTTTGATGGCCATGAGAAATGTCACAGCCGTGCCGAGAGGCAGCCTGGCAATTCAAGGAAGTGGGAGGATGACTATGATGTGTTCTAACACTAGCACAGACTTTTTATTTGATTGCATAGTCGCTCACAGAACACAAGGTCTGGCGTCTCTTGTCTGAAGAAAAGGAGCTCAGAAATATTTCTCAAGAATCAGAAATATTTTAAGTGAAGAGCTTTAGGTCCAAGCAGATCATTTAGAATATAGTTTGATCTAAACTCTGAACAGGACTTGTGAAGATGAGGTGTTTGTATTATTAAAAGACTCAAAAAGAGATTTTTTTTTTTTTAAAGATTAAAAGATATTTTTGGCCATGATTATGCTAAGACAACCACCATCACCACCACCACCGTCATCATCATCATCATCATCATCATCATCAAAAACTATTAAGGCTTTAAAAATAAATATTTAATTTTGTGGCTAGTGGCTTAGCAACCTTAATTAAAATTCAAGCAAAAGCACTTTACAATTTTTATTTCCTAATAAAATCCTGCCGTGTTTTGTTGATGTAATACTGTGTCATTGGATGCTGTACCATCTTTGTAATGTAGCCTATATGGGAATTATTAAACATGCAATTAAAATTCAACAATAAAAAAGGTTAAGAGAAATGCCCAAAGCTCACAAGTGTTTTAAAGAGTTCCTTTACAGTTTAGTGTATTCACTTCAGTCACTTACTGGCATTAACCTAAATAAATACTTTGAATAGTGTGTATAAACTGTGAAGTGTTTATACAGATGGGCCCATCACACTAACCTAATAAATAGTATTATTATGTGTGATTATTATTTATGATGAAGAGTGATGTATATGCCTAATTGAATGTATGATTACTCTTATGCCTGTAATGACTATCTGTAGAAACTCTATTTTAAGGTTTAAGGCCTGCAAAATATTCCTCTTTGGTGTGACAGACTTTCGTTTATAGGTTTGCTATGAGAAGTTCATCATCCATGGCTCTGAATGTTTAGGGACATGATGACTCACCAGACATCATAAGGCAACGGCGCATCTGCAGATTAAAAAGCAAAGGGTAGTGTGACGTCTGAAACGATTTCAGGCAATGGGAGCTGAGAGTCATTGATAAGTAAATGAGAACCTAGTATTTTTAAGAACATAGAAACAAGCTGTTTAATGTATCTACTCTGTATGAGCTGGAAACAGCTTTCTAAGTAGAATTATTTTGTTTAGCAGCAGAGTAACCGAGATTATTTGTTGTATTATTTGTTGTTATTTTTTCTGTTTTCCCAGGATATGTTCCAGATCCACTGTGACCCTGATAAAGTGCTTACTGAAGATGAATGAATGAATGAATGGAATATTTTCTCGATTTGCCTTTATTCCTCTGAATTTATTCAATTTGCATGGATCAATACACCAGGAAATCTTCAAGCTAGACAAACCATCAGATAAATCTAAAAAGCACTTTTTGGCATTAGTGTCTACTTTATTTTTGGAATTACTCAAGAAATTCTACATAATGCCCTGCTTTCAGGGAATCTTTGACATCGATGATGCATTTGTGTTTTTTTGTTTGTTTGTTTGTTTGTTTATGCATACGTCCCTGGAAATGTATGGTAAATTTACCTTTTCTCCCCCTGATGCCAGGCTGAAACAACAACATTGATCTTCCTCTCAATGAGACAGAGAGAACATTTGTAGACACAAGATTGAAAGAGCTAGCCAAGACAAACCTCTCATGTCCTAAAAATGCCAAGAGTTGTTCATTTTTGCCAAAAACCACAGCAGGCCTGAGGTGGTTAGAGAATGGCGTCCAATTCAAATGTTGACATGAAGAGGGGAGGGCTTTTCCCTCTTTCTTCTAAAGCAAATTGAAGTAAAGGCGACACTGGCTCCTAGTGTGGCGGTTAGAGGTGTAGGAACCTGACACTGCCTTGACTACTGGAGTGTGTGTGTGTGTTTGTGCGCACGCTTCTCAATAGAAAACATCACTGCATATATGTCAGCCATTTTAATTCATCTGTGTGTATAATGCATTGTGATGGACTTTATACAGACCTACAATTTGTCTCTGTCTCTGTGTGGGCAGTCAGACGTTATTCAGTTCTCCCACTAACACCACAGCACACACTCACACAAACACGTACACACTTACCCATTTACAGTGAACTTAAACAGCTCTGCCCTATTGGCTTCACATAATGCACACCCTCTTCTAAAGCAGCAACACTTAGGAGACCACATCTTAACCTCAAACCCTGAACAGTGTTCTCTAACAGACGAGCCGTGCAATGCTCTCACATTACTTTTCTTCAGAAACCCTTAGCTGCCTGCAGAGTCTTAGTAAGAGACCCAGTGTAAGCCTGGAGCAGGCACACAGATGAGAAGCAAGTTGTGCGTGATATATGTATATTTTACAGAATTAGTTCTACAGAATATTGTATGTGTGCGTGCTTTTGCTAGTGCTTATATAGATTATGAAAAAAAATATCTTGTTCCTCTGGCATCCCATCAAATGTGTATTCAAGTGTTCAAAGTATCCAGATTCACCATGACCAGCATAAAGCAATTGCTAAATATGAATGAATGACTGAATTATTCTGTAAAAAATTGCCAAGATATAAGATATAAATTATGAAAATAATAAAGGAAACATCCACCCTGTATTACTTGCATATTAATCTTTATAATTAACATGTGACCGTCAATAGCATCCAGAATTTATTTTTATTTAATAAAAGTCTGGATTGACTGTTTTAGTTTAAACTTCTTTCATTGACATGTTGGTCTGTTTTCAGGCTGGGTAACCATTTCCTACATTACCCACAATACCATTCGACTACCTGCTCATAGGTGCACTAGTGGGATTTAGCCCTTGTTTTACCTAAAGTCTCTACCTTAAGAGACGATGCAGCAGTGCGTTAGTCCTTTAGTCTGTCCAGCTTTCTCACTGCCTCATCTGTATACTCAGCTCAGAGAGATAAGGTTCCAGTGCTTCAATGCTAATTACTGTCTTCAACACCACTGTGTTTGTCATCTTGTAGATAGCTAACTAGCTGAGTAGAGTCTCTTCCTTAACTAATGCTGCATTCGTGGTGCCTTGTAAGTGGCAATTTGCAAGTTGTAATGATGTTATTTCCCATCTTGGGACGTTCAATATGCAAAGTGGAAAAAAAAACAACATATACTTCCACGACAGTGTGTCTTTTGTTTGTTTTGTCAAAGCACATAAAGCTCATAAAAAGCTACTTTAATTGCACATTTACAGTTTACAGCCTGAGTGGCTATTGGTACTGTTCTATTATAGTGAGCTGCAAACATTCATGGAACAGTTTGGACTGATATTGCAGTACAGCTCAGTGGTTAAGACATTGGATGATTGATCTGAAGGTCTTGAGATCAAATCCCAGCACTGCCAAGCTGTCACTGCTGGGCCTTGAGCAAGGCCCTTAACCCTCAACTGCTCAGTTGTAAAAAAGAGGCATCTGCCAAAAGCCATAAATGTAAATGTACAGCAACAACAGCAGACCATAGTGAGTAGTGTTAGTAACAAGCTAGCCTGTAATGTTAGTTACAGTATATGAGTGATGACTCTAATGTTGATGATTACCATCTCAGAGATTAGTATAGTCAGTGTGATCAGCCAATACTGCTATAAACTAATTTATACTGTTCACAGTGTGCATGTCTGTGTCGATTTGACTTCACTTCGTAAATAGAGAAGGAACTGGTGGTTGAGAATACTACCCCAAGTTTACAAGTTGATATTTCATGTTGAGGAGGTGTTTTCTGTGGCTTTTACTGGTTGGAAACGGGGAATTACAAGTTGTAAACTCATGCTGAATGCAGCATAAGAGCATACAACTGCATCGTATAGCTGCATTGCATTCTGGACCTTTGAGGCCAACGTTTGCTGTCTCCACTATGTTTCTCATTAATATTATATTGAATGTTGCTGGAAAATGGTGAATAAGAATAGAACCTCTTGCTCTGTTGCTTTTTTCGGCGCTACCAGTGACACCTGTTATCCCTTATGTTAGAGATTATTAAATTTGTTTATCCTATCAAAAACTAGATCCCATAACATTGTGAGCTCAATTCCCAGAGTGCCAGAGTGCAACTGCTGGGCCCTTGAGCAAAAACCTTAGCCATCAAGAACCTTAACCACCATACAGTTATATGCCTGCATTGTATACGGTCTTAATTATAATTCACTTTGGATAAAAGCATGTGCAAAATAAATTAATAGAAATCTTATTATCGGTGTTTATGTACATGTTTACTGCTGTGTGTGATGTAGAAAAGTAAGGGTGGGTATGCAACAGAGCACATAGCAGAATAATTAAGAGCTCTACAGAGGTGACAGAATGAGTTGGAGATATGCAGTCGAGCACAACACTTCTGCTCAGCTGCTTCCTGGGCACACACACACACACACACACACACACACACACACACACTGTGCTGGGGTATTTATAGTGCACTGACACACTGGCAGACAGATGTCACCTTCAAGCTACTATCTCCAGGGCAAAAAACTCTCTTACCCATACACACAGCTCACTAACAAACCACAGAGTGCAAAGCCAACAAACAAAGCATAACATGAGAACTAAATTAACACCCTCATAGTTCCCTTCATTGTACATGTACGTTCAATTTCATGAATGTGTGTGGCAAAATCCCTTGGGGAAGGGATGGATGTGGATGCTGTCACACCTAATAAGTGGCCAAACACACACACATACACAGGCAGAACAGAGAAGGGAGGGAGTTAGTTGGGCCACTAATCTCACCCCCATGGCCCAAATGAAGCAGGCTCACCCCCGTCAGAAACACAACATGGTGTCATAACAGATCAGTAGTACAAAAAGCCACAGCACAGAGCAGCAGTCAGTGAGAGTCCCCTGAGAGCTTCAGTAATTCCCTTTGATGGTAATGCTGTGGGACAAAAAATGTCTTCCTTTCTCGTTTGATGTCAGCCATAAGAGATGTTGTTCAATTCTATTTAATATCTACAATAAGATTGCTATCTAAACATGATCTGACAGCTGAAAAGAAGGAGCATTTTATAAATATAACATTTATACATTTATATTTCATTTACAACTGAACATGTACCTGTATTTAACTGGACTCTTTAGAAAAACCCAACAATTTATTGTAGGTGTGAGTGTATGTGTGTGTATCATGTACATACAGTAGGTGGCTATGTTTGTCTGCCCATGTAACTGCAGGCGAGAAGGGAATGTGAAATGTGACCCTGTCGTGCCAAATGTGTTGACATAGCTTTAATTCAACATGATAGCCGACACCCCCAGCCGGCTGGCCCTGTGAGAGCTGTGGCTAGTTTTACACTCTCAGAGGCACTTAAAACACACAAACACTGCAGAGGGGATACAGGGGTGGGGGGTCTACACTACCGAATAGACACAAGGGGACTTTGTTTGAATATTTACTTGATACTAAGGTAGTCAAACGAGTAGATCAGCCAGTATAGTAGATCACTTAGATCACAATAGATAATCTTTGATTTTATCAGATTGTTAGAATAGCAATGAATAGTAAGATATGATAGTAATTTTAATCTTAATAAAAATGATTAACATAACCTTTTCTACTAGTATAATGTATTAATGAACTATAATTAAACTATGCAATGTAATTTACATAGTAGGAAATAATACTGTATTATAATTTTGTCTAAAAGTTTGTATATTTTTGTCACTAAATGCCTCTGTAAGAGGTCTGGTTACACAGGAGTTTACACAGAGTTCTGGAAAGTGTATGTGTGTATGAGTGTGTGTGTGTTGGTTACAAAGACAGGCTCCTTTTACAGTGACACCGGTGATAATCGTCTGAAGCTGGCCGTCCGAGGCCGTGTCAGAGCCGAGTAGGCAAACAGAGCAGACACACGATCTTCCTGCTGACAGCCAGTGCTGACCTCGGCCTCTCGGGCCCCTCTGCTATCACACACACACACAGATAGAGAGAGAGAGAGGGTGAGAAGAGAAAGGAGGGAAGATGGAGGAGGAGGGGAAGGTGACAACAGAGCCCTGCTGTGAGGGAGGAAAGGAGGGAAGGAGCACC